>NC_056736.1:240015620-240135620 GCF_019279795.1 Protopterus annectens | reverse complement strand
TCTCTGCATATTTTACATATTAATGTTTCCATCTCCATACACATATATATATATATATATATATATATATATATATATATATATATATATATATATATATATATGTATGTACAAAACTTGACTAATGTTAACAAACCTTTTCCCTATTGTTGAATGACTCTGCTGAATGATATGTTTGAAAAAACACCAGCTATGTCTACAGCTCAGATGGCTATGTGGTAAATTACTGTGGCTATAATATGCAAAGTCCTGGGTTCAAGACGTGCAAGGGCTGCTTGTTTTATTGCTGGGAAGAGCAAGGGCTGTTGGATACAGAGTGATTAAGGCACTTTTAAGCAGTTGTAAATGGTTTGCGTGGGTTTGCCTGGTGGTAAGCAATGTTAACTTCTGGTTAACTATGCTGACAGTCATTTAGCCTTAAAAGTGCTTAAATTGTGTAGGCATCACTTAGCACCATGCAAACAGGCTTACCCGCACTTACTACTGCTTAACCCGTGTTAATTTCTTTAAAAGAAAAGATAAAAGGGATGATATGAAATTGGTGAAAAAGGGAGCATGAAGAGGGAAAAACAATATTAAAGATAGCTAGGAATGTGCAGGATGGGTGTAGGGAAGGTCCATAGCTGCCCATTTCTTCTACAGCAAAAGCTGTGCATATACATTTAATTAGAAGGTAAATTTGAACACTCAAACCCCTGATAGAGGGGTTAGAACAACAATAATGTGTTGTGAAGCCAGTTAGACCAGATTACATATGTCCAGTGCACATGTGTGTGAAATGGACAATAATGTATGGGGTGACTTTTTTGGGGGAACAGATCGCCCTTTTTTTCTAAGGAGAGAGTGGGTTATTGGGGAAGGATAGTAGGTATATTTGGGGAGGTAGGTTTGGTAGGAAGACAGACAAGACAGCATACAGGGATGGTATATACCACATGTTGGGAGTAAACACATTGGAAGGGGATGAGTGTTTGGTAATCAGAAGCACATGATCCCCCAAATGGATACAGTGGGACTGAAGTCCCCACCCATGGGCAGTCACCACTGCACCTTCATGGCCCCAAAGGTGGCTGTGCTAGGGGCTGAGCAGGAGGGGCAGGCTGCCCCTCTAAATGTGTCATGCAGCCCTCAAGCTGGTGTAGCAGACCTTACAATTCTTTGCAGAGCTCTCTATGCACAAAACCCCAGACCTGGCTTCGGGTGACAAAATCCTTTCCGTGTCCATGGGGGGAAGATCCCCATCCCCTGAGGTGGTTAACCTGAAGGTGATGCATGACTAGCAGATGCGGAGGTCCCAGGGTTGGTCCCAGACATGCTGGGGCCCAGTGTCATGGCCAGATGAGGTGGGAGAGGTGGCTCTGCTGGGATTGACCTTCCCAGACTTGCTATGGTGTTGCAGCTTTAGAACATATGGTGGTTAGTAATGGCAAACACATTCTAGGATTACTTATAACAGCATGCATGAGTATTCCTATTAACTCAAAACAGCAGATTTGGAGCATTTGCATAGCAAACAGAACACATGCATATATGGAACCACAGTGGGCATTACACCCAGCATGCAGGTTACATTGATAGCAACAGGCCACCAATGATAGTATTTGAACAGGGAACATTTATTGGAAAACATTACAACATTTGTAGAACAATAGGACACATGTCCCAACAGTAGGTTTGGTGGAAAACATACCTATTCATTTATGTGTTTAGATTATTGGTGAAGATAAGGTGGGGGTGATAGAGATGTCAGTTAACAAATGTAGATTCTTGCAGTGAACACCGCTTTAATGATCATTGCTCTGATCATTACTTTACAGATACTATTACAAAAACCTATGGCCTTGGGCTGGCAGTGGTATGGTTGTACACAGTGTATAATTATAGCCTTCATATAGCTACTTTATACCTTCTCTTACCTGGAAGACCAGTGGATGAAATTTCTGTTAACAGTACCTCACTGTTTCTACCCGTATTCATATAGTCAGGGTTACATATGTGCACTCATAGTGTGTGTGTGTGTGTGTGTGTGTGTGTGTGTGTGTGTGTGTGTGTGTGTGTGTGTGTGTGTGTGTGTGTGTGTCTGTGTGTGTGTGTGTGTGTGTGTGTCTGTGTGTGTGTGTGTGTGTGTGTGTGTGTGTGTGCGTGTTACCGCCATACCCTGCCTAGATGTCCATCGTTCACCCTGGTTGGTGGCAGCAGGGACCAGCATGACACTTTCGAACATTATTTGGGGTAGATTTCTTGGTGTATTTACTTATCTTGCTGTCATATGCAGCCTTGGGCTTGGTCCATGGGTGTTGGACACAGTATAACTATAGATACGCACAAATAAACTGGTAAAATCCACAGGAACAAGTAAAAATGAAGAGCAGGAACACGATAAGAGAAAGTTTAAAATAAAATGGTGAAAAATAAATCACCATTTTATTTTAAGCTTTCTCTTATCGTGTTCCTGCTCTTCATTTCCACAGTATAACTATAGCCTTCTTATAGCTGCTTTATACCTTCTCTTACCCGAAAGACCTGTGGAGGAAATGTCTGTTAACACTACCTGACTGTTTCTACACATATTCTCAAACTCCTAGGTGAAATTATGCATACAGCTTACTAATACTCCCAAGATTCGAACCATCGCTGTTTCTGGTAAAAATACAAGTCTGTGTTTCATCAGAATGAGCTTTTGAGAACCTGCTGTCATTTCCTTGAATGTTTTCTGTCTAATTCTCTCTTGGTTGTACAATCTGACCTTGTAATTACGACATTCTTTTTTTTTTTCAAATAACTTTTTATTTATTTCACAAAAAAAGAGTGAATGCACAATATATAAAGACATGAGAATACTGGTATGACTAGAGCAAACAAGGACTCTGAAACATATCTAAGTATGTGCAATATATACAAAAACTAAACTAACTTAAACTAAACTAGACTCAATTTAGCTATAGTGCTACCAGCTAAGGAAGTAGTTAAAAGTGGGATATTAAAACTTTTATGGATAACAGTGGATCACACACATAATTTTGGAGTAAAACCTATAACAACAACCACCCCAGAGAATATTAGTTCAGTTACATGCATAAGATTAAGTCAAATAAACCTTTCCAAACTTTTTCAAAAAATATTTTTTTCTTAGGTTCTTTAATGATAAGTTTCTGTGCTGATATATAATTAAGGGCCATCTCCTTGAAGTTGTTCCAACTTAGTTTAGTGCAATCTAACTAGATTTTAGTGATATATAATTTCATAAGAGAGCAGATAATGACTATGACATGCACTTCCAACCTAGAAAGTTTTAAAGGGGGTATATGAAGGATCATTAATTCCCAAGAAAGAGTGGATTTGTGATAGCCCATTTTCTTGAGACGGACTTTTAGGGAAGTCCAAAGCTTATTTGAGTATTTACAGAACCAAAGGATATGTAAGAGATCGGCATTTGGGAAGTAACAGCAGTTGCATGAAGGAGAGTTCTTGGGGTCAAACTTATTAAGCACAGAAGGAGTAAAATATGCATTGTTATTCACCATTAATTGTGTGTAGATATGTTTTTTTAAATGGGGAAAGTTCTAAGGTGGCTTTTATAGCAGAAATCTTTTGTTTCTCTGTAAAAGGGGAACCACGTTTGTCCCAGTAATTGGAGAATAGGCATCCCGAGTTATGAATTATGGAATTTTGAAGATTATATGATTTGGAGAGCATTTTCTCTGAGCTCGAGAAGGCATGTAAGATATCATAAAGTTTAGTGATATCATGAGTATTAATCTGAATATGAGCAAATTTTGATGCTATTAGTTCTCTTATTTGACGTAGAATAGTCATGTATTTATTGTTAACCTTGAGGATTAAGCGAAGTTCAGGAAGTGTTAAATCCTTATATTGAAGTATGTCCCATACTACCACATGTTTAATGAGAGGAAAGTCTGAAAGATTAATCATCAGGTTATTGATCTTAATGTTAGGATTCAAATGGAGGGGTTGAATTAAAGAGAAGGCATTATCAAGATTGATGGATTTTACCAGAGTTTGAAGAATCTTAATTTTATGTTTTAAAGCATTAAATAATTTGGAGTTATTCAGAGCTTCTGAAGAAAGAAATGGAAGAGCTTTGGAATTCATTTTTATAGCTGAGACATGCTGGAACCATAATTTCATCCAAGAAGGAGAAGAGTTAAAGTCTTTCTGATCTAGATTGGAGATGGACAAAATTCTATTTGCACAAATGATCATATAGCACAATTGGAAGTTAGGAAGACCCAAACCACCCCTGCGTTTTGGATAGGCTAATTTCGCATACAAAATTCTAACTGATTTAGGGAACCAGATGAACTTGGCTAGTACTTTATTAATCTTAGAAAAAAGAGCATTGGAAATCATGAGGTTTGAGGCTCTAAATTGGTAAAGCAGTCTAGGTAGAACATTCATCTTTACTACCGCAGCTTTGGATAAAAAAGGTAGGTTCAATTGTTCCCACCTGCAAAGATCTTGCCAGATTTTAGACCATGCTCTAGTTATATTATTTTGGTTCATGGAGGTTTGGTTATGATCAAAGTGCATACCAAGATATTTAATATTGAAAGATGTCTGAAAGGGAGAATCCAGGAAATAAATGAGATTTATGACCTACTGGATTAATAGGGAAGATTTGGGATTTCTTATGATTTATCTGGTAGCCTGAAGCCTTCAAGAATTTGTTAATAGTACTAGTTATTTTACCTAGGTCTGTATTGGGAAATTGAAAATATAGATTGAGGTCGTCTGCAAAAGCCGAAAACATTATCTTGGTATTCAGGACTTTAGGTATAGAATGGAAAGTGTTTTGAGCCAGGTAAAGGAAGAGCAGTTCAATGAATATATTGAAAAGGAAGGGGGAAAGAGGGCAACCTTGCCTAGTACCATTTGTGATCCTAATTGTATTAGATGTGGTTTTATTTATGCAAAGATAAGTAGATGAGTTTTTATAGAGAATTTTAATCATATCAGTGAATATACTGGGAATATTAAAATGTGATAAAGTTAGAAACAGAAAATTCCAGTTAACTCTGTCAAATGCTTTAGACGCATCAAGAGTTAATGCATATAGTGGGTTTTGATGATTTTTTGTAAAGTGAATTAAGGAATCAAGGATAAGTGTATTATCCCATGTGTTTCTATGAGACATAAAGCCAGCCTGGTCAGAGGAGATTATATGGGGCAAAATATTTTTAAGTCTGTTAGCCAGAATAGTAGATAAAATTTTTATGTCAACATTTATTAAAGAGATGGGTTGATAGTTGTGGGGGTCCATTTTGTCTTGCTTGTTTTTCAAAATTAGTATAGTTTTCGAGGTGTTCCAATGTAGATCTGAAATTCCATGTTTTATAATGTAGTTGAATACCTTTAGAAGGAGAGGTGAAATTATTATATTGAAGATTTTAAAGAAATCAGGGGTGAATCCATCAGGTCCAGGGGATTTGGCTGGTTTAAGGTTAGAGATAACGTCTTGGACTTCTTTAAGAGTCAGTGGGGCAGAAAGTTTAGATCTCTGAAGTTCATTTGGAGATGGGAACTTTATGCTATTCATGAAATTCTCCAAATGTGAGTTATTGGAAGTATCTGCTTTCCTGCAGTAAATATCTGAGAACAAGGAAAAGAATAATTGTAAAATTTCTGAGTCAGTATTATAGATTTTGTCTTGATAATGTAACATAGGTATCCTAGGCGTATTTTGGTTGTTTTTTATTATTCTAGCCAGAGTTTTCAAAGGAATCTGTGCCCATTCTGAATATGTTGCAATGAGTTTCTGTTCAGATAGGGAGAGATTAAGTTGATGGAGTTCTGTTAATTCTTTTTGCGTATTACTTATTTCTTTATCCACATCAGGGTTTGGGCATAATATGTTTTTTTTCTAGATCCGATAGTTTCGAGATCAGGTTAGATGCCTTAGTTTTATAAAGTTTTTTTATAATAGGAGGCCTTGCTAATTAACATGCCTCTCATATTAGCTTTGCAAGCTGCCCATTGGATATCCAGGGGAATTTGTGAAAGATCAAGATTAGAACCAAAAATCAACTAACATATCTTTAACTTCTTGGATTATGTCTTTGTTTCTAAGCAGGTTATTATTCAGAGACCAGTTGGCATAAAAGGGAGTTAAGTGTATCTTTGATGTGTAGGAAATCTTGAGAGAAATTCTCGCATGATCAGAGAGAAATCTGGGTTTACTAGTATAGTTTCATTTGAAAGAAGAAAGGAAATCAGAAATTAGGAAAAAATCTAAACGCGACCAGGTCTTATAGCATTTTGAATAATATGTGTAAATTGTTTCCTTGGTCGAAGATTCACTGAATGAGATTGGGTCGATAAGATTGAAGTCAGAAATAAGATCCTCTAAGGCATGAGAGGCTTGAAGATTATATGAGAGGGATTTATTAGTACGATCTATATTAGGATCTATAACTGCATTCCAATCTCTCCCCGGGACAAGTAGGTGATTTTGAAATGTGGAAATAATATTATATATCTCTAAAATAAAGACATGTTGCTGTGAACACGGGCCATATATGTTGAGGAAGAGAATTGGTTTGCCAGATTTAGGAAGCTGAGATGTGAAGTAGCACCATCTACCATTTTTATCAGATTTAGAATCTGTGATTATACCCTGGAAATCCCTTTTAATTATAATAGCCACGCCCTTTGAGTTAGAACTATCCCCTGCAGCAACTATAGATCTTATCCATTTTCTCTTAGTTTCTTTAGACCATTCTTCCTTACGCATATGCGTTTCTTGTAAGAAACAAATATTAGCCTGTGACTTAAATAACAAGTGAAGTAAAAGAGATTTTTTAGATTTATTCTGTAAGCCTCTTATATTCCATGAATCAATGAACCAAGCCATAGTAGCTACCTACACCTAATGTATAGATTAAGGAATGGCTAATTCTTTTTCTCTGGGGTGATTTCAGGGTACATTGAAAGGAGAATATAATTAGTGAAAATAAGTAAATAGTAATAGTGAGGATCCACATCCATCTTTCACTTAATGAATATAAAGTAAAGACAACAATGGTAGCACAATACCTCTTCAAAGATATCCCGGTGCCTAACCACCCCCACCCCTTGAATGAAGAAGTAATAAAATAAAAGTAAAAGTCAAAGTAACCTAGGTTAAAAACAAACATTTGAAGTTCGCCGTAATAACCTGACATATATGTTAGTCTATAAAGCAACCATAAAACAAATAGTAGCACTGTACATATATACATATCAATCATATCCCAAAGATAGATCAAGCTAGACAATCAACACCATGCATCTGCGAGCCACCATTCTTCGTAGTGGAAAAAAAACAAGCCAAAGAACAAAGGAAATTTAGAAGTGAGAAACAGAAAGGTATGGAAAGTTGAAGCTAAGGGAAAAGATAGACTTTGAGATATAGTAATCTTTAAAAGTTAAGTGGTCCATATCTACTATAAAGATAGTATCTATGTTGTCACATCTAATAAAAATAGAACATTTCTATACTAAATACCATATAATCTAAAATCTAATATTGAATATTACATAGACAAAGAATTTTGTATGTGGTGGAAGAGTTGTTATTTTGAAAACAAGACAAAGGTAAAGCTAGTAAATGAGTGAAAATATCCTTCACTCATTTACTAGAGAAAGCCTACAGTTGTAGTGAGTGCAGAGATACAAAGAAAAGGTAAAGAAAGGAGGAAAAGGGCAGAGAGGGATAATAAAAAACAGAAACTAAGTGGTAGGCTGATAACCGTAACAATTTTGAGAGATGTATTTCAACAATAGGTCTAAAATTCACTGGCATGACTAAAAGCAAGTAACATTATTAAGATTGAATCTTAGCACAGGTTAGCATCACAGAAATTAACAGGTATGTACATGGTAAGACAATACCAACTATGTAGTCACTAAACTAAGTTAAAGTATATAACTAACGAAAAGAACTAATCACTCATGTTATTAGGTAAAATTTTCAGTGAGTAAGTACCACATTCAAATAAAAGCATCTGACATATATACCCTGCACTTTGAGAGTACATAACCTATATAATGATCAAATAACACAGAACAAGTTGCTAAGCATTGCTAACAATTGTCGGTAAAGAAAGTATACAACAAATTAAATCTGCTTCACGCAGATAAAAGTAAAGCGCTTACATATGTTTTAAGCGACTTACACGACCCAAGTAAAGCACATGTAAGATATCTAGAGTCTCACAAATAAAAAACTATATACAATCTTATTAGTAAAGTACATGTGTTGTTCCTTATAAGACAGTCTCCATATTTGCCAAAAAAAAAAAAAAAATACCAGGAAAATAATCCAGAGACAGTAGACAGTCGCTACTTTGGTCAGCACATTTCATTTCCCCTATGCCACAAATAAGACAGAATGAACGAGATGAGTGCTGTAACACATGAAGATCATATGACCAAGGGTATGTTGAACAAGGAAAGATTTAGAGCCTTTTGGTAGAGCTGTAAGATTATATTCTTTACCTTGTTGACAATTCATGAAGTTGTTGACTTCGACCTGTAATTTTGATAAATGTTTAAAAAACGCTTGAGGTATAGATGTAAAATATTCACCTAACTAACCCAGTACTCAAGCGACAACAATAGAGAAGATGGTTGCTCAACTTTTGAGTATGCAAGCCCAGATAGACTTGCTACATGTGAATAAGGCAGGATCAGGTATCGGACTAATTATAGTACTAAGAATTGACTAACCCGAAGGCACACTTTGGTAGAAGCAAAAAGAGATTAACCACCAAAGGGGAACCACCAGAAATTGCAGAAGCGAAACGGTTCCCTGCAGCACTGAAGGCTAATGTAAGCATCGTTCTTCACCACTCAGGAGTTCCGCAGCTCAACCAAAAAAAAAAAAAAAACCCAAAGTAGAGATATCATACAATAAATCACACTGGGGAGCAAAAATGCTCTATAATGAGTAGTCGAGGATATCACTCTACTGTCTGGTGAGTTAATCCCATGAAATGAAACTAGTACTGCTATGCATTTTAGTGTGCCTTATATTATAGAGTTGGGACTTTATTAAAAGCTTTAATAAATGCATCCTTAGCCTCTTTTATGTTACTGGCGGTAAATTTATTGTCTTTATAAGTGAAGGATAGGACGTTTGGATAGTGCATTTGAAATTTAATGTTCCTCTTAATGAGATCAGCGCAAAACGGAGCCAACTTTTGTCTGTTTAACTTGATTGTTAGACGCAGGTCTTGTGAAAACGTAAGCTTGTGGTTTTTCCACATGAAAGATGTTTGTTTTTTAGCTGCTATTAAGATTTTTTGAGTGGCTTGGAAATTTAATAGCCTAGTATAGACTTGGCGAGGCGCAGAGGGATCTTGCCGCTTATGCATGGCACGATGCGCTCTTTCAACAATTATATCGGCAGGATAGCCTTCTGAACTCACAAGGAGTTCAAATATCTGTTTAGATGTTGCTAAAAGGACCTGATTATCATAGGACTCAGGGAGACCTCTAATTAAGATATTATTGCGACGACTTCTTGCTTCGAGGTCAGTTAATTTATCTTGAAGTTCAGTTATTGTTGCATTCTTGGCGCTTAGTTCTTCAGACAAGGACTGTAGAGAGGTTTCGTTCGCTTGAGTTTTATGCTCTAAAATGTCCATTCTGTCTACTATATGATTTATGGTGTTCCCAAGCTTAGCGAGCTGGTCAGAAAAAATTTGTATGGCCACCTGAATAGGTTGAAGCACTAATTTCAGTTCATCTAAATGAAAGTTGGATTCATTTTTATTTTTAGCGCTTGTTTTGCTAGTCTCCAGTATTGGCTTGTTGGTTTTCTGTCTTTTGGATACAACTTCCTTTTCTGGAGAAAGGATTGTAGATGCTTTAGCTTTAGTGGTTTGTAGTTCCATCACTTCTGGTAAATTTGCCATAGTTGAAACACGAAGCATACAGCTTGGGTATACCGAGAATGCCTCAGGCCCCTTTGGATACACGTGGCTGGTAACTCTATTCCAAAAGAAACAGATAAAAAGTATGCCCTTTGCTCCACTAGAGATATATGAAACACCAAGTCTGAAGATAGATCATGTATTGTTTGCTCTTCTCCCTTAGATCACAACACTTCGTGATTAATAGATGTAAAATCCAATACTTTGGTAGCTGAGGTAGGGAGCTCTGCGCAGAGGGTGTACACTAGACGACCACCATTTTGGAATCTAATTACGACATTCTTATACATACATTCCTATGCATACCTTTTGAAATATCACAGTGTGAAAAACAGTGGTTAACACAACATTACTATTCAGATGTAAGATCTTGTTGCATGAAGCATTTCATATCAGTTAATCTTGAGTCTTAACAGAGGCACAAACTTTGTCAGATGAGACTTGATTGTTTAATGCTTTCATAGCTATAGTTGCTGTGCATAACCTGTACACATTTCAATTCATACAATAGCAGAGAAAACACAACCAGTCCAGTGTTTTAAATTGTATTGACAGGCAGTTACAGTGTTAGTTATATATATAACCTATATGAGACTATGACTGTAATATTGTCTGGTTTATTCAGTACAAACCATACCCATTTTTAATACTGCAAGGTGACATTCTACTCCTTTATATTTATTTGGTATGAATACTACAAGCTAGTTTGTTACTCATCGGCCTCATGACACAGCCTTTGCAACCTGCTGGCATGGGCTTCCTGATTCAAAGCCCATTCAGCTAGAGCTGTAAAGAAGATAGAGAAACATTTATGGATGCCTATCCATCACATACACAGGCTGGACTTTGGTAAACAGTTATTGATATGAATACTTACACATGCCTGGAACATCATTCCTCTGCCGTGCTTCTTGGGCCCACTGATCCAAGAGCTCCATCTTACTCTGCTTCAAGTCGGCATAGTGGTGCCAGACTTGCTCACCAGTCTTAGGGATGCCAGTGGCACTGGTGAGATCATGGGCGAGACTTTCCCAGGACTCCACATTGTATTGGGAGCCCTGGTACTGATCCTGCAGCAATCCCACATCATGGTTTTTAACAAGGAGTCCTACCATGACCTTGGAATCCTGCATGCCCCAGTGCTGTGCTCGAAAGTGCATACCCTCTACAACACTAGTCATACTTCCTACAACCAGTTATGAGCTGTATTCCCACCTGTGGGGTTTAAATATGGCCAATTTCCTGGCCTTTGCCGTGATTGGACATTTATGAATATGCTAATCTAAGCTAAGTGCCGGGCAAACCCTCTTAGCTGTTGTGAGCACTGCTTAGAGGTGTAGATGCTAAGCACAGCTTACCAAGTGCAAATCTACTTAGCTATGCTAGTTCTTGCTTAGAATTTATGTGTAAGCAATGGTTAAGCTAAGCATAGCTGAGAACAAGTTAGTATTGTTCAACTTTCCTTTTACAGACTATCAGCATTGTGGGGTTGATTCCTCATAGACTAGGTTCATAGGTTGGTACTAGGCTATTGGCCCTAGGGCCTATGCAAGCCTAACCATAACAATTCCCCTACTATTTCTTCCCACAATATTTACTTCCCCGGACCCCTGTCTAGCAGGGTGACTGACATGATCCCTGGGGTGAATTTCCTATCTCCCATCCAATCATCAAGGTTCCTTTTGAAGAGAGCCAAAGAGGTGCTCTGCTTGACATGTATGGGCAGTCTATTCCAGAGTCTGTGGAGTCTCTGGTTAAGGAACCTATCCTTCCAGCATGTTTTGTTCATTGTGATGACAAGGTTTAGATCCCTGAGTGTGTGGCTTTGAGTAATTTGGGATTTCTTTAAGTGTAGCATGTCCAAGAGCTCCAGGTTTGACATGGCCGTGTATGTTAAGCAGAGATTGGCTCTGAGTAGATGAAACGCGACAGAGCACATAAAAGGGGTTAATGAGGTACTCTGCTTGACATTGAGAGAGAGTCTATTCCACAGAAGGGAGAGTCTCTTGGACACAAATCTGTACCGCCAGCAAGACCTATTGATGTCACAGACCAGGTTGAGGTCACGTGTGCAGATTACTTGAGTGGAGCTTGATTTGCTGATATCCAGCAGTCCCATCAAGGCAGGGTCTGAGATTGCTTTGTATGCCAGACAGAGGTCACCTCTGAGGAGTCAGTATGAGACTGAGTAGAAGGACAAGGTTTTTAGCCTAATTGTGTAGGGAAGATGTTTGAGGCCCTGGATTCGCCTGGTGAGGAACTTCTGTGGTCTCACCAGTTGCTGCATGTGCTTTGTGAGGTACATGCTGAAAGGAGCATTGTACTCAATAATGGGTCTTATAAGGGAAGAATACAGGGATGTTATGACCTCCTTGTCCATGGATGAGATACCCTTACTAATGAGGTGAGCTATTTAGAAAGCATTCCATAAAATGGAGGCAATATAGTTGTCAAAACTCAATTTGTTATCCACCTGGGTGCCCAAGACCCTCATGACTGATTGAGTGCTTAGGACCTTGTATTAATGTGATAATTTGTGAGGACATCACTCTCTCCAATGGGGATGATGATGCATTTTTTGGCATTCAATTTGATGCCATTTTTCTGGCACCAGTCATTTCGTTGGGTGAGACTCTCTTAGAGGATATCCACATCATTAGGGGGAATTGATGACAGCACTCAGCTTGCGGTCATCTGCAAATTTACTCAGCCATAGCCCTCTGGTTTTGGCCTGCACCTCAGAAAAGTATATACTAAACAATAGAGGCCCCAAGACTGATCTCTGGGGTACACTGCTCATATGGGTATACTGCTTGATGTGGCTTCCCCTATTTTGACTAGGTGGGTTCTATCAGTGAGCCAGTTTGCTATCCATCTGGTAACATATGGAGTGATGCCTAGTTGAGACAATGTATCTATTATACCCAAGTGGAGAGCAGTATCAAAGGCTTTGGCCAGGTCAAGGTAGGTGATGTGCACCATCTTCCCTTTGTCCATGGCTTTGGTGACTGTTTCAAAGAAGTCAACTAAATTTAACAGGCATGACTTCCACTTGACTAAACCAAACTGTGTGGGATCGAGTGTTTGGAGGTTGTCAATGTCCTTGTTAATGAAGTCCATGATAATCTGCTCTATGTCCTTGCAGATCAGGCAAGTTAGGCTGATGGGTCTATAATTTCCTGGATTGGGGGACACTCCACCTTTGTGCAAAGGGATAACAGTGGCTGTCCTCCACTCAGCTGGAATAAAGCCAGTATGCAGGCTTTGGTTGAATAGAGTGCCTAATGGTGCTGCACGTTCCTGCCCGAGTTCATGTAGGATGCAGTCTGGGATGTAATCTGGTCCCATGGAGGCTGTATTTTTTGCCTTTAAGAGGACAGTGATGACTTGCTCCCAAGACATAAGGGGAGGGGTAAGGTACTGAGGATGTTCTGATTTACTGATTGGTGTGACAGAGGGGTGAAGTTTTCACTGAACCTGTCTGCCAGCAGGTTGACTATATCTATGGCGTTTGTGTATCGGATGTCTTTGACCACCAGTTCTGAGCAGATCTGAGTACTTCCTTTGAGATTGCAGATATATGTGAAGAAGGCCTTATGCTTGTCTATAGTAGATGTGGCCAGTTTGGACTTGAAGTTTGCAAGTTTGCTTTGTAGGATTTCACTAGTGCTCTTATTTGCTTGTTCAGGCTAAGGAGAGATTACTTCCAATTAGGCACCTGCTCCTTCTTGGTCCTAGTCAGTATTTTTTTTTTCCTATTATTATAGAATTTATTTATTGCAGATGTCTACGATATATATATATATATATATATATATATATATATATATATATATATATATGGGTGTATATGTGTATATATATATATATAAAATATATAATATATATGTGTATATGGATATATATATATATATATATATATATATATATATATATCTATATATACACACACACACACACACACACACACACACACACACACACATAACAGCAAAAAACATTTCCAGCAGCTCACAGCAGAGGCTCCAAATGTACAAAATCCACAGTCTTTCTTAAAAACGTTTATTAGGTAAGCGCTTTCACAAACAGTAAGTTTGCTTCCTCGGACATTAATAAAACAGCCAAAAAAACTCATACTTTTAACCCCCCATATATTTTAAACCAGCCTATCACTAGTCATTTCTAATTAACAGCAAGTAACCCATTCATTGACAAGTTACATAGAGAAAACACAGGTATTAAAAATGCAGGCAATAAAAAATATGTAGGCACTAAAAGTATATCAGTGAAAAACATACTAAAAATAGTATTACACACTGCTTCACTTTATTTAATTATTTTTTTTATTTTTCAGCTTTGATGTGGTAGTTATTTGGTCATTAAGTCCCTTCCCCAGGTGTGCACTAAATTTTATTATCCATTTTAATTCTCATTCATCAGTGATGTTATTAATATTCCCTAACCTGATATTTTCATGTAAAATCTCCAGGACACTGAACTTAAAATGGTGCTTACTGCCTAACTCCAGAATGTGTTTGGCTACTGCACTATATACATGTCCCCTCTTCAAACAATACACGTGGTCCCTGATCCTCTCTCTTATCCTTCTGTTTATTTTCCCAATGTAAAATAATGCACAGGTGCTGCAACGAGTAAGATAGACCAAATTCCTGGAGTTACAGTTAGCATCTGTCTCTAACACATAAGATCTACCAGTGTCAGGATGCACAAACTCTTTCCCTTCATGAATATATTCACAGAAATTGATATACTTTTAATGCCTACATCTTTTTATTGCCTGTGTTTTTAATGCCTGTGTTTTCTCTATGTAACTTGGCAATGAATGGTTTACTTGTTAATTAGAAATGACTAGTGATAGGCTGGTTTAAAATGTATGGAGGGGTTAAAAGTATGAGTTTTTTGGTTGTTTTTATTAAGGTCTGAGAAAGCAAACTTACTGTTTGTGAAAGCGCTTACCTAATAAACATTTTTAAGAAGGACTGTAAATTTTGTACATTTGGAGACTCTGCTGTGAGCTGCTGGAAGTGGTTTTAGGTTCATAGGTAGGTACTAGGCTATCTGCCCGAGGGCATTTATAAGCCTAGCCAGAGTGTGTCAGCTTTTGCTGCCCCACTGATTAATTAACTGAGCCTCTGTCAAGAAGAGCCAATGAAGTGATCCCAGGGGTGTATTTTCTGTTACCCATCCACTCGTCAAGGTTTCTCTTGAAGAGTGTTAGTGAGGGGCTCTGCCTAATGTAGTTAGGAATTTTGTTCCAAAGCATGGGGAGTCTCTGTGACAGGAATCTATCCCTCCAGAATGTTCTATTGATTGTTGTGGCGAGGTTTAGCTCACTAGAGTGAGTGGCTCGCAGTGACTTGGATTTCTTTAGGTGGAACATGTCCATCAATTCTGAGTTGGACATGGCTTTGTAAGTCAGGCAGAGATCACCTCTGAGTAAGTGATATGCCACTAAGTACAGCCGGAGTTTTTCCAGTTGGGCTGCATAGGACATATGTTTGAGGCCAGTAATCCTCTTGGTGAGGTACTTTTGTGGTCTTTCCAGCTGTTGGAAGTGTCTTGTGAGGTACATCCCAAATGGGGCATTGTACTCTATATTGGGTCTTATGAGTGATGAGTAGAGGGGCACTATAGCCTCTTTATTTCTAGATGCAAACCCTTTAGTAATTAGATGGGCTACATAGAAGGATTTCCTAACTACTTTGGCAATATGATTGTCAAAGGAGAGAGTAGTATCTACCTGGATCCCCAGATCTCTTATTACCACTTCTGTATTAAGGGGGCTGCCACCTATGTGGTAATTCATGGGTGTTTTGTTTTTTCCAAATGGGATGACTATGTATTTTTTGGCATTTAGCTTGAGACCATGACTTTGACACCAGGTGTCCGTCTCAGAAAGGCCCTTTTGGAGTATGTCTGTGTTAGCCAGAGAGTCAATTATAGCTCCCAGTTTGCAGTCATCAGTGAGCTTGGTTAGCCATAGTCCTTCTGTGTTTGCCTGTACTTCTGAGAAGTATATGCCAAACAGTAGTAGTCCCAGGCCCGAGCCTTGTAGGGCACCACTTGTGACTGGTTTAGAGTCAGACCTGGAGCCCGCTATTCTTTCCGTGTGAGTTCTGTCTGTAAGCCAGTTGGCAGCCCATCTCGTGATGTAGGGGATTATGTTCAGGCTGGTGAGTTTTTCTATAATTCCAGAGTGAAGAATTGTGTCAAAAGCCTTGGTGAGGTCAAGTAGGCTGTGTGAACCGCCTTCCCCTCATCTATGGCCTTGGTGACTGTCTCAGAGAAGTCAACCAGCCCTTAACAAAGCCGAACAGAGTCAGGTCAAGTGTTTGGAGGTTCCCAATGTCTTTGTTAATGAGTTCCATGATGATGTGCTCCATAGCCTTGCAGACCAGGTTAGTCAGGCTTATGAGGCGATAATTACCAGGGTCAGTTGTGGCCCCTCCTTTGTGTTTTTGCTGTTATTTACTTGGTTTGTTACTATACAGCAGCATTCTTCTATGTGAATTTTTGATTATATGTATATATATATATATATATATATATATATATATATATATATACATGTATAGTGGATATAAAAAGTTTACACACCCCTGTTAAAATGTCAGGTTTTTGTGATACAAAAAAATGAGACCAAGATAAATAATTTCAAAACTTTTCCCACCTTTAATGTGACCTATAACCTGTACAATTCAGTTGAAAAACAAACAAATCTGTTAGGGGAAAAATATAAAAAATAAAAAACATACTATTCGCTGGTTGCATATGTGTGCCCACCCTTAAATTAATACTTTGTTGTGTGTGCACACCCTTAAACTAATACTTTATTGAAGCACCTTTTGATTTAATTACAGCATTCAGTCTTCTTGGGTAGGAGTCTATCAGCATGGCACATCTTGACTTGGCAATATTTTCCCACTCTTCCTTACAAAAGCGCTTCAAATCTGTCAGATTGCGAGGGCATCTCTTGTGCACAGCCTTTTAGGTCACATCACAGATTTTCTGTTGGATTTAGGTCTGGATGCTGGCTGGGCCATTCCAAAACTTTAATTTTCTTCTGGTGAAGCCATTCTTTTGTGATTTGGATGTATGCTGAAAGGTGAAATTCCTCTGCATCTGCAGCATTCTAGCAGACACCTGAAGGTTTTGGGCCGAAAGTGACTGGTATATGGAACTGTTCATAATTCCTTCCACCTTGACTAAAGTCCCAGTTCCAGCTGAAGAAAAGCAACCCCAAAGCATCATACTGCCACCACCATGCTTCACCATGGGAATGGTGTTCTTTTGGTGATGTGAAGTGTTGTTTTAGTGCCAAAGGTACCTTTTGGAATTGTGGCCAAAAAGTTCAACCTTGGTCTCATCAGATCATAACACATTTTCCCACATACTTTTGGGAAACTTGAGGTATTGTTTTTCAAATTTTAGCCAGGCCTGGATGTTTTTCTGTGTAAGAAAAGGCTTCCGTCTTGCAACTCTACCCCTTAGTCCAGACATATGATGAATATTTATTTATTTATTATTATTTTATTTTACATTTGTTGACTGGGATAGTCCGACTGGATACATGTCCATTTTCAGTGGAGGCCCGGGGAGAAAAGCTCCAACATAGTCACAGAGACAGATAGTTACATATTAGTGTTTAAGATAGAAAAGAATAAAAATCAATTTACATACTACATACTACACTTGCTACCTTGTTCTAACAGACACAGCTTACGACAGTTCAATATACAGGTCTTTAAAAAGATGCTAGTGAATTTATTAAGACAGTTTATAAATTATAGTTTGGCTAATGTACAATGAACATACTTTTTGATTACATATCCCCACTCTAGGTTGTCCTTTTGGATTTAGATTTACTTAAGAAGTAGTATGGCCTTGGTTTAACGAAGAGGAGCTAGTCTGGATTTGAGCATGGACATAGCCAATGCGACTTAAAATGAAGTTTTAGACTCTTTTTGAATTGAAATAGGGAAGTAATAAGCATGAGGTTGTTGTGGAGGGAGTTCCATAGCTTTCCAGTGGTGTTGGTGAACAGAGCATCGCCACCCATATTGTTGGATTTGGGTGTTTGGACAAGCAGTCTGTTTGATGAGCGAAGGCAGCTTAGATTGGTGTAAGGAATTATTATATTTTTCAGTGCAGGGGTGTTATCAGGTTGTTTAAGAATTTTAAAAGCTTCTATGAGTTGATTCATCTTGAGAAGATTTGGGAGTTCTATCCAGTCAAGTTTTTTCAGGTTAGAGCAGTGGTGTGTTCTATAGGGGAATCCAGTTACAAATCTGGAAATATGATTATAACAACCTGAGAGTTTGTTCAGATCAGATTTGTTAAGGTTAGAAAGCACGGGAGAGGCATATAGAAGGGTAGAGAGAAGGTGTGAGCGGGCAGTGGACACTTTGGCCATAGGGGTTAGGAAGTTCTTTATCCTGTATAAGGACCCAAGTTTCTTGTTTACGGACTTAATGGTTTGGTTGATATGCATATCAAATCTAAGTTTATAGTTTCTTGAGGGTAGTTGTTAGCTATCCAGTTAAGAATGTTCTCCATTGTTTCTGAATTGTTCCCAGGGGGGATATAGATCTCAATTAGATTTATGCTTTTTTATTGTTTAGTTGTAGTTTTAGAGCTAATAATTCAGCATTGGAGACCTGGGGTGGTTGAATGGGATTAATTATGATGTTAAGTGAGATTTTGTACAGGACAGCTATTCCACCTCCCCTTTTCTTTATGCGATCAACCCTGAATATATTATACCTGGGTGGCAGGATCTCATTATCTTTGGTTGAAGGTTTAAGCCATGTTTCTGATAGACACATTATGTCAGGGAGGTAGGTTGCTAACATGGAATATAGGTTATGTACCTTGTTGTTTATGTTTCTTATGTTTAGGTGGCAAATTAGAAGGGAGTTGGTCGACCTGTGGGAGAGTGGTAGGCTGGTAGAGTCTGAAATAGAGGATGGGCCTGGGTTAGGGTGGATGTCACCGTCTTTAGTAATATTTTTTCTCAGGTAGGTAAGTGAAAAGGGGTCTAAATGCCATTCTCCTTCTTGGCAGCAACAGCAGCATACACTTATCCATGTTGCAACTGCAGCAACTAACACTGATTCCATGTAGAGTACCTTCCATGGCTGTATTCCAAAAGGTTTTGGAATTTGCATGGAAAACCTACAATGGGTCCACATGATTGCTTTATAGCTTATTGAATAGTTACACCATCCTGAAATGGTTGGTTATCATACAATTCTGCTGTTTACATTTTAAGTAGCATGTCATGATGTTTCCATGGCTCTACATGGTGTGTAGAGCCTCTTACTGAATATAAAATAGTGTGCTACCATGTGCACATCACGTTGCAATGCACACATGGTTTTAGTGGCCTTTTTAGGCTTTATTGTTAAGCAAACAAAGAAACAAATAAGTAAGCTAATACGTAAGAAGCTATATTATGCGTCTTACCTAGATCATGGCTGTAAATCTGGACAAACAGTAAAAAAAAGTATGCTTAATTTATTTCTATATTTCACTAAAGTGGCAGTGTAACAGATTGCCTAAGCTGCATGTTAGATGGAAGAATAGCAGAAACATTCACTGAATTATTGGGAAAAGGTAGTATAAAGATCTGAAGGAAAGAATTCAACTTAATCATAAATACTGCCTGCCCAATAGATACTTATTCTTGGGATTCACTACTTATGTAAGTGTTCTAGCTATGATTGGGGCATAGAGGCCCCAACATCAGGGACAATATTTCAACATTATTCCAGTTCACTAGAAAAGTTAATAAGTATGAAACCCTAACGTATACCTCCGGATTTACTAATCTTCTGTGCAGGACTAGCTTAGTCCTGCACGGAAGCGGCCATTTAGGAGAAGGATGACAGCGCGCCATGCATATTAATGAAGGCACGCTGCCTGAGCTCCAAATCTTACTTGGAGTGTGTAAGAGTTCAGGGGGGCATGTCTGAGAGCAGAGCTCTCAGAATATAAACGCCCCTGCAATGCAGAACAGAATAAAGGCCAAAAGAATGAACAAGTCCATTCATAGGTGTCCGCATACCCCCAGCAACATCCCCCACACGTACAACAGCAATAGAAAATACAAACAAAATAAACATACCATTTTTTTATGAATCTGATTAAAGCTAACTGTAAGTGCATGGGTTTGCCCATTGCTTAGCTATGGTTAATGCAGCTTAAATGGCTGAAGAGGATAACAAGGAAGATATATGCAAATGAAGCAGTATAGCAAGAGTGTACTGGGCAGAATATCCGCCTTATGAGCAGGCATTCCTGGTTCGAGCCCCACTGTAGCGTATTCCATTTTCCATGTCAAATCATTTTATGACCAATATTTTAATTGCACAACCTATTAAATAACATATATTTGTGAACTGGAGTATTGCATTAAATGCAGATGTGAGGTGTCAGTGTCATAATGTTGCAAAGTCCACAGATAATCACACGTACCCCATACAGTATATGTGCACAGGAATCACAGATACAAATGGAAGGTAAAATGTGTAATGAATGATAACTCCATACAGCTTCCAAATCCCCCACCTTCCCAAGACCCATTCGATGTTACTGTCTAAATTAGTGCAGTGGTAAGCGGGAGTAAGCACTAGCAAGCAAGTGTAAGCACTATTAAGCAGTAGTAAGCATGAGTAATCATATATAAGCACTAGTAAGTGGGTTTAAGCCCATTTGCACGGGGTAAGCAATGCACACACAGGTTAAGCAACATTGAAGCTAACTCTCTGTAAGTATATTTAACCAGAGGTTAGCATTGCTTACCCTCATGCAAACCTGCGAAAGCCCACTTACAACTGCTTAAAAGTGCCTTAATCACTCTGTATCCAACAGCCTCTGTACTGCCCAGCAGCAAAATAAACAGCCTTGCAGGGATTGAACCCATGACCCTATACACTATATTCACAGTAGTTAACCACCAAACCAGTACATAAAAATGATGTATCACCAAATAAACCCTCACTATAGTAAAATCAAACTGAACATGAGAAAGGAGTCAGTATATAGTCATATGTTCTATAACCTACTACATAACAGAAATATGTGAACTGGAGTACTGAAGTATGCCCAGATGTGAGATGTAAATGTAAGAGTGTTGAAGTCCCCTACTAAACACAAGGACCCCATGCAGTGTACGTACACATGAATCATGGATGCCAGACATATATATATATATATATATATATATATATATATATATATATATATATATATATATATATATATATATATAATGTAATGAATAATAAATCAATGCCAAAAGTCAAATTTAAGCAATGCTAAGCATTGCACAGGCTAGCTTAGAAGGTAAAAGCAATGTGTAGGCCAGCTGACTCAATGTGCCCAGTGGTATACCCCTTCAAACAATGACAACCTTAGGTAAGCAGGTTTGCCTATAGCTTACCCTTTTCAAAACCAGCCAGTCATGGCAAAGTGTGGGAATTCGGCCCTACTTAAAGCCAACAAGTGAGAATACATCTCATAACTGATTATAGCTTCCCCTTGCTGGCACCATGGCAGAAAGGGGATAGAGAGTGCACTTCTGGGTGCAGCGCTGGGGCATCCAGGATTCCAGAGTCATGGCAGGACTCCTTGTCAAAGAACATGAGCAGAGACTGCTACAGGGCCAGTACCAGGGTTCCCAATATAAGGTGGAAGCCTGGGACTGTTTCTTCCGTGACTTCACCAGTTCCACTGGCACACCCCAAATTGGTGAGCAGGTCAGGCATCACTATGATGACCTGAAGCGGTGTAAGGGGTATCTCTTGGAACAGTGGATCCAAGAGGCTAGGATGGCAGGGGCTGTCCCAGATGTGTGTAAGTATCACTTTACTATGTGTGTAATAATTGCAAGCTCATGTATATTATGGATAGGTATGGATAAATATTCCTCTTATGTCCTTCACAGTGGCAAGTGAGTGGCCATGAACCAGGAGGCCCATGGCTGTTGCCTGAAGAGGTTGTGACCCGAGGCAGGTTAGTAATACTCTTGCATGTACTGTCATAGGAAATAAATCTAAAAATATTAGTAAGGTAATTGCCAGTATAAACCCATATTGTTTAAGACAAGTACTGTATACACCGGAGAATATGGCAGAAAGAGTCTCCTGTAGTTTGTATGTAAATAAAAGCATAATAGCCTGACAGTAAAGGTCTAACTGCTGAACTAAATGTGTATTCCCAGGTATCATATGGTAATGTAGATTTGCAATACTTAATAGTACTGTTGTATTAAGCACTGTTACCCACACTGTGCAACATAAATAAAATGTGCAGGAATGTCTGTATATGACTGGAGTAATCCCCAGAGGTCATTTAGTACAACTGAGAGACACATAGACGGCAGACAACAAAATCCAAATAGCACATGCAACTGAGACATGAATTGTTGTATTTTTAGCACACACAGCCATGATTCGAATCCTGGGAGTGGTAGTAGTCTGCATACAGAATCATACACCACAACTGTACAGATATATCTAGAATGTCCAGTAAATTAGCCCATGTCTGCTGCCTGTCACCCTGTCCCCCTGGGAAATCAGTGGGATGATCCCAGACAAATAGGCAGCAAACAGGAAATACAACTGATTGACACACATCTATGAGAAAAAAGCTGGCACAGTAGCAACTCCCCAAAATCTTATGAGAGTAATAAGCCACATATGTCCCATTTACACCCCCATGTTCTTAAGCTGTGACCAGAGTGTGTACAGTAACAGAGTAAGATGTATGTGCATAATAGTAATGTGGAATCTGGTACTTTGTGTGGCAACATTCAGGTAGTGCTAACAAACATTGCTCCTACTGGTCTGTCAGATACTAACACTGTGCCCAGAAATAAAAGAATTATACCCTATACTAGTACTATTTACTTTGGTATTGTATGGCATTGTGACTGATGCAGTTGCTCTGAATAATAAGGTATTACTCATCACTGTCACTCACACTGTCCTACATAATATAACTGTCTAGGAAATACTGTATAAAAGTGTTGTAATACAAGGTTAGAATGTAAAACCACAGGAGAATTATAAGACAGAATGCAGATAGGAGATATACAGCAATATCTATATAGCACACACAACTGTGACGCACAGTGTTTTAGTGTTAGCATACACAGCCATGGTCTGAATCCTGGGAGCAGAAGTAGGTTGCATACAGACTCATACTCCACAATTGACAGACATGTCCAGAATGACCAGTATATTGGCCCATATCTGCTGCCTTTCACCCTGTCCCACTGGGAAATCAGTGGGATGATCCCAGATGTTTAGGCAGCAAACAGGAAATACAACTGATTGCCACTGATCTATGAGAACAAATCTGTTACTCTATCAACTCCCAAAACTGTTATGAGAGTAATAAGTGCTAACAAACATTGCTCCCACAGGTACATCAGACACTCCCAAAAGGAGAAATATCTATCCCAGCAGAGTGTAGCCTCCCTAACATCTCAGATGCCCAGGTGAGAGCCGCCCTCTCCAAAGCTAAAAACACAGCATCAATGGGACCGGACGGTGTCCCGGGCTGCATGCTACATGAACTCCAAGAGGAACTAAATCCGCACATAAGGCTGCTGTTTAATCTTAGCCTTACTACAGGATATGTACCCAAAGAGTGGCGTACAGCAACAGTGGTCCCACTCCACAAAGGCGGTGCTTCTATGGACCCTGGAAATTACCGTACCATAAGCTTGATGAGCCTGGTCTGCAAAGCTATGTAAAGGATCATTATGGAACTCATAAACAAAGACATTGGGGACCTACAGACATTGGATCCTACCCAATTTGGCTTTGTCAAGGGCAGATCCTGCCTTTTGAACTTGGTCGACTTTTTTGAAATAGTCACTAAGGCCATTGATGAGGGTAAGGCAGTTCACACAGTCTACCTTGACCTTGCAAAAGCCTCCGACACAATACCCCACTCGGGCATCATAGACAAACTCACCAGCTTAAATGTAAACCCATATGTCACAAGATGGGTTGCAAACTGGCTCAAGGACAGAGCCCACAAGGTCAGAATTGCTGGAGCCATGTCAGACTCTAAGCCAGTCACAACTGGTGTCCCACAGGGCTCAGTCCTGGGACCCCTCTTATTCAGCATTTATTTTTCCGAGGTGCAAGCAAACATAAGAGGATTGTGGCTGACAAAGTTCGCAGATGACTGCAAACTGGGTGCCGTAATTGATAGTCCAGTGGACACAAGCATTCAGAGAGGCCTCATAGAAACGGATAATTGGTGCCAGAGCCATGGCCTTAAACTGAACGCCAAAAAATGTATAGTCATACCCTTTGGGAAAAACAACGTACCCACAAATTACCACATAGGTGATAATCCATTAAGTACGGAAGAGGTAATCAGGGACCTAGGGACCCAAGTTGACAGTAACCTCTCATTTGACACTCACATTGCCAAGGTGGTTAGGAAGACCATCTATATTGCCCACCTTATCATGAAGGGATTCACATCCAGATCAAGAGAGGTCATTGTGCCCCTGTACTCTTCTCTTATCAGGCCCATGATTGAGTACAATGCCCCATTTGGGATGTATCTTACCCGACACCTGCAGCAGTTGGAAAGACCCCAAAAGTTCCTCACCAAGAGGATAAAGGGTCTCAAACATATGTTATATGCTGCCCGGCTGAAGAATCTCCAGCTCTATTCAGTTGCATACCGCCTACTCAGAGGTGATCTATGCCTGACGTACAAGGCCATGTCCAATCCGGAATTAATGGACATGTTCCACCTCAGAAAATCCAAATCCATCAGAGCCACGAGAGCAAGAGATTTGAACCTCAACAGAGAAAACTATAGGACGTGCTGGAGGGACAGATTCGTAACCCAGAGGCTCCCTACACTCTGGAACAGAATCCCAGTCCACGTTAGGCAGAGCCCCTCACTAGCTCTCTTCAAGAGAAATCTTGACGAATAGATGGGAGATCATAGGTTTACCCCGGGGGTCATCTCTGTGTCACTACTAGACAGAGGCACAGTAAACTAAACCCTAAATGGGCATAGTATTCTCATCCCAAGGGGTGGCGAAAGCTACACACACTCTGGCTAGGCTTATAAATGCCCTAGGGCAGATAGCCTAGTACGAACCTATGAATCTATGAACCTATGAACACTGTGCTGAGAAATAGAAGCTTGATACCCTGTACTGGTACTGTTCACTCTGGTATTGTTTGGCATTGTGAGTGTTGCAGTTGCTCTGATTAATAAGGTATCACTGATCACTGTCACTCACACTGTGCTATAAAATATAAATGTGTGGGAAATCATGTATAAGAGTGTTGCAAGTCACTAAAGGTCAAAGAGGGCCATAGTCTAGATATGTCTCGGTTTACCTGCATGTGGTCAAGAAATAGAATGAGTCTGTGCAGAAAGAGATTGACAAGTATGTGCACAACATCAACCTGGAATCTGGGATTATGTGTAGTAACAGTTAGTTAATGTTAACAAACATTTCCTCCACAGATGTATCAGGTAAGAGGTGTATACTGCAGGTAAAACCAGTTCATGTATAAAGATGACGACAGCCATATCACTGTCCAAACTAAGGCAATAGGGTAGTGTAGTAATACTTGTAAGATACAGATAATAGCACTGACTAGGAAAGTAATGCGAACTACAGGAATATACTAGTTGTTAATTGACATTGCCCCCCCAAACATATCTCCAGCAATAAACTAAATAACTACCTCAACTGGTATGTGATGACTTCACTGTTATGTTGGAACATATGTCCTATTGGTTGATAATTATTTAATTCTGCTTCTATGCATGTGCTATGTAGAAATACTCTAACATTGGTGGCATGGTGCCATCAATGTACCTGCATGCTGTTGTTATTACCATTGTGGTCCCATATATGTATGTGTTCTGTTTGTTATGCAACTGTTCCATATCTGGTGTCTGGGTTAATGGGAATATCTATGCATGCTATCATACCTAACCCTGGAATTTGTTGACTATTACTAACCCACATATGTTAATATACCATACACACCATAGCACGTTTGGGAATGTGGATCCCAGCAGATCTACCTGTCCCACATCAGCTGGCCGTGGCACCGGGCACCAGCATGTCTGGAGCCTAACATGGGACCTCCTTGTCTTTTGGTCCTGCACTACCTTCAGGTGGAACCGCCTTAGGGGCTGGAGCTCACCCCCCCCCCCAGGAGAGGGCGTGGAGAGAAAGCTGCCAGCTGTCACCAGGTCCAGGTCGTGGTGCACAGACAGCTCAATCAGCAGTTTGGAGATGTCCTATGCCAGCTCAAGGGCTGTGTATCATGACTAGAGGGTCGGCCTGGCTTTCCGACTCAGCCCCCAGCACAGCCACCTTCGGGGCTGTGAAGGTGCAGTGTTGACTGCTCATGGGTGGGAATCTCAGTCCCAATGTTACCACTAGGGGGCTCATGGGCTTCCGGTTACCCAACACCCCTCCCCATCAAGGTGTTCACCCCTGCATGTGTCATATACTACCCCTGTATGCATCTTGCTTGACTTGTCTGTTTACCTACCCAACCTACCTCCCCAAATATACCTACTATCCCTCTCCAACATCCCACTCTCACCTGAAAAAAAAAAGACAATCTGTTCCCCAAAAAAATATTGCCCCATACATAGCTGTCAATTTCACACACATGTCCACTGGACTCATGTAATCTGGTTTAACTGGCATCACAACATATTATTGTTGTCCTCACCCCTCTCTCAGGGGTTTGAGTGTCCAAACCTACTTCTAAATTCAGTGTATATGCACAGCTGTTGCTGTAAAAGAAATGGGCAGCTATGGACATTCCCTACAGCCTCCTGCACATCCCTAGCTTTTTTTCCTACTGTCTTTCCCTCTTTGTGCCCCTTTTCACCACTTTCTTATCAACCCTTTTTTCTTTTCTTTTAAAGAAATTAGTGTGGGGGTAAGCAGGAGTAAGCACTTTTAAGCAGCAATAAGCGGGTTTCAGCCTGTTTGCACAGAGATAAGCAATGCGTATACAAGTTAAGCAATTTAGAAGCTAATTGAGTATAAGAAACTGTAACCAGAAGTTAGAAGTGCTTACCTCAACGCAAACCTGCTTACAAGTGCCTTAATCACTCTGTATTCAATGGCTCATGTTCTGCCCAGCAACACAATAAACAGCCTCTGAAAGGCTCGAACCCAGGACCTTGCATACAATAGCCAAAGTGATTTACCACTAAACAATGCCAGATAAACATAACTCTGAGGTTTTCAAAAACATATCATCCAGCCCAGTCATTCAACAGTACAGGAAATGTATTTAAACATGTAGATGTATGTGTGTGTGTGTTTATATATATTTATATCTAAATAGAGATATACATATCTCTATATGTATATATATATATATATATATATATATATATATATATATATATATATATATCTCTCTCTCTCTCTCTCTCTATATATATATATATATATATATATATATATATATATATATATATATATATACATACATATGCATACATCTATAGATATGTATGTCTACATCTATATTCTTATATATACAGCAATATATATATATATATATTAAACATATACATGCATATGCATACATCTATAGATATATATGTCTACATCTATATGCTTATATATACAGCAATATATATATATGTAAGTATATATATATATATATATATATATATATATATATATGTGTGTGTGTGTGTGTGTGTGTGTGTGTGTGTGTGTGTGTGTCTACTTCATTTGCCCTAACTTCCGATTGACCGACACTCATTTGCCGGACAGCAAATGACCAAAATTTCATTTGACCGATACTTCATTTGACCAACAAGTATTATTGGCAAGTAAATGGGATATGCCCGCTTCCCCACTGTAGTGTGACCCTGGAGTTAGAATATATAGTTAGGTTGGTATGGGGGTGTGGGGGGTGAAGTCCCCCACTTAATTTCATATTATATTTAGTTTTGCTTTAATATTGCTTAGTAAAACAAAAGTAAGTGGGGGCATTCACCCTCCCACACCCCCCATTGTGGAGGGCTGTGCCCCCCACACCCCCCCAACTATATATTCTGACTCCAGGATCGCACTACAGTGGGGAAGGGAGCATATTCCATTTATTTACCAATAATAGTTGTCGGTCAAACGAAGTGTCGGTCAAAGGAAATTTCGGTCAAATTAAATTTTGGTCAAATGGAGTGAGGCAAATGGGTGTCGGTCATTCGGAAGTTAGGGCAGATGAAGTAGATCCACATATATATTATATATATATATATATATATATATATATATATATATATATATATATATATATAGGTATATACAGACATAAATCTGTAGATAAAAATGGAAACATAAAAACATGTATCTCCACATGCACCATTAATGGGGTTCATGGTGCCCATGCAACATACGTCTTGTACGTATAGGTATTCCTCACCCTGCCCACAGCCAATCACGTCTGCCCTGCCATACACTACCAACTGTTGCAGATCCCATAACCAGGACCTGACACAATATGGGCAAAATATGTTAACAGTACTCCATCCCACCTGCATGATGTCAGGCTGGTATCAGTAACATATCATGCTGTACAGTGTGGCTGCCATAGAGAATGTACAATGTGGAAGCAATCAACATACCGAGGATACATATATAAAGACACATATATGCAGATACATATATATATATATATATATATATATATATATATATATATATATATATATTTATATGTAACTACACATACATACACAGAAATATGTATAGGAAGATACATATGATGAAGGTGCACACAATATGGAAAAGCCACTATGCCTACAATTACCACCTTATCATCAACTGGACACTGTATGAGCCACCCATACAAATCATAATTGTTGCCTGCAACATATACCCACAGAGAGATCAAAGGAAATAACACCACACACAGGTTTGCATACATGGGTAAGCTTTATTTGTGTACTATTTCAGTTGTATATGCCATGTCATATAGCTGTTTAGACACTGACTTACATATAAACAGAGTAATGCAACTGTGAAACAGTTATATTAATACAGTAGTCTGGAAAGGTTTACATATGTTGCTGTCTTGGCCGAGGCCTTCAAGTAGTACAATAGTAAAGACGGACTGGGCCACAGGATACCAATCAGTCAACAGTATGTAATGCAGATGTATAGTCCAGCAACCTCTATCTACACTCTGTACACAATTCCTAGGGGGTAAAGATCTCATCTGACACAATGGGATGTATCTGTTACGTAACAAGGCATAACTGACACCATGTGATCTGGATGCCCCACGGTCTCCAATATGGATACAATGGGAACAAACCTCCCACCTACTGCTACTCACAACAGCAGTCCACATTCCAAAGGTGCCTGGCCTGGAGGATGAGCAGGAGGAGCATGTGGGTTCTGTGAATGAGTACTGGGTGTCTCAAGGTGATGTGTCTGTGGAGCCCATTATGGAACAGACCCTTGACCTGACCTCAGAGGGCAGGAACATGTCTGTGTTTGCCCCAGGGGGGGACAACATCTCCTGGAATGGTTCCACCTAACGGTATTGCTGGACCAGTACATGAGGAGGCCCCAGGGTGGGTCACACATGTGATGTGGCCTGGTAATATATGCAGATGAGTTTGAAGAGGTGGTTCTGCTGGACAATAGTACATATACATGCTATTGAGTCATTGTTATAGAACATATGTCGGTAGTAATAGTCCACACAATCCCAAAACATGTCCAACAGCATGCATAGATAACCGCAGTAACACAGAATGTCAGATGTGCAGCAAACACATAGCAAGCATACCACAGGCATATATGGAACCATTGTGGCCCTGACAATGCCATGCAGGTGAATAGTCTGTAACAGGCCAGCAATGAGAGTGTCCACACAGGGGACATGGCTACAAACACATTGCACAAAGCATGGTGCAGTACAATATCTGCCCCACTGGTAGTTATGCTGTAGCTATACCTATTGAGTTGTGTGTACAGTTTCTTGTCACTGATATGGTGGGGGGATGACAGTGATGTGTATTAAGAACTGTGGTGACCTTGCTGCATGACTTGCTCACACCTATGTCTATCATTATGTCTTTCAGGCACAATGTCTCGTGGAAGGCTGCCAGCCTACACAGCAGCTGAGAATGAAATCCTACTAAATTAACTAATACAGCACTATGTGATCTTGGTTGGCCAGGCCACCCATGACCAGCAGGAGCGGACCACCCTGTGTAATGACCTAGTCCACAGAGTCATTGGTGTCAGACTGCACAACTGCAGTTATGAGCAGGTCCCAGCATCATTGTTCTGACCTGCATTGCAAAGCCCATCAGTGTGCTGCGGCAGTCCAGTGGGAATCACCTTACCATGGGGGGGGCACACCATCCAGCCCCCCCAAACACATGTGGAGGAGCTCCTGGACAGCCTTGTGGCACCTGCCCATCCGGCCATCCACCAAATGCCGGACATCTTTGTGGAGGTCGGTGCCACCCACACACCGGCCGAGGAGAATGCAGGTAAGGCCACAAGGCACATCCATAGACCAGTGTTGCATATACATCTGCATCAGTACAGGTAGAGCATGCATATCTGACATGTCATAGATATATTTTGTTGCTGCATGGTAGTGATATACAGATGTCCATATGTGGCAGTATTGTGGAAATGTACTGTTGATGTATTGTAATAATTCACCCACCATGTAGCAATGCCACAGGTGTGTCCACTGACTTTGCATCTCTTACTCTCTTATGTAGGTCCCTCTGGGATACCACCAAGGCAGCAGCCTGTAGCTGGTGAGTATGGTTTATGTAGATGCTTGCCAATAGACCTGGCATGTAATGTTGATGGTATATTCCATGCACACATCTAACACACCTACTCAGAATGCATGCTGTACATGTACACGTATTGATGCTGTGAAATGCATGGCATCACAGGGGTGACCAAGATGTGGTATTGGAAGGGCATGTCAGACACCTGCATGATAACTAACATCCTGTCATTGCAGAATATGTCCACAGGGAGTAACAGAATGGTGGGAGACATGGCCTACAGTAGGGACATGTATGGAACAACAACCATATATAGAGCAACAACAGTGTATATACCTGTAGGACAATGGCAACTGCTGCAGAGATACACTATGGCATAAGGCATTACAGTGGTCCACATTATCAGCTGGGAGTAGACTGTAACATGTGGTGACCAGTGTATGGGACACTGAAAATTGACACACATGTGAAGGGTTTACTTGTCATGCATCTGCAAAAAGGCTGAAGGAGGGGGGTGTCAGCAAGACACACCAGTGCACTGCAGCAGGGATCCTAAGGATGCTATGAATGGCTGTGTCTGCACAAAGTTAGGGTCAGGACCTGTGGCAGCTGTAACCCTACCCCCACAGCAATAGTGATGACAGTGTGTGAACACCAAGGGATGTGCACATGAGTAGACCTTGAAATCATGCAGATTAGTGTGACATGTGTAAGGCACATTGAACATACACTGGCAAATGCAGATGGTCCACGATGGTGTACCCCTGACAGGAGTAGTGACTGCTGTAGTACATAGAACAAGAGGTGCGACAAACCATCTTGATATGGGTGTGCACACATATGCCCACATGGTCCATATGCATTCTGTAGACACTGCATGTGAAAGTACAGGACTTATGTCACATATTGTGCTCATGTACTGTTAAAATATACAGTGATGTGGTCCCTTGGCAGATTGTGGATGGGTGCGTCATATCAATAAGGGTGTGTACACCCCCGTAGCCATGGTATGTGCTGATGGTTGTCAGTGTAAGAGTATTGGATTGGTCATTCATGTTCCGCTGATGGTGAGAGTTGTGAATCAGACATCAGACATTCACAAATGACATCTGTCCACATATCATCACAGGTATGTGTTGCTGGAAAACACAGGGGTTGTGAGCATTAAAGGTGACATAACCAACACAGTAGTACACATTCAGCAATGGGCTGTACACCTGTGATGTGTGGTGCACAGTACATGGCAGGGTGCAGAACAGGTGCACAGCAATACTGTGTACATGGGTGCAGTTGTATCCAGGGGAAGGGTCTTCATCTATGGTACAGAACATGCATCACACACATGTATACTGTTGTTCGCATGGATTGACTATAGTTGCACTGCATGCTGTTGGGTACCATATGTTATGCATATTGGCAGATGGGTAATAGGACTGTGTACTATCATTGTGCAACCTCCCCTGCATGTGGCTGTTTGCATCCTGGTGGGTATTGTGTGTATATTGTGTGTGTGTTTGTGTGGCTGGCCATGTATGCACATGTGTGATTGTGGGGTATTCATACAGCAGTACCTCCCTCTGCAATCATGCAGTACATGGACATGGACTGCCACATTACACACTAGGAATACGTGTCATGTGTGTAATCACAGGACAGCTGATAGTATAATATGGTCTGTAGCATAGAACAGACATTGGTAGCGAAGGTAGACACCAGGTACACCCTTAATAGCGCATTCAGCAGAGAGGTCACCTACAACCCACGTATGCAGCACAACAGGTGCATTGGGGAAGTACTAGTCAACTCCAGGGAGTGTATCCATATATTACAGTTGTCACATGATAGGCTGATTGAGCAGTATGTCTGGCATGTACTGAGCATTACATACACATGACACATGAGTGCGTGATATTATGGATTGAACATAATAGCCCACACATATAGGGGCCATGCTCATGATGTCCGGACATACACCGGGTGAACACTGACAGCAATCTAAAATCACTACACACAGGTCAGGCAGGTAATGTAGTAACAGGTCTTGTGTTGTGATCACTTGTGTAGGCATTTGGAGGACTGATATGTTAATGATTGGTATCAATGTGTGTATGTTACCAAGTGTGATGCAGGAAGAGTTATACATGGACATATACGTGGGACTGTCTGTAAAGTCATGAACAGGTAGGTATTGTGGTTTTTTGTGTGTGTGTGCACTGTTAGGCAATGCTGTACAGGTTTTAAAGTGCGTTTATTGTTTTCCCCCACAGGTGGTGAGGTGGTTCAGGGTCCCTCCTACATGCACTCTAATGTTGGTGTCCATACAGACACCGAAGATGATGATAGTACTGTTGAGGCATAGGTGGGGTTGTCAGGGGCCGACACTGCACCATCATTTGTCATCCCCCTTTTAGTCACTCCAACCTTGCACACAGTTTCAGTACCCTATACATATCCCATCACCAGTGGCCATAGCGGAAGGACAGCTGGTGTTTGGTGGCAGTGCACAGAAAAGTGTGGTAATCATGCCTACTGTGTCTAGTCACAGGAGGCATAGCCAGATGTCCGTCAGGACACCACATAGGCAGATGTCTCAGGATGCTCTTTGTAGGGGCACTGAACATCATGCCCCTGGCAGAGGCAACATAGCTGGTACCAGCAGGTGCATTTTTCAGGCTGTCATTGCGGCGATGGCACATATGGAATGTTACACCAGGCAGGGCCTGAGGCTGCAGAGGGCTGCTCTCACATCTGTAAGTGACAACGCCCGTGAACTGTCTGGCACCAACTATGCTTATGTAGAGCTCATGGATAGATGGCATGGTGAGATGATGGCCCTCATCAATTGTGGTATGTTCATGCTTGAACGTGTGGTGGGGGTGCGCCGATGTCCGCGTGGATGTAGGCCAGCAACACCAACAGCTGGCAGTCAACATGGATGTGCTAAGACACCAAGGGGCTCCAGTAGTGGCAGTACCAGCCCCTCCAGTGTGGGGGGTGCTGTCCACATCACACCACAGCAGGCCATGTGTATGTGGTTCTGGCCAGTCTCAGGAAGGACCTGGTAACAGCAGATATTTGTCATCGGCAGGTGAGAGTAGAACATTGAGAACTGTACCTGGACGTGCCCATGGAACATCTGGCAGGCACAGTCCATGTTTGGAAGCAGTGAACTGCGCACTCTGCCAGGTATGGTCTGCAGCTGTCCATAAACACCTGTGTAGGGCAGCCACATGGCAAAATTGTGTGCATGCATACCCACACTCAATACAAACATGCATAGGGCAACCCCATACTTACACACACCACAGCACCACGCCCAGCTCACATCAGTACACCCCTCACCCACACACATGGTGTCAAATGTATGGCCCACTTTTGACCTCTGCAAACCAACAGCACACCCTGTGCATATGATGATACCTGTGCCACATCCCTGTCATCCATGCCATTGATGCAGGAACAGGCTAATATGGTTCTGATGCACATAGAAGTGTACCACAGTACTGCAGTGCAACATGTTGTAAGAAGTTAAGTGTAATGCATATATGTCAGGTAGTGTAGCCATTCAGCAATGATGCATTATAGCTGTTAGTAACACTGATTGATTGTGGTCTCTATAAAGTTATCCATTTGTGTTGTAGGTGTACATGTGTCAGCACAAGAATGCCCTCTGCATATGATGATACCTGTGCCACATCCCTGTCATCCATATCATCAATGCAGGGACAGGCTAATATGGTTCTGATGCAAATGGTGACTGTACTACAGTGTACCACAGCACTGCAGTGTAACATGTTGTAAGGATTAAATTGTAATGCATGTATGTCAGATAGTGTAGTCATCCAGCAATGATGCGTTATAGCTGTTAGTAACACTGGTTGATTGTGGTCTCTATAATGTTATCCATTTGTGTTGTAGGTGTACATGTGTCAGCATGAGGATGGGCTGCAGTCATATTCCACAATGGGGTATGGCACTGTGGTGACACCATGGTTGTGACATATCTGGAGTACAGTTGAAAACATCTCACAGGTTAGTATAACGGTTATTGCCTATGCCACATGGACAGGTTACCAGCTGGGGAGTGTACACCCTGCAACCTGATGTAGACCCATCCACATACACGCACACTGTTACTTGGCAAGACTGGGACTAGACCCCTACCTATGTATGTAGTGATACCAAAGTGTGTGGCTTACACTGCAAACACCACACAACGTTTAGGATGAGGTGTGTCCCAGGATACATGTTATATCCAGAACATCCCCAGACATGTTCAGTATGCTAATGGTGTATTTAATAAGTGTATATGAACAATACATAGTGTGACATACCTTCATATACACATTAACAGACACATAACAGGCAGATACACATCAGAGAGACCAGGGTCCATCACTGCTAACTAACTTGACCGTGTGTCCAGTGTGTTACAGGTAGGCTGCACACAACACATGCATAACTGGCCTGTAGTGTGGTATCAGTTACCTGTATGGTTGATTGTGACAGTGGTAATCATAACGTGGTACATGGGACATATACCGGGTTTATCTTTTGTGTAATGACAGTGTACACAGCACCCACATCCCCCAGTGGATATTGTACTCCGTGAAACCCATGATGAGACTCTGCCATACCCACCATCACATATTGGCCACAACTGCGATACAACCTATAGTATACAACAGCATTGGTACTACAGGGATGTGCATCTAATGTACATGCCACAGGCATAGTAGGGTGTTGCATTGTCATGCCTCCTCTATAGGCAGCAACAACACTATCTGTACTACTGTGTGGCAGTAGCGTATTGTAATAGGAGTATGCTGCTTTGGAATGCTGTACCCTGCAGATATATGGACATGCACACATATACACACTTGCCAGAACACAATGGGTATCACATGCCTATCAACCCACTTGTACAACACTGTTGTGCTGGTAATGCAAGGCTCATGTAGCCGGTATGGAGAGGAGCTTAACAGGGTACATGTATTGTCCCATACAACAGCAGCCACAACTGACTATGGCAATGGATGTTGCAGTGGTTGTGAAGACCCTCATGGAATTCCTAAGTACAGGTTTGCTAACATACAGACACTGCTATACTCAGTCATGCACACATGCATATGTATCAGTACAGGGGTGCATCGCTGCAGGTGGTCATCGCTGTGTACCTAGCTATTGTCCAAGGAGAGATGTGTTGTGTAGGGGTTGTGTGTACAGTGGTATCCTGTCACCTGCCAACTGACAGCAGGCAATCTATCTACAGACACTACTGTGGTGAACATCAGTATGAAAATGACATGCATCAGCCAATCCTCCAGGTGCTTCCTGCACATGGCCACTGAAATGATCAAGTTGACATGTATGCAAGGGTCTATATTTGAAAACCGAACATTCAAAATTTTAAGTGTTCTAATACTGACCCGTTTTCAGTGAACGCTGAAAATATCAAAGAAACAGAAAACTGAATTTTTTCCAAGGGAAAGAATTCAGTTGTCCGTTTCTGTTGCTTCAGTATTTTCAGCGCTGTGGTGGAAAGTTACGAGTTGGGTTCAGGTAAGTGTGTGATTTTGTGGACTTGAGGGTTAGGGCAGGTTAGGTGAGTTAGGGTTAGGGTTAGGGTGCAGGTCAGGTAAGTGTGCGATTGTGTGGACGTAAGGGGTTAGGGCGGAGTAGGTGAGTTAGGGTTAGGGCGTGGGTGAGGTGACTGTGCAATAGTGACGGACCTTAGGGTTAGGGTTTGGGTTAAGGTAAGTGGATAGTTAGTGGTGTATGTATAGTTTATTGTAGGGTTAGGTGTAAGAGTTTAGGTGTATGTGTCCGGATTACTGTTTGTTTGGTGTGCTTGTGTTGTGTGTATGTGTTTTGGAACAGCAAATTTTTTCCCTAGGAAAAAATTAATTGTTCTGTATGTTCGATGTTTTAAATTTTCGATTACTAGGGGTCGATATTAGAACACTCGAAATTTTGAAAGTTCGGTGTTCTAATATAGACCCGTATGCAACACGCATTACAATACATGGTTAGTGTCTGTGATGGAGACCTGTACCCAAGCATGCTCTGTTGACTGTGGTTGTGTAGCACAGGTACCCGTGGCAAGAGGTGCGTACAGGGTGTCATCTCCTGTATGTGCCAGTTCTTACACAGCTGGGCAGATATATCAGTGTCAATCAAGCTTAGGTTGCCTGTAAATATCCCAGCTGGATACCTGCCGTCTACACATCTGCACAGGGACTGACAGTCATCATCTTGGCAAGCAGTTATGCAGTAGGATGAGTGTGTTGACAGATAGATATTTGACAACAATATGTATACCATAACTACATGTCAGAAGCCCTCACTAACATGTGCTGTACAGAATTTAGTCTACAGTTACATTTCACATGTTGGATCATTACCCAGTAGGGGTTATATACTGTGACACAGTTCAAACACCAGGGATACAACAGGGAGGCCTCAGAGTCCAGCTATGCCTGCAGATGTGCCTGTTGTCAGTACTACATTTAGCACTCTATTCTTATCTGGGTAAGCACTGTCAACAGCAGTACCGCCATGATACACTGCATGCCAGTGTGACAGCAGATACCCTGGGCTACTACCCCTGTATGTAAAACATTCACATGGATAACAGTACCGTTCAGGTCTCATTTACATCTGCGTCGCATACATGACACTCAGACCTCTTGCTACTGTAATTACAGCACATAGGTGAATGTATTGTACATGGCATTACATACACTTATTACAGATGTCATTACCCTGCTATGTTATCAGACTGGGTGGTGTGAACTGGTTACCAGGGCTAAACCATGCTTAGCAAGTATCAGCATTGCTGCAGTATAACAGCTGAGCTGATTTGCACACTGGTAAGTGAAGCCTACATTGTGTAAGTGCCTGTAAGTTTACCTATAGCTTAGCACCGCTTAGCTTCACGCAAACCCATGCAAACCCACTTAAATCTGCTCAAAACTGCCTTAACCACTTTGTATCTGACGGCCCTCATTCTGCCTAGCAGTTGGTGGCAAAGCACGAAGCATCAGAGACTATCCATGTGCCACCAGCTTAAATATAAACCCCTATGTCACTAGATGGATTGCAAACTGGCTCAAGGACAGAACCCACATGGTTAGAATTGCTGGAGCCATGTCAGACTCCAAACCAGTTACAAGTGGTGTCCCACAAGGCTCAGTCCTGGGACCTCTCTTGTTCAGTATATATATTTCTCGGAGGTACAGGCCAACACGGAAGGACTGTGGCTGACCAAGTTCACAGATGACTGCAAACTGGGCGCCATAATCGACTCTCCAGCTGACACAAGCATCCTCCAAAAGGGCCTCATAGAAACAGACAACTGGTGCCAGAGCCATGGCCTCAAGCTAAATGCCAAAAAGTGTATAGTCATCCCTTTGGCAAAACAAAGTGCACAAATTACCACATAGGTGGTAATCCATTAAGTACAGAAGAAGTAATTAGGGACCTGGGGAGCCAAGTTGATAGCAATCTCTCATTTGACAACCACGTGGCCAAAGTGGTTAGAAAAACATTTTATATAGCCCACCTAATCATGAAGGGATTCACATCTAGATCAGGGGAGGTCATTGTGCCTCTTTACTCAGCCCTCATTAGGCCCATAATTGAGTACAATGCCCCTTTTGGGATGTACCTTACCAGACACCTGCAGCAACTGGAAAGACCCAAAAAGTACCTCACCAAGAGGATCAAAGGGCTCAAACAGATGCCATATGCTGCCCGGTTAAAGAAACTCCAGTTCTACTCAGTGGCATACCACCTGTTCAGAGGCGATCTGTGCCTGACGTATAAAGCCATGTCCAACCCGGAATTAATGGACATGCTGCACCTCAGAAAATCCAAATCCCATCGAGCTACTTGCTCGAGAGACTTGAACCTCAGCACTGAAATAAATAGGACATGCTGGAGGGACAGATTCATAACCCAGAGGCTCCCTTCACTCTGGAATAAAATCCCAGTCCAGGTTAGGCAGAGTCCCTCATTGACTCTCTTCAAGAGGAATCTTGATGAGTGGATGGGAGATCGTAGGTTTACCCCGGGTATCACTTCTGTGTTACTGTTAGAGGCACAGTATACTAACCTCGAAAAAGGGCATAGCAAAATAAATTTAAAATGGGTGGCGAAAGTCAAACACATTCTGGCTAGGCTTATAAATGCCCTAGGGCAGATAGCCTAGTATGAACCTATGAACCTATGAACCTATGAACTTATGAACCAAAATGAACAGCCCTTGCAGGTCTTGAACCCAGGAAGCTGTACACTAAAGTCACAACAATTAACCACCACACCATGACCACTGTAAAGACAGCTGCTGTTTTAGCACTATATCTGTCAATACACATATTGAGCAGTATTGAACAATTGCCTTTACTTCCACAATTGTGTAGCACTTGTTAATAATATGGCTGTTGTATCACATATGTTGTTTTATCATAATGTACACATAGCAGATACATACGGAGAGATACATCTGGGGGGATATACACAACTGTGAGTTTAACACATGACAGGAATATGGATATATACATATAATAGGTCGATATATGTCTACATGTACATACACATGTATACTCATACATGTGTGTATGCACATCTCTATAGTGCAACATATATATGGCCATGTGTACATTTCTTCATATGTACATATATATAATTATATATATATATATCTATATATATATATATATATATATATATATAGATATATGTATATATAGCTATATATGTAAGCACATCCTATGTGTGCAGATATGCCTATTTATGTGGATATATATGTACATATCTATAACTATATGTGCATACATATCTATTCTGATATACCTATTACTGTGAATATAAATGTAGATATCCCTATGTATACGTGCATAAGTATCTCTATCTGTATATGTGTAGGCATATATTGGTCTGTATATGTATATATCTGAGTGCTTATATGTATATATATATATATATATATATATATATATATGTGCATACATATACATATCCATCTATGTATGTCGATATGTCTATGTGTATATATCTGGGTCTACTTCAATTCATTGAATCCCATTTCGTCGAAATTAAATTTCACTGAAAGTTCATTACATCGACAAGCCCCCCATCTAAAATGCTTGTCGATGTAATGAACTTTCAGTGAAATGAAAGTTCGACGAAATGAGATTCAATGAATTGAAGTAGACCCGTATATATCTATATAGATATATGGATAATTATATATATACATATATGTTACCATATCTCCTGAACATGGAGTGAAGCCCTACCTCAGCCCCAATAGTCCCAAACTCTTAGTGCAAGGGAATGTCAGGTATGTATTGCAACTGTATTTGCAAACTATTGCTAATCTAATAGGGAATTGTCTTCACAGACATGTTGTGTGTGGGAGGTCACATCTGCTTTTAATATGTGTGCCATTGACTACTGACAGACATCCTAAGGACTTCATAGTACAGTACCACTGCTAGCACAGTAATGATCCTGTGGAATGCAGCAGAGATATGGCCAATCTATGTGGACAGTCTAACACACTCTGGTCAGTGCAGAGGTATACACAGAACTCCTTAGTGCAAGACGTGGACTATGCCTGACAGTGTGGATGTTAACAGCCATGTAGAAGGGTATATCACATAAATACTGGTATACATTTTCCCCCCATAGGTTAAGCATTCACACACTCCTGTCTGTCTCGACACATACTAACCACTGGTGCAGAGGTGTCATGGCCACATACCACCTTCTAGTTAGTGACATACATCTGTACAGCATCCCACTGTTTTGTTTGACATACATGGCTGTTATGGTGGCCCAGCAGCAGTACATCTGGCAAGTATCTGGACATAACATCTCACTGGGTAAGTACACTAAGCTGCTAGGCATGTAACAAAGCACTGTGCAGGCTTCAGGCAGACTGCCACAACATTGGCATCATTTGCTATGGGGGAATACACATGTACCTGCATATATAGCAGGCTCTACAGGCATGTCACAGCACAGAGTAACAGACACCTGTGTGAAAGTGCATAACCACAACCAATATGAACACAGCCACAGCCACATAAGGCAAGCTAGAGTAATATTACAATATATGGACTATCTGATCAACACCTTCCTCATATGTGCCACTTACACACACTAACCCTACATATAGTGGGCCACTACACAGTGTGGTCCGATGCCTGCCTGTGGTATGGGACATGTGTGTGTTTGGTCCTACAAACATGTAAGCTGATAGGGTAACATACAGTGGAGCAGCATGTAACATCAGATAGAACATGACCAAGAACAATTACATCTACCACAGTCTGTACATAGGCCAAGGTATATATGAAGAATACACACACTGTTAACAATCACCATAAGTACACAGACCTCAGTACTGTACACGCAACCACAGAATGCTCTGGTTATGTCCTCAAATATAACTCCTACTATACATAATATGTGTAGCAGTCTGATATCTCACTGGCTTTTTATCAGATATGATGTCAATAAATATGGTGTACAGAACATATGCACCTCTTACTGCATGACATATGTACAAAAGTTGACAGAGTTGTGGCTGGAGGCACAAGCACAGGGCCATATTGACATGTTGCTGTGATAACCCCATACATTCACTGGTGTAACAGGGTTTGTTGCAACATATGTCCTATGAGGGATATGAAGTCAGTATCTCTCATGGCTGTCACCATGTACTGACTGCAATCCTCACACTATGCATCTGCAGTTCACAGATAGGTGCTCTGTGGGTAACACAAGAAACAAAAGACACCACACACTACCCAGTCTGCAGATGAGCCTACAGATGGGGGTTTCCTCATAAACATAGCACTGACATGACAGTTATTAAAACATGCAGGGCAGCCATATCTACACACACCCTGTTAAACCAACATTACTCCAAATGCAGTATAGCAGCACTTACATTCTATATTCATGTCAGGCACACCCCCTCCTGTGTGTTGGCCTGTTTCCACAGTGTATGTTGTTAGAGGTAAATCCCCAATCCATCTGTGATGCTGTTTGCCAAACAACAGATCTAGATCCTGCTCACAGTCAATGAAGAGGCCCAACACCATCATGATTTTCCTAGATACTGGAGTGTGTTTCCATGCAATTGGCTATGGGAATGTTACCACAGCTGTTCCACATGCAGTCGGATAGAGGAGAGCTGCAATTCATGCAGAGGCCATCAGCTGATCATGAGCATCACTTACAATACACATGCTGCTGCCTAAGCAAAGCAGGTGTAAGTCTCCACATCCACCAGAGAGGGACTGAGAGAGGCAGACAGAGGCAAAAATAAGTCAGGGAGGGGTGGGAGAGTAAAACTTAAGCATGTTTGTGTCACACATCTACCAGTACAGGGTATCAGATCCCTGACTGACTATGTATTGCTATCACATGTCTATGCAGTTATTGGATGCACTACATAGGTTACATGTTGAGGATTCCTCCAAATGTATATATGACGGTGAGTGACATCTGCAACAGTGATATGGTAACTATACGATAGGTGCAGTACACATGCCTGTCTGCATGAACAGATGTCAGCATCAACACAGCCACACTCTCTCGGGGATCCACACACTTTGACACACTTGGCAGGGTCAGGAATACAACTCCTCACTAGTTAGATTGCCACAATACAGTACAGTGCAGGTATCACATGCACGACAGGGGTTATCCGGAGGTTATATGGGCAAAGGGTATGGTGGAGGTGTCTGACATCAGACAGCATGCTTCCGTATGCCAATGGGGGTTGTAATGTGTGTGAATGTGGTCATAGGCATCATACACCACAAACACAGACACAGGGTGCCAGTACTAACATGCATGGGTGCATGTCTTCACGGGTGTGTAGTGTTTGACTGCACCAGACGGCTATACAAGGCTAGTTGATGGGTATACATTGGCATCAGGCCACATGAGAATGGCCTGCAGTGTGGCTCAAGGGTGTAGTGCTGGATTAGTCCACACAGGTGGGTATTGTATTTACCATCCAGTCACCTGGGTAACTGTTGTGTGTGGCCTTTGCTGTGCATTGCTTGCCATGTATGTGTTCCTTAGTCCATGACATGGACAGTGTCTGGGATGTGCATACGTCCCACATGCATGTACAGTGACATGTGGAACTGTACCTGGTGTGTCTGACCCATTTTGTGTACACAGATTGTTATCATCAGGTGTGTCAGTCCTGGCCTCATGTCGGGAACTGGTAATGGACAGCAGGTTGAGACTGCACCTATATTGATAGCTTGATACAGGTATTCCCCAGTGTCAGTGGCATCTGTCCATACAGGGCATGTGTTTCAGGCATGATATGTCCTTTGTGGGTCACATTTGATGGCACCACAGATGCTGCAGGCTTCCAGTAGGGAACAGAGGAAAGGTGCACTGTCTGCATGTACGTGCCTATTGGACTGATGGACAGGGTGCTTTACCCTCTGTAGCCCACTGCAATCACACCATGGTTACTATCAGTGGGCAACATGCAGGGTATTACCAACATAGCGGTTGTTGCCTAGGCAAGTGTGTGTGTATGAGACATGGGTTGAGAGTCTTTTCTGGGTAATGCAAGGGGTGCTAACTTTGTTCGCCAGACCTTGACATCACATGTAAGGGTATGGATTTGCAACCTAGCCTCTCGGCAATTTCACATCTGTTATCCCTGTAAGGTGGACATTGTGACAAATACTAGAGCCACCATATAAGAAATTTGCAAAACCCACTCCACAATGACTCTAGTTGTTACACACTCACAGCCACCCTCCCACAGAATACAAATGAGAAACACAGACACACACCATGTCTGGGATTAGAACTCCTACCTAATTAGTTTTTTACACTACAGCATTACACAGTTATAGCACACGCCATGGAGATTACTGGAGTACTCCTCCCCCAAAGATGTATTTCACAGTGAATGACATCAGCAGGAATTCAAAAAACCACACAAACTTGTAAAAACAGAAAAACAAAGGGATAACGTGCCCAGCAAAGGTGTAATGCAGCTGCAATTAGCTCGCTGACCAAATACGATTTTAAGATAATTTGAAGCAACAATGGTTCGGGTTAATAGCGTTAGAACTTTTATTGTAACCAAGCACTTTCGGAGAGAATCGTATCTCTCCTTCTTCAGACAAAAAGTAAAATGCAAAACAATCATTTATAACCACTTCCCCCTTAAATAGGGTGCTAATTAATCAATTAGCAGGTTTGCCAAAGTAGGGCATTTAAATTCTAGTGAGTGTGACTAGCCTAAAGAGCATTGCTCCCTGCACAGGCATAGACACACACTCAAACATCCACACCTGCCATGTGTGTGAATAGAACCCCTACCAGAGTACTATATCACATTACAGCATTATGCTGTTATAGGACACGCCATGGAGACTCCCTACACTCTGGAACAGAATCCCAATCCATGTTAGGCAGAGCCCCTCACTAACTCTATTCAAGAGAAATCTTAACGAGTGGATGGGAGATCGTAGGTTTACCCCGGGGGTCATCTCTGTGTCACTACTAGACAAGAGGCACAGTAAACTAAACCCAAAAAGGGCATAGTATTCTCATCCTAAGGGGTGGTGAAAGCCACAACACTCTGGCTAGGCTTATAAATGCCCTATGCAGATAGCCTAGTACGAACCTATGAACCTATAAAGGTATATTTCACAGTGAATGACATCAGCAAGCTTGCCAAAGTATGGCATTTGAATTGTAGTGAGTGTGGCTAGCCTAAAAAGCATTGATCCCTACACAGACATAGAAACACACACACAAACATCCACACCTGTCATGTGTGGGAATAGAATCTCTACCAGAGTTCTATATCACACTGCACTATTCCGCTGTTATAGGACACACCACAGAGATTACTAGAGTACCCCTTCTCCAATGGTTTATTTCACCGTGAATGAAATCAGCAGCCTTGCCAAAGTAGGTCATTTGAATTGTAATGAGTGTGACTAGCCTAAAATGCATTGCTCTTTACACAGACAGGGACACACACAAATGCCGTGTCTGGGATTAAACCTCCTACCTAACTAGTTTATCACACTACAGTAGTGTGCATCATGGAGATTACTTGGCTGCAACTTTTCCAAAGGTATATTCCAGAGTGAATGACATCAGCAGCCTTGCCAAAGTTGGGCATTTGAATTGTAGTGAGTGTGACTACCCTAAATAGCATTGCTCTCTACACAGACAGAGAAACACATACTTGCCATGTCTGGGATTTGAACTCCTACTTAACTAGTTTATTACACTTCAGCAGTACACATTTATAGGATGTGCCATGGAGATTACTGGGCTACATCTTTCCCAAAGGTGTATTTCACAGTGAATGACATCAGCAGCCTTGCCAAAGTAGGGCATTTGAATTGTAGTGAGTGTGACTAGCCTAAAAAGGCATTGCTCTCAACACAGAGAGACACACACACACACAGTTGCCATGCCTGGGATTAGAACTCCTACATAACTAATCTATCTCACTAGAGCAGTACGTAGTTATAGGATGCACCATGGCGATTACTGGGCTGCACTTTTCCCAAAGGTGCATTTCACAGTGAATGACATCAGCAGCCTTGCCAAAGTAGGGGATTTGAATTGTAGTGAGTGTGACTAGCATAAAACGTATTGCTCTCTACACAAATAGAGACAAACACACAGTTGCCATGTCTGGAATTAGGCCTCCTACCTAACTAGTTTATCACACTACAGCAGTGCACAGTTATAGGATGTGCTACAGAGATTACTGCGCTACACCTTTCCCAAAGGTGTATTTCAAAGTGGATGACCTCAGCAGGGTTGTCATAGTAGGGCTATGGAGAGGGCAGTGTGTGTGTGTGTGCAGAGGCCATAACCCATTCATCTAGACATGCGGTTACATGCAGGTTATATTCTGCAGGTACATGTATACATCTGCTAGATGACTATTTCCTTGTACAGTCATGTTGCACAGCAAGCACTTGTACCACATCGTATATAATGCTGATGGATACCAGCGGCTAATGTTTACAGTGAGTGACATTTACACCTCATGTGGGTGTAGCCATTTGGATGTGTGCTGGGTGGGACAGGCCTCATAATGGATGGCTCCTTGTCACAGTCACTCTCTTCCACACATCTATGTACTTCTACTTTTAGGTTCATAGGTTCATAGGTTCATAGGTTCATACTAGGCTATCTGCCCAAGGGCATTTATAAGCCTAGCCCATAGTTATGTGGTTTTCGCCACCCCTTTAGTTTGAATATAGGTTCATAGGTTCATACTAGGCTATCTGCCCAAGGGCATTTATAAGCCTAGCCCATTTTGGCATATTATAGTGTGTTGTCCTTGGATATATGTCTGTATTTTGTTTTATAGGTTTTTATTATATGTGGAATTAACTGATTTTATTAATCTTGTTGCTTTTAATGTTGATTGAATTGTTTTAATTGATGTTATTAGGAAGGGTAGAAATACAGATGGATGTGGTTGCTTTTCATTTACTGATGAAGTTGATGATGAAAACGTGCTGTATCTGTACAAGCGTTAGTGTGGACAATAAACCATGTCTGGATTTTGCATTTACATTGTTCGTGTTCATTCCTGGTTGGTGGTACTTACTACAGTTTCTTGGTCTTTTTGTGCACACCATTGGTCCTTTTTTGTGTATATATGTCTGTATTCCTATCAGCTGTGTGTGCAAAGCATGACTGATGCATACTGAGGAGTGTATGCACTAACATCTGCAACTGCCAGATATGTATGGTCCACTGTTGTTTGCAGACATTGCCTTCATTACTCTAAGTGTGTGAGCATGCCCAGTATGCCCTTCTGCACTGAATGTGTTGATCGATTCCAGGTAGTTTTTACTCCAGTGCAGACCTTTGTGTTGTACACCTACAGGTAGCAAATTGTTTTTGCAGGGTATCCGTAGATCATTTGGCAATATGGGGACAAACTGTGCAGGGGATAGTGTGTACTGTAGGTGATTGTGTCTGTGCTGCTTCAGCTACATGGTACTGGTGTTAGCAGAGTTATTCAGACGTGTACTGTTATACACTGTGATGTATTCTGTCCTCATGTACTGTCAGGTGGACATTCTCGCTCACAGTGATGTCTTGGGGGACAAGGGTGACTGCAGCTGTGTCCAGTAATGTGGGCAGACGCCTACATATTCATGGTGAATTATGCCATTCTGGAAAGGGAGCTGCAGACACTTGCTGCTGGGTCTGTGTATCTGGTTCAGCACCTTGGTACAGTGCTGGCAGAGGATCCCATACTTGTACATCCTTCAATATGACAGTATGGCCTTATCTTGCTGTGGCAATACCTCCCAGCTGTACAGATTCACACAGGTTACCAAGAGGCAGGGGCCATGAGTCAGGACATTATCCCTATTGTGGTGTATGGGCAGGTACATAGCCACCCATTTATGTGTTTGCAGCTAGGGATAGTGTGCATACACAGTTTTGTGTCGGACCTTGCACATTCTATGCTGCCCATGCTCCCACCCCCCCTCTGTTATTCTATCCTCTTCCATACATTATGCATACATTCTCTGATACTTTCCCTAAGGCTAACACACCATCACAGCTGGGTTTTGGTGTTGGTCCACAGTTCATGCAGTGGGACATGGTGGACATGTTACGTGGTTGTCCACATGGCTTTGCATATGGCTAATGTGGAGTGTGTTATGTTGTTATTTGGGTTTCCATGACATAATATGCATTGGCAGTACGTGTGAGACACAGGCATTTGGCAGAAGCCTGTGGGCCATTTGGTTTTGATGCGGGCCAGATGTGGCAGGCCATTGCATTCTGTCAGTCCTGCAGTCTCAGGCCACCATACAGTATATTCCCCTGGGGTGACAGGATGGGTGTGCTTGGTGTTCATGCCAATATCTTCTATCAGTGTTGATCAGGTGGTATGGATGCTGGCAGGGTGCTACCTACAACTACGGGCACACCTGCATGGGACACCTGTACTGCATGCTGCATTCTTTCACTATTGCCATTTTCAGGTGGGGTCATATTGTACCCATTCCCCACAGCAGGGATACAAGTGTGGTAGCTGTGGGTGGTGTTTGCATGAGCTGGGTGCATGTGTGCTAAGGACACTACTTGCATCTGACACACAGATATGCATGGGTAATTCCAGTTATGTTGTCATGTGCAGGTACATCAGCTGTTCTCCAATACATCAGTCCTACCTCCTTTGTGATCTGCAAGTGTTCGGGCAGACAACAGTGGTATCCCCTACTACAGTACCAGATAATGTGATGCATACCCGTATGTACAATTCCAAGGGTGTGTTCATTTCAGTTACACAATAAATACTGTATGTCTAGGGTACTTTCCCCTGTGTACTGCTTGTATCTCTAGCCCAACAGCCATGCCATGTCAATCTTTCAGATGGTGACACATATTACCACCATGCATTTACAATGGCTTACTGCTAACATGTGTTATACTGGTGGGGATTGTCTTTGGCACTGCAGTTCTGAGGACTTGGCCCTGTCATTAGCAGTAGTGGGCAATGGCCACCAGGTCTTACCTCAAAATGCATACATACTGACCACTTTCACACAATATGAAACACACACCAACCTAGCACACACACATACCTGCATATTGTGCAAATGCTACAATCTGTCTTGCTACCTTGGCCACCTCTGGGCATCTGTGCTCCACTGGTATTATACCTACACATACATGTTACTACATTTCTACATAGAGTTGTGTGGGGGCACACTTGACTGTTACGACATGTGTACATCAGATTGGGGGGGCATACCAGACCATTACTACATTTCTAAATAGGTTTGGGGGGGGGGCGCACCTGACTGTTATTACATTTCTATGCAGGATTGGGGGAGGGGACACACCTGTCTGTTTCTACATTTCTACACAGAGGTTGGGAGGAGGCACACCTGACTGTTACTACATTTCTACACTGGATTGGAGGAAGAGGCACACCTGATTGTTACTACATGACTACACAGGAGTGGGGCTGCACACCTGACTGTTACTACATTTCTACATAGGATTGGGGGCACACCTGACCATTTCTACATTTCTACACAGAATTGTGGGGCACACCTGACTATTTCTACAATTCTACACAGGATTGGGGGGCACACCTGACTGTTTCTACATTTCCACCCAGGATTGGGAGGGCACACCTGACTGTTTCTACATTTCTACATAGGATGGGGGGCACACCTGACACTTGTACACATTTGCTATGACTGTACTGGTATATCAGGTACTCCATTTCATTCTGTATTCTAACCTATCATGCTGACTAGAGGCATATCACTGTACTACAGGTCTTAGGTTTGATTGACCTACATATTAGTTTCTGACTTCCTATCCTTCAGAGCTAACATCCCACTGCCTGACCTGCTGTACTCTGTCTGTGTAGGCCTGGGGGGGGGGCATAGGCATCATTCAGAGGCCATAGCACAGCCTTTGTTTGTGTTTCTCTACACCTGCCCTGCTGGCTGAGACTGTTGTTGGGTACATGAACTTCCCTGTCTGGCATGTGTGAGTCATATAGCCACACATGTGGCCCAGAACATTTCCTGCAGTTGGTTTTGTCACCCTGTGTAGTACTGGCTACTATGGTGACAGTAGTATTTGTTACAGATCTCATGGTGCCACTATAGATGTCTACTATCTGCTGGCATACCATTCAGCCACCCAATTCCATTGCATGCTCACATCCATTCCATAGATACATTTAACAACACATACTACTCCATTCGGCAATTGGCAGGTTGAGTGACTTCCCTTGTGGGTGTGCTAGTATTGAGGGCGGTACTGCAGGGTGCCTATGTTGGATGCACATAGTAGACTTGCTACACATGGATGAGCACAGGTAGTGTCATGTTTGGCATCCCTTTTACTGTATGTGTGAGTCAGAGAGAGGTGTCATTCCCTGGGTCCCTCCTGTGTCAGTGTATGTGCAATGCATTGCCTCTTTGCCAAGGCCAGGGCATACTGGGAATGCCTCCTTCTGCCTACTGGGGAAGGCTCAGGTTGTTCCTCTGCTGAGTCACTCTGTGCCTGCGCAGGCCTTGGCAATGGGTGGGGGCTGTGGGACCATGTCCCTTGCTGTTCCTGCTGCAGCTGTTTCCAAGGATCATATTGTGCAGCATGGCACATACAATGACAATTTGGGTACATGTAGCTGGTGAGTACTGCAAGGCTCCACCAGATGTGCCCAGGCACCAGAACTATGACTTGAGCTTCCCAAACACATGCTCTATTATGATTCTGGTCTGTGCATGTGCCTCATTATGGAGTTCTTGTTCAGGTGTGTGTGCATTTCTGATGGGTGTCATTAGCCAGGGCTCCATTGCATTACCAGCATCCTCCACTAGGTGACTGTAAGAGATGTCCCCATTGGCAAATCTCTGGTACAGCTGAATGAGATGCCAGATGTGTGAATTGTGATAGCTTCCAGGGCAGGTAGCACATGCATTCATTATTATGCCCTGGACATCGCACACGACCTGGCAGTTGATGAAGGGGAAGCCATTGCGGTTGATGTAGACCCTACCCCACTCACCGGGTGGTGCTTTGATGCATATGTGCGTGCAGTCTATAGCACCCACTACCTCAGGGTATTCTGCTATTTGGTGGAACAGTTGTATATTGCTGGCCAATGCCTTATGGGTGTTGGGGAAATATACATGCTCACCGGCATGTGCTGACATGGCATCCAGGAACTGGTGGAGTACCCTGGATGCTGATGCCTGTGAGATCCCCATCATATCCCCAGTTGGCCTTTGGAAGGTACCTCTAGCTAGTATTCTTATGCATAAACATACCTAGGTATCCACTGGGATGGGTTCCCCTCTGTTAGTTCTGTGTGTCAGGCGTGGCCTGCACAGCTCAACAATTTGCTGCAAGTGGTACCTGTTCACCCTATAGCGCTCCACTATCTCCAGCTCATGTAGCCCCTGGTAGGTTACCCTGGGTCTGTACACACTTCTCCATCTCCTCACTGTGGGTTGGTCGACAGCATTTACATCCCCACCACCCTCAGCCTTTTCCACATGTTGTTGTATGATAACTATTGCATCCCCTATCATTTTGTTGTTTTGTTTGTTAAAGTTTCCCTGCTTATATACACTGGTGGTGTAGAGTATGGGAAAAACCAGAGAGAAAGGTGTTTGCATAGTTTATAGTAGTGTTCACAGCTGGGCTTGTCTGCTACCTGTGTAATTGGCTGATTCTAATACATTTCACCTGCCAGCTATGCTAGTTCTCCTAGATTACCTTCCTACCCTTCCCATTGCCTTCCTGTTTAAGCCCAGGGGCAAACCACACAAACACAGTGCTCAAATGTGCACAGAGCTGCTATTTCCTGGTTTTACTTTTTTTTCCCTTTAAAACCTGGTGTGCAGCACGCACACCCACTTAGGCAATGTAAAGAGAGCTAGGCAGCCTTAGACAAACCCCCTTGCTTAGCTCTGCTAAGCTTGGAGCAAACCCGAGCCACAGGGCTTCAATCCGCTTTCAGTATGCTGGACACACACCCCTATGATGTCAGCAAACTCCTAGACTTGCACCATGCTATTCCTGCTCTTATACTGTTGGGTGCTGACTAGCATGCATGGGAAATCTGGGATTCAGTATCATTCCCCTCATTTGCATAGGATTGCCTGCTAATGCATAGTTACATGTCCCACACTGAGCCTCCCCCCTTAGCAACCACTATTCACTGGCCATGTTGTCTTCTGCCTGCCATTGAGTATAATGGCAAGATAGTGATTTTGGTTAGAATGCTTATTTTATGGGTTTTTTTTCTTATTTTCCGCACAATCCCGTTTGCTCGCTGCAGCCCTATGCTTAAACAGCCGAGATTGGCTAAAAAAAGTAAAAGTTGATTTTTTTTAAATTTTGCAAGTGTTTTCCATGCCAATGGTCTTATAGTTGGCTATTGGCATGCTTTCTACATGCTATTCACCCTTTATTTGTAGCTGTCATGGCTCCATTTTGTAATTTGCAGAAATGTACTCCGTTACTGGCGGAGTCCATTTCTGCAGATTACACTCATCCTGCACTGCCAGTTTCCAGCTTCCTGGATTGCAAATTCACCTCATTTGCATGGATTTCTCCTGTAAATAGGGTAATTTGCATGCAGGGGCTGAGTCCCTGGAGGACTAGTGCAGGAGTGCTCGTGCACATCCCTACAGGTTTTTCCTGGATTGCACAACAGACATATTGCCTGCTGGAGCTCTATCACTAGTACTGCATGCCATGCAGGCCTTGCAGAATCCGGGGGATAGTGTTATTGGCTGTTTGAATCCTTGGCATTTTTGCAGATAATCAAAGTTATTATGATGGACAAAAAAAAAAATATGAGGCAAAAATCAGAAATGTTGCACAAAATCAGTGAGAGTCAAGAGCAATGCCTTATTCGTACTTGATTTTATCTTTATATGTATATAATATTGTATATATCTGATGCCTGCATCAGCATACACCCTCATAAACTATGACCGGATCTACTTTCTTTTTTTTAAGCATTTTCACTGCTTTCATGAGATCTTCAGATAAGCATCATTTTTAGTCAGCATTAGTGATTCACACACACACACACACACACACACACACACACACACACACACACACACACACACACACACACACACACACACACACACATATATGTGCATATATATATATATATATATATATATATATATATATATATATATATATATATATATATATGTGTGTATATATATATATATATATATATATAAAATTTACTATCAAAATCTTGAAAATTGAAAAAGAAATACCATTCGGAATATCAAATGTAAAGGTTGAATCATTGCATATTAATTAGGTGAAACTGTCGAATCTGATGAACAAATTCAGCAGATTCGACATTTTTGCTGAATATCAAATATGATGGCCATATAAAAGCTCAGTTAAGTATCACTCCTACATTTCAAATAACATTTTTGCAGGGGGAAAACGCCCCTGCATCCCCTGTGGTAGACTGCAGCCTCCTCACCCCCTGATAACTATATATTCCAACTCCAAGATCGCACTACAGTGAGGAAAGGGATAAATGTTCCAATCCGCACTGTACCGTGCTCTCTATTCATTACATCAAGCTCATATCAGTGAATGCACAATAACATTCGCTTATAAGGACTATCGATAATTTAATGTTCAACAACATGGGAATCGTCCATCTGCCATTCGAACCTATGTTCAACATTTTGACTGTAAGCCTATATATATATATATATATATATATATATATATATATATATATATAAATATATATATATATATAGATATGTGTGTGTGTTTGTGCGTGTGCTTGTAGATATATATATATATATATATATATATATATATATATATATATATATATATGTATGTACTAGCTGTACCCGGCCACGCATTACTGTGGCTCAGTCTCATTAAATGGAAAAGAAAGAAAAGAGAAAGCGGACATTTCTAATATGTTTAATTTCACAATGCTTGTGGGTATACAATATTTTTTGTTGTTCCATTGTCTGTGCAGATATAGAGATTGTCTGGTTTGCCGACTCTAGAACACGCAACATATAATTGTCCATGTGAGAAGCAATCCGTGTGTAAATCTAAACCGCACAATTCTAAACATTGGCCCTGAGCTTTGTTGATGGTGATTACAAACGCCAATCGAATTGGGAATTGCAATCTCTTAAATTGAAATGGCATATCCGTTGGAATCATAGGAATGTGAGGAATGAGGACATCTTCATCTTTGAAAGGTCCTGTCAAGATTGTTGCTTCTATGATGTTGCTCATTAATTATTTACTGCAAGCCGCGTGTCGTAGCAAATCTTTGGCTGGTTGATATTTCGCAACATGATAATTGGTACGCCGATTTTCAATTGCAGTATGTGCGGTGGCATCCCTAGCAGATCAAGTGAATTCAAAAATTCTATTGGATAATTAACCCTTCATCTGCTTCCACAACAGTGTCGACAGACTTGTATGTGACTGCCTCGCTTTGAATGTTAGACTGAATAATATTGTTAAGTTCGTAGATGTCTTTGTTCTTGGCCGCAAGAATAGCTCGTTCAGTCAGCCAATCGTGATTCTTATAATTGGTTTGAATATTGGGAAATACTTTTCAACCAATTCTTCTTTTGACATCACTAAATTTCAGAAGTTATGAGGCAAAGAAATACGTCCTGAGGTCAGATCAACCGGCACTATTCCGTTCCCAATTTCCAGCAATTGATGTGAGAATATCTCAGCTGATTGATTGTTTTGCAGCTGGACATGCATATTTGTAGTTAATTTTAACATCTTTACATGTCGCCACAAAGTAGAGTATTTCAGGCAAGCATTTATTTTGTCCGCTGGTGTCAATCGAAGAGAACGAAGCAGATCTGAAGCTGCAGAACGCGATCGCCGTGCTCACAACTGTGCATCCTCAAGTCTGGCTGCACGTCACTCTGCTGCTTCCTCGGCATGTATTTGAGCCATTCTTTGTCTGTTTCACTCGTTCGCTGATGTCCGTTCTTCCTCAGTTTGATTTGCAATTACTCGTCGCACTGCTTCCACTCCGCAAATACAACGACCTAAGTTTGATCTTCTGCGAGGCATTATTTGGATGAACTAAAGCAGATCGATTGCACTGAAAAAGAAGTAAGAAAGTTATAACAAAAACATATAAAATTGCATATTTGTATACAAATATATAGAATCCATAGTAGGTATATAAAAACACGCACGTATTCGAATGCAACGTGTGACATCTATATAATAGTAGGTATATAAAAACACAAGTATATTCGAATGCAACATTGTGTGAAAATTTCAAAGCAATTGGTGAAGAACTTTCAGAGATTTAAGATTCTGAACAAACGAACATTTACATTTTTATTTATATAGATATATAGCTGTACCCGGCCATGCATTCCTGTGGCTCAGCCTGGTTAATTTGAAAAGAAAGAAAAGAGAAAGTGCACGTTTCCAATATGTTTAATTTCACAATGCTTGTGGGAATACAGTATTTTTTGTTGTTCCATTGTCTGTGCAGATATAGAGATTGTCTGGTTTGCCGACTCCAGAACACGCAACATATAATTGTCCATGTGAGAAGCAATCCGTGTGTAGATCTAAACTGCACAATTCTAAAGATTGGCCCTGAGCTTTGTTGATGGTGATTGCAAACACCAATCGAATTGGGAATTGCAATCTCTTAAACTGAAATGGCATATCCGTTGGAATCATAGGAATGTGAGGAATGAGGACATCTTCACCTTTGAAAGGTCCTGTCAAGGTTGTTGCTTCTATGATGTTGCTCATTAATTTTTTTACTGCAAGCCTGCGTGCCGTTGCAAAGCTTTGGCTGGTTGATATTTCGCAACATGATAATTGGCACGCCAATTTTCAATTGCAGTACATGCAGTGGCATCCTTGGCAGATCGAGTGAATTCAAAAATTCTGTTGGATAATTAACCGCTTCATCTGCTTCCACAACAGTGTCGACGGACTTGTATGTGACTGCCTCGCTTTGAATCTTAGACTGAATAATATTGTTAAGTTCATAGACATCTTTGTTCTTGGCCGCAAGAATAGCTTGTTCAGTCAGCCAGTCATGATTCTTATAATTGGTTTGAATATTGGGAAATACTTTTTCAACCAATTCTTCTTTTGACATCACTAAATTTCAGAAGTTATGAGGCAATGAAATTCGTCCTGAGGTCAGATCAACCGGCACCTTTCCGTTCCCAATTTCCAGCAATTGATGTGAGAATATCTCAGCTGATCGATCGTTTTGCAGCTGGACATGCATATTTGTAGTTAATTTTAACGTCTTTATGTATCGCCACAAAGTAGCGTATTTCAGGCAAGCATTTATTTCGTCCGCTGGTGTCGATCAAGGAGGACGAAGCAGATCTGAAGCTGCAGAATGCGATCGCTGTGCTCGCAACCGTGCATCCTCAAGGCTGGCTGCACATCGCTCTGCTGCTTCCTTGGCATGTATTTGAGCCATTCTTTGTCTGTTTCGCTCATTTGCTGATGCCCGTTCTTCCTCAGTTTGATTTGCAATTACTCGTCATACTGATTCCGCTACGCAAGTACGACGACCTAAGTCTGATCTTCTGTGAGGCATTATTTGGATGAACTAAAGCAGGTCAATTGCACTGAAAAAGAAGTAAAAAAGTTATAACAAAAACGTATAAAATTGCATATTTGTATACAAATATATAGAATCCATAGTAGGTATATAAAAACACGGGCATATTCGAATGCAACTTGTGACATCTATATAATAGTAGGTATATAAAAACACGTGGGTATTCAAATGCAACATTGTGTGAAAATTTCATAGCAATTGGTGAAGATCTTTCAGAGATTTAAGATTTTGAACAAACAAACCTTTACATTTTCATATATATATATATATATATATATATATATATATATATATATATATATATATATATATACATATATATATATATATATATATATATATATATATATATATATAGATATAGATATAGATATAGATATATATATATATATATATATTCTCATGTTTATCTTTCAGTTTGATTGGTATGACTGCTGGACAACATAATGAGAAGAAACCAGTAGACTAGATTTCATTACCTAGTATAAATATTACATTAGCTTGAACTGGGAAGTAATTCATAGACTGGTGTTTATTAAATAGATGTTTGACAACAAATTGATTATTTGAAGCATGCTTATGTGAAGTCAGCGACTATGTAGAGGTTAAACAGACAGTGTTAACCAAAAGACGTCCTACTCATCACCACTCATAGATTAGTACGAGGCTAACTGCCTCTGTGGGAAATTTTAAGTCTAGCCAATTACCCCACATGAGAATCAAATGCTGCATATTGTGTCTGTAAGATAAACACCTTAATCATTATGCCAACTGCCCACATTGATAAATTTCTCCACCTTCTGAAGTGGAATGCATTTATTTATTGAAACCCAAACATGAATTAATCTTTTATGTATGTAATATATTTGTACAGTAAAGACTTTGGAATATATGTAACATTTAAATATTCTTTTAATCTGTACTTCTGTTGTACTAATGCTTTGGATTGTATCCGTTCTGGGTTTTAATTAAAAAATGTTTTTGCCTGTTGATAATAGCAAGCTCTTTGTCAAGCTATGCATTATATTTGTAGCTATACCTCCTTAAAACAAGTGTCCTATTTTCCTTAAGACATATTTTATGTACTACATACTAGGTGCAGATGCGAACTGTGAGGGCACTAAACGTCACTCAGTTTATTGCCTAAACATCAAATAAGGAACAGTCGGGGATTTTTTTACAAAAACAGTGTGCTTTGATCTAATTCAGTGTGAAAGAATTTAATAACAAAGTAGTCTAGGTTATCCCACAGTAAAAGACTTTATCTTTGTGCAGTTTCCTATAATTTAGCTTTTTTTATTTCTAAATCCATGTTGCTTTTAAATAGCAGTGTTTTCATGAAATACATAGTTAATAAAGGAGTTTGGTAATTATTCGCTTTAATGAGCACAATGATAACATGACATGCTGAAGGATCACAAGATTGCAAGGCCTTGATCTGTATGCTGTTCTTTCAGAAATATATGTTTTTCATTTTGCAGGTTGTTCCTCTTGAATGAGACTTGTACTGTATAACAAGTAAGCACACAGTCACAACTAATAAACACCAAAAGACACTAAGCAGAGCTGGGGATCCCAAAAAGTACACTGTAAAGCCAGGTCCATAAAAAAGCTTTATTCAATACACTTAAATTAAGTACTTTTGTCTCTGCTTATTCAGAGACCTCTTCAGAATACCATACCAAGCTATTCAACTGCTTTTATATTATCATTTTGAATAAAATGCATGACCCCTATTTACTGCATCAGACCAACCCAAAGGCACAATCAATTAAATATGTAAATGCATCCCTCATACATCTCATAAAACACATCAAATAAAATAATATAACACATAAATGTTTCTTAAATAACATTTAGATATTTAAGCAATACCTGAGGATGTGGTGTGGTATATTGAAGATTTACCCATGGTTGGTGTGGTTTAATCATGAGGGTGAAACCTAAGTGATTAAACAAAGGCAACTGTGGGTAAATCTTCAATATATCACAACCACAGAGTTTGTCATTGCTATTATACAATGACATTCCCCAGGGTTCACAAATCTTCTGTGTAAGGCTAAATTAGTCTTACATGGAAACGCCAGTCTGAGAGTAAGACGGCAGCGAGCAATGCATATTAATGAGGGTGCACTGCCTCAACTCTAAGGCTAACATGGCGCATGCATGAGTGCAGGGGGCATGTCAGACTGCCAAGCAGTCCAAAAATCCATGTCCCTGCAAGTCTCTCAATTGGGAAATGTCAACTGACATGAGCGAGTCCACTCAAATGTATACATACCCAACACTACACTCTCCCACATTCTTAACCCCTGTGCAATTATAAAATGTAAAACTTAATTTTTTTTTATTATTCCCAATATAGCTGTCCATATTTGCGCAAGTTTGCCCATTGCTTTGCTACAGTTAGCAGTATAGACATAGAAGTGGATAATAAGAAACTTATATGCAAATTAGGCAAAATAGCGATAGCATAGTGGTAGAGCCTTCGCATAAAGAGGAGGCATTCCCGGTTTGAGTCCCACCACTCCCCTTTCTATTTTCTGTTAGAAATATGTATATAAAAATAATACCTGACATTTATCATTTAAATTTTAGTCAAAAGCATTGAAATGGCCTATGTAGTAGTGAATAAATGTTATATATATATATATATATATATATATATATATATATATATATATATATATATATTATGAAAGTGAAATGGTTATGCATATTGATGGATGCATAAGTAATGTATCTTAAGCAATGTGAAGCACTGCTAAGCAAAGTTTACCAGTATTAAGCATATTTAAATATAATTGCTCGTAGCTAAGCACTGCTTTAACTAGCGCAATAGCTTTGCGCGGAGCTGCGCACTGCGCTAACCAGCGCAATGTCGGGCAACGTAGAGCAACGTAGAGCAATGTTGGGCAAAGTTGAGCAAAGTCGGTAAAACACAGCCACATCTCCTAGCCAGTCTGGCCAGTAGTAAAATAAAAAGCAATGACAGGCCTCGAACCCGTGATACTGTGCACCATAATCACAGCACTGAACCACTAAGCCATGACAGCTTTTCATCAACATGCACTTTCAACACGCACATACATATCAGTGGAAGTTTACCCATTGCTAAGCAGGTGTACCTTCAGCTGAGTTTTTTCAAAACTGGCCAATCACAAATAAGTGCAGGAAATGATGCATATTTAAGCTCCATAGGCGGGAATATTTGCCATAACTGGTTGTAGCTCCCATATGCAGGCAGCAATGGCTGGTGCTGGAGAGGGCTCTTGTTTTCGAGTGCAACGTTGGGGCACTGAGGATTCAAAAGTAATGGTTTGGCTCCTTGCCCATAATGATGAGGATAGACTCCTGCAGGGCCAGTATCAGGGCACCCAATACAAAGCGGAAGCCTGGGACTGTCTAGCTCATGAACTCACCAGTGCCACAGGTGTTCCTCGGACTGGTGAGCAGGTCAGACAGCACCACGCAGACCTGAAGAGACACAAGGTGGATCAACTGGACCAGTGGATCCAGGAGGCCCGTGAGATGGAAAATGCCCCACTACTGAGTAAGTAGCCATGGAATTAAGTATGTAAGAATTGCTATTCTAGTGTATCCTATGGATAGGTATGTCTCAATATTTGCTATTCTAGTGTATACTATGGATAGGTATGTCTCAATATCACTTCATTTACTTCACAGCTGCAGGTGTCCATGCTGCGAATCAGCAAGCCTATGCAGATCCTTAATTAATGGACATGCTCCACCTCAGAAAATCCAAATCCATCAGAGCCATGAGAACAAGTGACTTAAACCTCAACACAGAAATAAATAGGATGCGCTGGAGGGACAGATTCATAACCCAGAGGCTCCCTACACTCTGGAACAGAATCCCAGTCCATGTTAGGCAGAGCCCCTCACTGACTCTATTCAAGAGAAATCTTGACGTGTGGATGGGATATCATAGGTTTACCCCGGGGGTCATCTCTGTGTCACTACTAGACAGAGGCATGGTAAACTAAACCCTAAAAGGGCATAGTATTCTCATCCTAAGGGGTGGTGTAAGCCACATACACTCTGGCTAGGCTTATAAATGCCTTTGGGCAGATAGCCTAGTACGAACCTATGAACCTATAAAGCTGTGCCACCAGGCAGGTTAGTAATTATTCTGCTTGTACTGTTATGTAAAATAAATGAGAGAGCCTGTAAAAAGTGTTTTAACACAATAAATAAAGGTATAATAATTCTCTAGTAATTATTCTGCATGTACTGTTATATAAAATAAATGAGAGAGCCCCTAGAAAAGTGCTTTAAGTCTTTAATAAAGGTATAATTCCTGGAGTGTGTCCGTGTCATTTTCTTTGATATGTTGTTGTACTCTTGCATTATAGAAATAGTACTGTTGTATTAAGCGCTGTTACACACAATTGAGTAGGCCCATATAAAGTGGATGAAGGGAGTGCCAGTAGCTTTTAAGCATCTTTACAGTCCTCAACTGTTGGTTCATGCCCAGCATGTACAGGTTAATCTGGCACATGAGTAGCTTGGTATTGTGTTTCCCAGAAATGTCATTGTGCTGGCAGAAATGTAGGGAGCTGTTAACATATAACTGATAATTTCACCTAAACATATCTATATAAGTATAGGAAAGTAGAGCTGTCAGTGTACCATCTCAGCAGTAGTGTGTGTGAGCAACTCATAATCAGTAACATCTGCATCCCAGACAGTTTGTATATCAGATACAGCCCATGTATATAAAGATCTAGCAAAACCCATTTCACGATTTAAGGACAATTGGGTAGTGTAATAATACATGTAGGGGACATATAACTGCAGTTAATAGGAATGTAGTGTAAACTAGAAGGATATATAAGTTGTTAATGGAGCTATCATTTTCCACCCTACTGTAGGTGCATAAAAAATGCAATTCCACACCTCAATGGGAATGTCTAATCTCAAAACATTTGTTGGGACATATGTCCTATTGGTTTATAAATATCTGCATTTATTTTGATGCATGTGCCCTATTCAAATACCACAGTATTGGTGGCCTGTTGCCATCAATTAAACCTGCATGCTGTTGTAATGTCCATTGTTGTTCCATATATGCATATGTCATGCTTGCTGTTCAACTGTTGGAACTCTGGTGTGTTGGGTTAATGGGAATACTTCTGCATGCTGTTATAACTAATTGGGAATGCTGTTGACTGTTACTAACCCATATTTTCATTAAATCATCCTAAACATAGAATGTAGGGGAAGGTCGGTCCCAGCGGACCCACCTGTCCCACCTCAGCTGGAAATGGCACCTGGCACCTGGCACCAGCAGGTCCGGTGCCCAGCCTGGGACCTCCTCTTCCATTGGGCCTGGGCCACCTTCAGGTGGAAGTGCTGTAGGTGATGGGGCTCGTCCCCCTATGCAAGTGGGGGTGGAGGAGGGCCACCTATCACCCTCTGAGCAGTCCAGGCTGCAGTGCGTAGGGAGATTGAGCGTTCTGTTGCTGATACTCTATGCCATCTTGAGGCATGAGTGGTGCGACTCACGAGTGAGCCTGTCCCTCCTACACAGCCCCCAGCACAGTCACCCTCTGGGCTGTGAAGGTGCAGTGGTGACTGCCCAGGGTTGGGGATCTCAGTTCCACTGTTGCCATCTGTGGGCTCATGGGCTTACGATTTCCAAACATCCTTCCCTGTCAATGGTGTTCACCCACCATGTGTCATATTCTGCCCCTGTATGCGTCTTGTTTGTCTTGTCTGTTTACCTCCCCAAATATACCTGCTTCTCCTACCTCACATTCCACTCTCACCTGAAAAAAAAAGAAAAAAAGGGGCAATCTGCTCCCCAAAAAAAATGACGCCCCATACATAGCTGCCCATTTTGCACACATGTCCGCTGGACACATAAACTGATATTTAATTGGCAGTACAACATACTCTGTTGTCCTCACCCCTCCCACAGGGGTTGAAGGTTTCATATTTCCCTCCAAATTTATTGCGTATGCACAGCTGTTGCTGTTAAGGAAATGGGCAGCTATGGACCTTCCCTACACCCATCCTGCACATCCTGAGCTGTTTTCCCTACTGTCTTTCCCTCTTTGTGCCCCTTTTTCACCACATTCCTATCTCCCCATTTTCTTTTCTTTCAAAGAAATGAGTGCGGAGGTTAGTGGGCATAAGCACTATTAAGCAGTAGTTAACGGGTTTGCACGAGTGTGCGCTTGTGTGCGCTTAGCTAAGCATTGCTAAGCATCACACAAACCTGCGCAAACCCACTTACAACAGCTTAAAAGTGCCTTAGTCACTCTGTATGTGAGGGCCCTTGTTCTGCTCAGCAGCAAAATAAAACACCTCTGTCAGTCTTGAACCCCTGACCTTGTACACACTAGACTGCATGAAGTACTGCTAAGCCACAGTAGACATGCAGCAAGTTGGTGCTGAAATAAATATATTATGCATCAGAATGAGTGAATGTAAAGGAAAAATAGGAATGCCATAACACAAATTTTGCTCTGTGGATCTTTACCAGCAGTTGTTGTGGAATTACATTACATGACTGTGAAAAGAGAACAAGCCATTCTAGCAGTAAATAATGTTACAACAGCACATTACAACCCCGCACAGTATCATAGCAGGACAAGCACTGGCATATCTGATTAGGGCAGAGGCCATACCTCCCAACTGTGACTAATTTTCAGGGATGTCCCTGATTTTGAAACAAATTTTAGCTGTGTTCCTCTGAATCCCTCTGAAAAGTACTGACGTTAGCCAGAAAGGTGGGGAATTACACTTAATGAATAATGACAATAAGTAAGAGTTAGACACCGCTTGTACTTCAGAAAAGGTGTATTAATCCATATGCTCTGGTTCTCTCAAATTCTCAACTTAATGTATCTAATATTTTAAAGGTGTACCTCACTTTTACCTACGTTTCCCTGAGTCTGTTCAAATATGTACATGAGTGTTTGAGAGGCTTGGCAGAGGCAGAAACACACAGGCATATCAGCTTTTCTGTTGTCACATACTGTGCAAATAGCTTTGGAAGGAGTTCCAGAAGCATACCCTTATGTAGGAGTACAACACTGAAATACCAAGGGATGTAGCCATGTACTGGTAGCAACTGACTGTAACAATGCCATTGTGCCAGTGCTGAAAAGACCTGTGCATTGCACAGACAAAGAATAACAGGCTAACATCTGGCTAACATCTGGCTACCATCTGGATAGATCCACAGTTGGGAGCTATGCAGACAGACTACTTGCCCTGATAAACTAACAGGTACACAGCAACCCTTTAAGTCAAGCAAGATAACATTCACACAATAATACATAATGCTCTCTGTATGTCTGCATCCCTACCCAAATGTACAATATACCTGTGTGTTCAGGGTCTACCAAGGATGTAGGTAGGCATACTCAGTACTGGAATTGTCCAGTTTTCATGAGCAGCCTGTGCTAATGTCAACACTAAAAAAGCACAAACTGTTCAGAAGTGAGTACATTAATATTCACAGTATAGCAGTTCACAAACAGTTCATGTGCCAGAAGAATACATCTCAATAACTACTTTTGTAGTTGTTGTTGTTGTTGTTGAGTCTTTTGGCTTTTCCCGGTTAGGGTTCACCACAGTGGAACTCCGGTCCGCTAATGATTGGTAATTGATTTTTACGTGCTGAGTTACCAGCCCTGATGCACAACCTTCAACGAAGGTACGCCCATTCACGCATGTCTCCATGCAGAAGATGCTTTTGTGAGGCAGTTAATTGTATAAGTAGAAAAGAAACTACATACTCCCATGTATCTTGTGTTAGCATTTGCACGGGTGAGTACAATTCTACACTGACAAGTGTGTACTGGAAGTGTCAACATTCAGGTCTGAGTACAACATTTAAATCACTGGCTACACCTCTAGCTTCAGATATAAGAACTATACCAACCTTCTGACTTAAACAATGGTGCCCACAGCAAACAAGTATGAGCTCCACTGAAAGGGCTATTCCTACATGACGTAGCAATTTATAGAATTGGGTTGCTATGACAGTGAGTACTGCAATTACCACACAGCAGGCTGCATGCAATTACCAAATGGTGACCACCATTTGGTGCAGAGGCCACCACATGCACATGTGCAGATACTTATAAAAGCGGGCTGTACTTGCTGCCCACACACGCAATCACTCCATTGCAGACACTGAGAGAGAGAGACAGAGAGAGAGAGAGAGAAAGACATTAACAGCAAAAGCAAACTCAAAAGCAAAAGGAACACAGAAATTAATAATACCAACACATACAAATTAAAGGTATGTAACAGATATGTATTTACTGGCATGTAGTAGATGTTTTTGAAGAGTACTCCTCATACTTTGAAACATCCATATGTGGCAGCAGTATGTATCTAGCACAGATGTCCAGCATAACTACTGCCATGGACAAATCAGTGTGTAGCTGTGTTCAGGGGGACATAACTGTGACATATGTAGCTCAGCATTAAATGTCAAACATCTGATCCATGTTATCTGTGTTCTGTACAGTAGTTTGGACAATGGCTGTTTGGGGGAGTAGCACAAACAGCTATATAAACATGGATGTGACAGAGTGACACATGCATGATAGTCATATTAACATGTAGCTTATCATTGGCAACTGCTGTACCAGGCTAGTATGCTAATCTAGCATTTGTAGCTATATACACACCCTCTAATATTGCTGTGTGCTCACATGTGATGCCTGTGCATGTTGCAGCAAGGCCCAACATGTCAGCCGTGAGGTCCATGGACTTACAACAGTGTGGACCTTGTGTGTGTATGACACACACATACGAAGAGATATATATGTGTCAGATATATTAACATCTGTACATATTCATAGAGAAAGGGACAAACTGCAACTGTATGTGAAGGGTGGACATATATATGCTGGTGAAGGTTGTAATGTGCATATTTGTATGTAGGTTGTAGTGTGTGGTAAACAGGACAGCATACAGTGCTGGTATATGGCATGCGGTGGTTAAACACTGTGGGTGTGATTTGTTAAGTTTGCAATGTTGCAGCCAGTGAGGCCTGCTAAAGCTACATGGGCTGAGAACACCTTCAATGCATGTCTCACAAGACTGTGCAATATCATTACATTACTGTATACCTCACATCCTTTGCATAATTGATATTCCCACCATGAAAGGTGGACTGTATATGTGCCTATATGTATATGTATATGTACACCAATGGATGTGTATATGTATGTATATATATATATATATATATATATATATATATATAGAGAGAGAGAGAGTAATATATAGTGAGACAAATGCCTGGTGTCAAAGCCATGGCCTCAGGCTCAATGCTGAAAATAGCATTGTCATCCCTTTTGGTAAAAACTCGGTCCCCATGAACTACCACATATGTGGTAGTCTACTTGTCACATGACACACATTGGGTATGTGTGATGTTAAATGTTGCAGTTGTGTTGTAGCATGCCATGTCATTGCTGGCACTGGCATGTCCACAATATGTTCTACACTCACCATAACTACTGTACATTGGCTATGTGGACCAATGGTATTCCAGCAGGTATACATGCACCACTGATCTTGTGTGTATACACAGCATGCATGGGCTAAACCTGTGTCCACAATTATCTTCTAAAGACACATGCTCTAATCAGAAATGGATATCTATGTGACACACAGATACACATCCAGCCATGGTATGTATACCTGTGTGTGATGGTGCACAGGACAGTAAACAACTTTTAATATTTGCACAGCAGTGTTGTGTCCATGTATACATTGCATTCCAGGGTGAGGCCAATCACTGAACAACAACACACATGCATCAAAGCCATGTATACTGTTAGTAGCAAGGACTGTCTACACTTGCACTGCATGCTGTTGAGCAACACACGTCCTGCATGCTGACATGTGTGATATGACTGTTTGGCTTGTGATACTGTACCCTACCATCAACTGCTATTGAGTATGTTCTGGATTGCTGGTGTGTGTGCGTGTGTGTGTGTTTGTGTGTGTGTGTGTGTGTGTGTGTGTGTGTGTGTGTGTGTCTGCTTTAGTGAGGAGTGTATTTGTGTGCATGTGTTCATGTGTTCATGTGTGCATGTATGCATGTGTGCATGTGTGCATGTGTTCTGACATCATGTACAGGTCGTAAAGTGTGTTTCCTGTCTTCCTCTCACAGGTGCTGAGGTTGGGCTTGTTCACTGCAGCAGGGAACCTGATGTCACTGACACAAATAGTGATAATAAGGATAGGTGTGTTGAGGCACAGGCATGTTTGCCAGGGTCTGTTGTTGGGCCACCAATTGACAGTACACAAGTGTCCACCCCATCCATGCGCACAGTCATACTGCCAATACATCCATCATAACGAATGCCCTTAGCTGAGGGACAGTGTACAGTTGGCAATGGCCAGGACAGTGTGGCATCTATGGCACATGCATCCGGACACAGCAGCCATAGCCAGATGTCTAGAGCTGTACCACATAGGCAGATGTCCAGGGGTTCTCATAGGAGCACTGCTGGTCATCATGCCCCTGGCAGATGTGCCACAGGTCTTACAACCTCACGCATGTTCCAGGCTGTCATGGAGGCACAGGCACATATGGAACGGTTCACCAGACAGAGACTAAGGGCACAGAGGGCACATAACACCAATGTAATTGACAGTATCCTTGACCTAGCAGGTGCCATCCATAATTACACTGAGGTCACTGATAGACATTGGGGTGAGACTTTAGATGTCCTCCGCAATTTATGTCCATGTGTCAGGACAGTGTGGGATGGTTGAGACATTGACGTGGATGTATGTCAGCAACATCATCAGCTGGCAGTCGCCGTGGATGTCCATCAAGTCACAGCCGCTCCCGTAGTTCCAGTACCAGCCCCAGCAATGTTGGGGGTGGGCTGTCCATAGACCATCCTAGAAGACCACGTGCACGTGGCTCTGACCAGTCCCAGCAGGGACCTGGATCCAGTGTATATATGTCTACCTCTGAGGATAGTACCCAGTCTGGCTTAGTACCTGATACTGTCTGTAGCACCCCTGTCAGACACAGGTACCATATCCATGGCCAGAGACGGTGATCTGTAAAGTCTGGCAAGTACAGTCTGTGGCTGTCCCACAAATCCCCGTATATCGCAGCCACATGGTGGAACTGTGTGCATGCAGACACACACACACATAAACCAGACATCTAGGGCTAACCCATACCCGCATACATTACATCCACATTGGCCCATACCAGTACTCTTGGCCCTCACACACACACACACACACACACACACACACACACACACATACATGTCGATTGTATGGCAAAATGTAGGCCTCTGGCAAACCAACAACACACCCTGTGCATATTTTGAAACCTGTGCCACCTCCTGTCATCTGTAACATTGATGCAGGAGCAGGCTAACATGGTGCTGAAGCACAGGGTGACTTTATAGCAGTATAGAAATGTTAGCATGTTGTCAGCAGTAAAGTGTAATGATATCCTTGAAGGTGTAGCTGAGCAGGCATGATGCATTAAAGCTATGATTGTCAATGTAGCATTGTTTACACCAGTGTTAATTCCAATAGTGTATTGTCCGCCCACATGCCACTTGGCTGATGTGTGTAGTATTGGCAACATGTGTTAGAGAGTGGACAGTATGTGTGGGATATGTGCAGCACAGATTTGCAGGTGTACATTTGTGAACATGGTGGAGGTGCACTGTCTGCATGTACGTGCATAGTGGACAGATGGGCAGGGTGGCATGCCTTGTATTACACAGTGTTAACACTCCATAGTTTCTACTGGTGGCCAGTATGCATTGTACTACACACATTTTGGAACTTGAGTAAACATGTGTGTATGACATGGTTTGACACTGTGCTGTGGGTGATGCTATTACTATCTGTCATTGGTTTGCATTCTGGTAGTATACATAACCTCAACAGCCTGACCATAAACAATCGTTAGATGATGTCTTGACAACTGGCACACAGATGTAGGACACACAGTAACATTTGGATCCTTCAGGTACTATACTATGCCAGTAACCAGTGGTATTCACCTGCACCTATTCCTGGGACCACTCCTGTTTGGCATATAGCTCTCTTAGGTACACGCAAACACAGTAGGGATATGTCCATCCACATCTGGAAATGCATACTGTGGGCTATAATGCATTCTCCAGATGACACACACATCCTCCACAAGGGTATCATACAGACAGATACCTGTTGTCAAATCCATGCTGTAAAGCTAAAAGCCAACTAAAGCATAGTCATCCACTTTTACAAAACATAGTATCCCCAAAGTACCACATAGGTAGTAGCCCCCAACATGTTGAACAGGTACCGATGTGTACATACAGCCAAGTGTTATGTCATCTCTCCTTTGGTAATCACATTTCCAAAGGTATTTTGAAATCCCTCGGTGGATCACATAAGCAATAAGTGGTCTGCATGCATATTCACAAAGGTTGTTGTACACCTATAATGAATAGCCATCATTGACAGACTTTGCTGTGTTTGAAAAGGTCTGAAATATACCTCAGGCATAAACCCTCACTCATACTATTCAATAGAAACTGTAATGAGTGTGTGTGTGTGTGTGTGTGTGTGTGTGTGTGTGTGTGTGTGTGTGTGTGTGTGTGTGTGTGTGTGACATGGATGACCTAGGCCAGGGATCACTGCAGTGGCTGGGCTTGTTACAAGCATACAGATGTGACCTAAGATCTGGAAAGCGGCAGCACACTCTGGCAAAGATAACAGATGTGTTCATGAAGAAAGCAGGGTTGCCACCTATGAAATAATTGAGGTCACATGTACGTATATGAATTTGCCACACAGCTACCTGACATGTGCAATGCACATACTGTTGTCATTGTGATATGTCATACAGTAGTAATAGCAAAACCCACAGCACATTGACCAACAGTGTCACACACATAAAGTACACACACTTACCAAGTGGAGGATTCAAACCCCTATCTAACTACTTTATGACACTAGAGCAATACATCTTAACATGACGTGATAGGCACATTACTGGGAGTTCTGCTTTTCCCAGATATATTTGTAGGATGGTGACATCATCAGACTTGACAAAGATGAGTATACCACTTTCAAGGTGTTTCAGTAGTCTTCAAAAATGTTGCTCTTCTCCAAGGAGACTGTTGGCAAGTGCAGGATTCAAATCCCTACCTAACTACTTTATGATATTAGACGAGTACGCATTAACACAACATGCTATATACTTTAGTGAGAGCTCTCCTTTCCACAGGTATACTTGTAGGATTGTGACATCATCAGACTTGACAAAGATAAGTATACCACTTTTAAGTGGTTTAGTAGTCTCCAAAAAGGCTGCTCCTCTCCAAGGTGATACGCACACACTCTCATATAGTTGCCGATTGCAGGATTCAAACCCCTACCAAATTACTTTATGATATTAGAGGAGTACACATTAACACGAAGCACTATACACATTACTGAGACTTTTCTTTTCCACAAGTATATTTGTAGGATGGTGACATCATCAGACTTGACAAAGATAAGTATACCACTTTTAAGGTGGTTTAGTAGTCTCCAAAAAGGTTGCTCTTTTCCAAGGAGATATACACACACTCAGACAGTTGTTGATTGCAAGATTCAAATCCCTACCAAACTACTTTATGATACTAGAGGAGTACAGATTAACCCAATGCACTATACACATTACTGGGAGCTCTTGTTTCCACAGGTATATTTATATGATGGTGACATCATCAGACTTGACAAAGATAAGTATACCACTTTTAAGGTGGTTTAGTAGTCTCCAAAAAGGTTGCTCTTTTCTAACGAGATACACACACACTCTCATATAGTTGTCAAGTGCAGGATTCAAACCCCTACCTAATTACTTCATGACACTACAGCAATACGCCTTTACACAGCACGCTATACACATTAGTCGGAGGTCTCTTTTCCACAGGTATATTTGTAGAATGGTGACATCATCAGACTAGACAATGTGGGTTACATTAGGTGACATTAGGAGGGCTACATAGAAGGAATTTCTAAACACTTTGGAAATGTGATCATCAAAGGAGAGTTTACTATCTACTTGGATCCCCAGGGCCATAATTACATTCTCCGTACATACTGGATTACCACCTATGTGGTAATTTGTGTGCACTTTGTTTTATCCAAAGGGGATGACTATGCATTCTTTGGCATTCTGCTTCAGGGCATTGCTTTGACACCAGGTATCTGTCTCTGTAAGACCCTTCTGGAGGACGTCTGTGTCAGCCATAGAGTTGATTATGAACCACAGTTAGCAGTCATCTGCAAACTTGTTCAGCCATACTCCTCCCATGCTTGCCTGTACCTCTGAGCAGTATGTACTGAACAGGTGGGGTCCCAGGACCAAGACCTGTGGGATGTCATTTGTGACTGGTTAAGAGTCAGACATGGCACCCCCAACTCTGAACATGTGTATTTGATCTGTGAGCCAGTTGGCCACCCATCCTGTGACATAGCTGTTAATGTTCAAGCTGGTAAGCTTGTCTATGATGCCAAAGTAGGGAATGGTGTCAAAAGGCCTTAGTGAGGTCCAGGTGGGCTGTGTGGACTACTTTCACCTCCATCTATGTCCTTGGTAACTGTTTCAAAGAAGTCAACTAGGTTTAGGAGGCAGGATCTGCCTTTAACAAAGCCAAGTTGGGTATAGTCCAGTGTCTGGAGGTTTCCAATGTGTCTGTTTATGGGTTCCATGATAATTTGCTCCATAGCTTTGCAGACCAGGCTGAGTAGGCCTATAGGGCAATAGTTTCCAGCTTCTGTTGTGGTACCCCTTTGTGGAGCTGGATGACTGTTGCTGTATGCCATTCTTTGGGTACATAGCCTGTGGTAAGGTTGAGTCTGGACAGTGAATGTAGGTGAGGGTGTAGTTACTTTTGGGGCTGGTGTAAGACACAGTCTGGGACACCATCCAGTCTCATTGATGCTGTGTTCTTAGCTTTGGAGAGGGCTGTTTTTACCTGCATGCCCATGTAGTCTGGGGCTCTGCATTCTTCTGGGATGGACACAGGCCTTTTTGGGAGTGATGGGGGGAAGTTTACACTGAACTTGTCTGCCAGGATGTGGGCAATGTCAGTTGGTTCAGTGTATTTTTGCCATTTTGCAGTAGCTGACAGCATATTTGAGAGTTGCCACCTAAATGTTTGGTATAGCTAATGAAGGCTTTGTGGTTGTTATTCTTACATTCCTTGGCAATTTGTCTTTAGAAACTGGCCTTGGATTATTTTATGAGCGATCATTGTTTCTTCCTAATAATGATCAGTGATGCCTTTCCTTTTGTGAAGTTTGCTCTATCATGTGTTTGTTTCCTCCTTCTGTTGTATAGCTTATGTATGGGCAATGACCACAAGTTTGGTTTCTTATTTTTGGAGGAGTGCGTCTTGGTTTTATTTGGGATGTCTCGATCCATGCATCCCTGTAGATGCTCATAGAATGCACTTGTAAATGATTCGGCAGATTGTATAGCATTATCCTATAGCAAGGGGGCTTTGGAACTTTCCACTTTGGTCTTGGGAAGTGTGCAGTTTGCTTTTGAAAATGTCTTCACAGTGGTTTCCTTGACTGGGGGGGGGGGATGTGGATGTCCAGTGTGATTACTTTATGATCTGATATTACCAGCAAGGGATTTATCTCTGTTGTGGAACACTGGTACCCCATGTAGGTGATGATCCAGTCCAGTATGTTGTTACCTCTAGTGGGCATGGTGACCAGCTGTTCCAGGGCGTTTGACTTTTTAAACTCTAGGAAACATTGGGCAAATGACGTTGTACACTAGTAATTCTCCCACTCAGTGTTTGGGTAGTTGTAATCTCCTCATATAATGGTGCTTGGTACGACCTTTATATTTTCCACTGTTCTCAGGAATACTGAGTGAGGTTCCTGAGACAAGGTAGGTGATCTGTAGTAGGCTACTATCTGATAAGCAGCTTTGCCCAATGTTAGTTGCACTTGCATGGTCTCCAAGTCCTCATGCTGTGCCACTAACCTGAAGGTGTGGGTATCCATAAGGTAAATGGATACACCCCTTCATTTTGTATTTCACTCTGGGTTTTGGGGCTGAAGATTAGAGGGATTGTGAGTGTTTTACATGGAGCATGCCCACCAGCTCTGTGATTGACATAGCTTTGTATGTTAGGCAGAGATCACCTCTGAGTAGGCGATATGCGAGAGAGTACAGCTGGAGCATTTTGAGACGGTCTGTGTATGGCATGTATTTCAGGCCGCTAATGCTCTTTGTGAGGTATTGCTGCAGGCTTGCAGGTTGTTGTTGATGTCTTGTGAGGTATATAGCAAAAGGGGTGTTGTACTCTATTATGGATCTAGTGAGTGATGAGTAGAGGGGAACAATGTCCTCTTCTATTCTGCAAGAGACACCTTTTGTGATTAGATGTGCCACATAGAAGGATTTCCTGACTACTGTGGGGATGTAATTATCACAGGTGTGTCCACTGTCCACCTGTGACCCAAGGTCTCTTATCACAATTTCAGTGTTAAGTATACTACCACCTATGTTGTAGGTCATGGCTACAGAGACTTTACCAAAGGGGATGGCAATGCACTTTTTGGCATTGAGCTTGAGGCCATGGCTTTGATACCAGGCATCTGTCTCAGTGAGGCCCTTTTGTAGGATGTCCACATCTTTAGTATTTACAATTAGGGCTCCTAGTTTGCAGTAATCTGGAAACTTCATTAGCCACAGACCTTCCATGTTAAAGTTTACTTCAGGGAAGTAGATACAAAACAGGACAGGACCCAGGACTGAACCCTGTGGTACTGCACTCGTCACTGGTCCAAAGTCATACTTGGAGTCTGCTACTTTCACAGTGTGTGTTCTGTCAGTGAGCCAGTTGGTAACCCATCTTGTGACATAGCAATTTATACCTAGTTTATTGGGTTTATCTATAATTCCAGAGTGGGGGATGGTGTTGAAAGTCGTGGCAAGATCTACATAGGCTGTGTGAACCACCTTACCCTTGTCTATGGTTCTGGTGACTGCTTCAATGATGTCTATCAGGTTTAGAAGACATAATCTGCATTTTACAAACCCAACATGGTTGTGGTCCAGAGTTTGGAGATTACCAATGTCTTTTTTATAAGTTGTATGATGATACATTCCATGGCCTTGCAGAGCAGGCTCATCAGGCTAATGGGGCGCTAGTTCCTGGGGTCTGTGGTGTCTCCACCCTTGTGTAGTGGGATAACCGTCGCTGTGCACCATTCAGCAGGCACAAAGCCTGAGGTGAGGCTATGACTGAACATGGTACATCAGTGTGGTGCCTGTTTGTTCTGTAGTTTGTGTAGAACACAGCCTGGGAAGTTATCTGGTCCCATGGATGCTGTGTTCCTGGCTTTGGAGAGTGCTTTTTACCTGTGCAGCCATGATGACAGCAACTTTGCAGTCTTCTGTTATAGAGATGTGCTCATTCATGGGTGAGAGGGGGGTAAAGTTAGCACTGATCCTAATTGCCAGGATGTTGGCAATATCAGTTGGGTCTGTATATTTAGTGCCATTGAGCTGTAACTCAGAGCAGATCTGAGTGTTGCCATGACATGGACCTGTCTGTTGGGCAGAGATCTCCTGAGTAGACAGTATGCAACAGAGTACAGACTGAGTTAAATTCAGTCTTGTTGCATGGGACAACTGTTTGAGGCCAGTAGTCCTCTTGTTGAGGTTCTTCACTGGTCTTTCCAGCTGCTGAAGGTGCCTAGTCAGATTCATCGCTAGTGTGTTGTGGTACTCTCTGATGGGTCTGATGACTGATGAGTAGAGGGAACCTTCTGCGACCTACCTGCAAAGACCTTGGCAGTTTGTGGGAACACATAGCATGATTTTCTGACCACTTTGTGAATGTGTTTCTGGAAGTAGAGATGACTATCCACATGTGTCCATCAATCCCTTATTATCACCTCCATATTTAGGGTGTTGGCACCTATGTGGTATTTGTATGACTGTAGCTCGAGGCCATAAGTTTGACATCACATCTGTCTGACTGACACCCTTTTTAAGGATGTCTCTGTTGTCCCAAACATCGATTATGACAACTTTTTTGCCATCATCCACAAACTTTGCTAAACATAGCCCTCGTGTGTTTAACTGTATTTCTGAAAAGTATACACCGGACAGGAGGGGTCCCAGGACTGAGCCATGGGGGACAGCAGTTATTACCAGCTTGAACAGGAGATCACAATTCTTACCTTGTGTGATCTATCTGTGCCCCCATTGGCAATCCATCAGATGACATACATATTTATGCACAGGTTGTTGATTTTGTGGATACGACATGTGTCTGGGATGTTGGAAAAGGGCTTTTCAAGGTCTATGTGGGACATGCGTAGCTCATTTCATTGATGTATGCCCTGGGTGACTGCCTTGAAAACAGTCTAGCAGATTTGGGAACCATGATCTGCCCCTGACCAAACCTAAATTGGTAGGGTTGGGTGTTTGAAGGCACCCAATAGTTCTCTTTATTTGTTCCATCATGATGGACTCTATGACCTTGCAGATCAGGCTTAATAGGCTTATAAGACAATAGTTCCCATGGTCTATTGTGCACCAACACTTGTGGAGTGTGCCAAACTTTGCTGTAACACATTCAACAGTTTCATATCCTTTACAGAGGGTGAGTCTCAACAGACTGCTCAGGTGCAGGGTCTGTTTGTTTTGGAGTTCACATATGACACAGCTAGGGAAACCATGTCATCTCATAGACGCCGTGTTTTTAGGTTTGGAAAGTGCTGTTTAACCATTGTATATGTGATTTCTGGGTTTTCACAATCTCCAGGTATGATAATGGGCCCTTTTGTCAGTGAGAGGGGGGGTAAATATGTATGAACCTGTCTGACAAGATGTTGGCAATGTCAGTTGTGTACGTGTATTCATTTACAGTTTGCACTGACTCAGAACATACATGAGTTTACAAGGATATTTCTGACATAGAGAAAGAAAGCTTCATGGTTCTCTATGGACTCTTTGACAATATTTTTGCGAAAACATGGATTGGATAATGTTATGAGTGCTCAATGTCTATTGATGATACTGATCGGAGATTTATTGATCTTCTTTGAATTTTCACTTTCTTTGAACATCTTAAGTACTTGCAGTACATAGTTTGATTATGACAGGAGTCCAATATATTATATGGGTCTGTTTTCATATAACTGTGTGTGCAAGGCAGGATTGGTGAATAGTGACAAGTTTCTGGGGTAAGAACTGCAACTGCCAGATATGTGTGGCCCACTGCTGTACTCAGACATGGCCTAAGTGTGTGAGCATGCCCAGTATGACCTTTCATTATGTTGTTGACTGACATTTGCTTCAATTATTTAAGAGTGTGAGCATACCCAGTATGACCTTTCAGTATGTTGCTGACTGAAATTTGCTAAATTTGTTTAAGTGTGTGAGCATGCCCAGTATGGACATATATACTATATGTGTGTGAAAAATCAAATTGGTTTTTACTTCAGGGCTCACCTTTGTGTTGTACATCGACAGGAAGCACGCTTTGCCTGCAGGGCTTCCATGAGTCACTTTGCATAGACTTATCAACATTTCTACATACAGGGGGGACAGATATTATTTGTACATTTTTACCCGGGGGGCACACCTGATTGTTGCTGTGGGTGTACATAGGATGAGGGGTTCGCCTGACACTTATACACATTTGCTAGGCCTGCACTGCTATGTCAGGTACTCCATTTCAGTCTGTACTTTTGCCTATCATACTGGCTTGAGACAAAGTACTGTACTACAGATCTTAGCTTCCAATGTCACATATATTAGTTTGTGACTTCATAACCTACCCAACACACATCACACTGCCTGGCCTGCTGTTATCTGTCTGCATAGGCCTGGTGGGAAGTTCAGAGGGCATGATACAGCATTTGTTTTTGTTTGTGTTAGTCTACAAATGCCCTGCTGTGTCTGTGCCAGTGAAATGCTGTCATGACTTAGTGATTCAGTACTGTGACTATAGTGCACAGTATCCTGAGTTCGAGCCCTGTCACTGCTTTTTATTTTCCTGCTGGGCAGACCTGACTGGTTAAGGAACAGTAAAGTAGGTGTGAGCGTGTTTACCCAACTTTTCTCGACTTTGCCTGACTTTGCCCAACATTGCCCAATGTTGCCCAACATTGTGCTAGTTTGCGCATTAAGCAGCTCAGCACAATTGTCCTTAAATATGCTAACCAGTGGTAAAATGTGCTTAGCACTGCATTATATTGCTTAAAATAGGGCAATCAGGCCTCAGGTTGTGCTGCAGGGCTGCCTATGTCGGATGCACATAGTACACTCCCTATACATGTTTGAAAACAGGTAGCATCAAGTTAGGCATCCCTTTTATTGTATGTGAGAGTCAGAGAGAGGTGTCATTTCCAGGGTTCCTACTGAGTCAGTGTATGTGCTATGCATTGCCTCTTTACCAAGGCCAAGGCATACTGGGCACACCTGCTTCTGCCTACTGGGGCAGGCTCAGGTTGTTCCTCCTCTGAGTCACGCTGTGCCTGTGCAGGCCTTGGCAATGGTGGGGGGCTGTTTGGCCCTGCCCCATGCTGTTCCTGCTGCAGCTGTTTTTGCAGTATCATATTGTGTAGCATGGCACATACCATGACAATTTGGGTACATGTAGTTGGTGAGTACTGCAAGGCTCCACCAGATGTGTCCAGGCACCGGAACCATGACTTGAGCATCCCAAACACACGCTCAATTAGGTTTCTTGTTTGTGCATGTGCCTCATTATGGAGTTCTTATTCAGGTGTGTGTGCATTTCTGATGGGTGTCATCAGCCATGGCTCCAGTGCGTATCCAGCATCCCCCACTAGTTGACCATCAGGGATGTCCCCATTGTCAAATCTCTGGTACAGCTGCGTCAGATGCCAGATGTGGGAATCGTGATAGCTTCCAGGGTAGCCAGCACACACATTCATTATTATGCCCTGGGCATCGCACATGACCTGGCAGTTGATGGAGGGGAAGCCCTTGCGGTTGATGTAGATCCTACCCCGCTCACCGGCTGGTGCTTTGATGTATATGTGCGTGCAGTCTATTGCACCCACTACCTCAGGGTATTCTGCTATTTGAAGGAAAAGACGCATATTGCTGGCCAATGCCTCATGGGATTTGGGGAAATATACATGCTCACTGACATGTGCTGACATGGCATCCAGGAACTGGTGCAGTACCCTGGATGCTGATGCCTGTGAAACCCCCATCATATCACCAGTTGGTCTCTGGAAGGTACCTGTAGCTAGTATTCGTAGGCCAACACATACCTTGGTATCCACTGGGATCGGTTCCCCTCTGTTGGTTCTGTGTGTGAGGTGTGGCCGGCACAGCTCAACAATTTGCTGCAGGAGGTCTCTGTCCACTCTATAGCGCTCCACTATTTCCAGCTCATGTAACCCCTGGTAGGTTACCCTGGGTCTGTACACTCTTCTCCATCTCCTCACTGTGGGTTGCTCAGCAGCATTCGCAATATCACCACCCTCAGCATCTTGCACATGTTGGCTTATGATAGCAATAGCCGCACCTAACATTTTGTCTGACTTAATCTTTTTAAGTTTTCACTCTTTGTATACTGCAGTGTTGCAGAGTTCTTGAGAAAAAACATGGGGGAATGGTATTTGCAGAGTTTAAAGTGCTGGGCTGGGCTGGCCTAGTCTACTGCCTGTGTAATTGGCTGATTGTGGTATATTTCACCTGGCAGCTCTGCTAGTTTTTCTTGGTTAACTTCCTACTACATCTGTTCCTTCCTTTTCCCTTTTTGTTTCCACAAGGGGCAGTGCCACACAAACAAGTGCAAACACGCGCACATGAGCGCACATGCGTGCACACAGGCTTACACATGCTTAGACGAGTGCACACGCACACACACAGGCTTACACAAGCTTACAGACATGCACATGCGCACACACGGTGTAAGCACATTTGCAAGAAATTTCAAATATATCCACTGCATACACCTTCGGTTTTTTGGTTTCAGCTAGGACAACTGTAGACACGCCTCTTGCAATCCTGAGCAACTCATGGCAAACACAAGCCACTCTGCTCCAATAAGCTTACAGTCTTTCAGACATACCCCCTCATGATGTCACCTATCTTCTACTCTACTACTCCTCTACTCCTACACTTACACTCTAGGGACATGGCTCACATACCAGGGAAAATTGGGATTCACTATCCTTATCCTCATTTGCATAGGATTGCCTACTAATGCTTGGTTACATCTCTCAAACTGAGCTTCCCCCCTTAGCAACCACTACTCAGTAGCCATGTTGTCTTCAGCCTGCCATTCACCTGCATGGCAGAATAATCTTTTTATTAAACATGCCTAGTTTTGGCTATTTTTTAATTAGTTTCTGTTTTTTAAAGTGCAGCACGTTTGCGTGGCGCTGCACTATGCTTAAAAATCGGAGATCGGGGAAAAAAATAAAAAATCATTTTTATTAATTTTCAACCTATAGAAATGCCAATGGCCTTATATTTGGCCATTGGCATGCTTCCTCAACTGGTTGCATCCTTTATTTGGAGCTGTCATAGCTCTGTTTAGCTATTTGCAGAACGGTATTCCGTTACCAACAGAGTACATTTCTGCAAATAACACTGCTCTTCCACGGACAGGTTAGTGGTTCCTGGATTGCAAATTTACCTCATTTGCATACATTTCAGCAGCAAATGAGGTAATTTGCATAACATAACACTGTCTGTGCAAGAGTAGTTTTAGGAGCTCTCATGCACGCCCCTGCCGGCTATTGCTGAACCGCTCGGCAGACATATTGCCTGTCTGACGTCTTACACTACTCTTAGACTCCGTGCAAGCCTTCGTGAATCCGGCCCATTATTTAAGAAAAAATACTTACTTTTCTTTAATAATGTCTTTGTATAAAGGTGGATTACTGTTCTTCCGCTGGTTGTGGTATACTGCTTCTTCATTTTGATGTACTGTGCATGCGTATGGGACTTGCATTCCCATGTATACCCAGTACATCAATGCTTTGAAATGGAAGCAATGGAGAAAAGAAAGTTCCCATTGCTCCGTTTTCTCCTTTTTTTTTTAATTGTAAAAATAAAAAAAGGTTTTGGGGCACTTTATACCAACGGAAAAAAGTTCGGGAGACCGGACCTTTTTATGTTGGTATATTGTGGGATTTACAATGGGCACACTGTTTGGGCTGGCCAATCAGTGTGCACATTTTTGAATATTACTAGGGAGCCATTGTATAATTAAATATTTAAAATTCCGCAACTTTACATAGTAATCTTAAAAACATATTTAAAACCATAAGTAAGATAGTTGAGCTAGCAGCATGACATAAACGGACAATGACTGATAAGATAAAAAACTTATATTTCACCTTCCTTTTATGAGCCCCAAACCTTACCTATCTAAGGCTTTCAGTTTAAGAAAGCATGCCAGTGACGATGAGTCATTTAAGCCTGGCCACTGTGTGGCATTTGTTTTAATTTGCTAAAGTGCCTCATGTTTTTCTAATATTAACATCCAGGGGCCCCCTTTTTTATCTAATTCAAGGGCTTCAGTGATGGAGAATTTAAAACTATGGTCCACAAATTCATTAAAATGCATTTACATATTTAATTGATTGTGCCTTTGGGTTGGTCTGGTACAGTAAATAGGGGGCATTCATTTTATTCAAAATGATAACTGTTGCAGATCATTGTGCATTTACTTGTTATACAGTAAATAAACACCAAAAGGCACTAAGCAGAGCTGGGGATCCCAAAAAGTACACTATAAAACCAGGTCCATAGAAAATCCCAATGGGTTGGGAGGTTGGTATAATGGTTAAGCTGTTTACCTTACAGACACAAGGTGCAGGGTTTGATACTCACACAGGGTAATTGGCTAGGCTTAAAATTGTCCACTAGGTCCATTAGCCTAGTACTAATCTATAATAATAACAATCTATAATAATATAAAAGCAGTTGAATAGCTTGGTATGGTATTCTGAAGAAGTTCCTGAATAAGCAGAGATGAAAGCACTTAATTTATTGATTTTCTTATTTTATTTTAAAAAAAGCGTTTAGAATAAAGCTTTTCTATGGACCTGGCTTTATAGTGTACTTTTTGGGATCCCCAGCTCTGCTTAATGCCTTTTTGTGTTTATTTACTGTACAGTAAGTAAATGCACAATGACCTGCAACAGTTATTATTGAATGTGAAAGGTCCAAAAGTATTGTGTGTACAATGGAAGAAACCTGTCAACCTCCTGTCATCCATTTTAGGAAAGGCAATGAAGCCATTTCTCAAGATGAGGTCAGCCAACATCATTAATATCAACACCTGGTTCACTTGAAACAAGAGCCATACCTATCAACTGTCCCTGCTTGTCAGGTACAGCCCTGATTTTGACACATATTTAAACTCTGTTCCTGTTATTCCTTTGTAAGACTGGTATTTTTTTAAACATGGTGATAAGCTACACTTAATAATGACTATAATTAGAGTTATTGACTTCCTTTTCTTCAGAAAATGTATATTAATTCACATTATCTTATTACGTTAACATCTCAAGTTAACAGTAGTGATATTTTTAAAAATCATCCCTGATTTTTCCTGATTATTTCTGGATTTGTCATTGATTCTCTTGATATCTGTCTCTATTTAGTTCAGAGCTATGAAGCAGAGGTCATATCATTTAGACAGGATCCATTGTTTTTAATATCCCATTGCATAAACAGACCCACTAGACCCAAGTCATAAGGGTGATCATACATTTATTATGGCATTTTATTGGTACAGCACATGAAATGACTGTGTAAACTGATGGAACACCATTAGAAACTCATGCAGGGAATAGTGGCTTAGTGCAAGCAACAAAAAAGTTTGGGAATAAGATACCCGGGTAGAAAACTACCATAGTGTCAGAAATTGAGTTCTCTCCACTCATTATTTTCATTTTGTTTCAATTCATTCTTTTCATTATGGAGACCACCCTGTGAATCAGAAACTTTGTTAAATTATTCTAAGATGACTTCAAAATAAAAACAGTGTTATTGAAAAAAGGACTTTAACAAGCTGGTGCTCTGCATGGGCAGGTGAAGTCCTATGCTATAATGTTGGCTAAGGCAGTTTGCATTATGTACCCTGGGAGACATCTTTCCATGCAAGTTATAGGAACAACGTATAACTAAAGCAAATGATGCAGTAAATGCATGAAAATATGTTGATCTAGGGGTGCATTTAGCCATATTCTGACTGCTGGTGAAACTTGTCCTGGATTTTTGTTTGAAAATGGAAATTCCATTATTCAAGACACAGAGAGATAAGAAAAGAGGATGAGATACAGAAAAAAAAGTCAAAGAAATGAAACAGTGTTCAGTATCACTGATTTAGTCTAACTGAAAAAGATAAATGTGAATGGCTTAATGTACCACAAAGTGCGAAACAGATATTTGTCCATAATGCATGTTCTTTTTTTATTAGAATCTTAAGACTGAAAAAATAAGAAAGCAATTAACAGGAAAGGAAGATGCATGGGTTAGATACTTCAACTATATAATTCACTTTATTTCATAGAGATTACATAATGTTACTGAATGCAATAACTTATTAGGTATGGAAACCACACCACAGACGTGTTTAGAATAAGTTGACAGATGCAAGGGTTGTAGAAGAATTAAGATAAGAACTAGTTATTGGAAATATTGCTTTTTCTGTCATGAGATGGTGGGATGACAAAGAAATTAATTTCATGATTAAGCAGTTAATTGGTTAATCATTTGGAAATGTTTGCTTGAGACACTGATGTTTGTCCAAAAACTAATAAGCTTTTTTTTTTTTTTTTTTTACAGCCCGGGTGTATCAACAGGCGAATATGGTAGATGGGTCACCATGATAAGTTCTAAAGCCATCACTACATCTGGGAATGCAGATGTGTATTGAGTATTCTTCTATCAAGTGTGATTAAAACTGTAGCACAGTATGCAAATCAGTAAAATTAATATCTTTGTCTTCTTCACAGAAATTAATTATAAAGAAAGCTTGCACTTGAGTTATAAGCACTGATGAATTGCCATTGTGTCAACAAAGAACATGTCAGAGAGACACATAATATATGTTTTCACATTATTAGACATCTGCTTGAGCTGTACAGTGCAGACCAGACTGAAAGTCATTGAACTGCATGGGACAATAAAGAGAAACTAGACGTAAAATAGGATGTGTGGGCCACAGCATGACTGATTTCACTTCAGTTATTGGATGTCAGTAAAATAAGATGAAGCCATAACTTCAGTGTCTACAATAAAAGTTATAACTGCATTGATCATGCTGAACTGTGAGACATGAACTAATGTATTCTAGAGAATAATCTGGATTCTGGATTTCAAATACTCGAGACAGGTAACATGAGTTTCAAATTACACTGGATGTTTCGTTTTTGTAAATGATTCACAGTCTGCAGTGCTCACCTCAGACACTGTTGTCAGAGTTGTGAAAATCTAATCAGAAGTAATAAATTCTAGTAGTTTTAGACTACATTATAATATCCATGGTAAATGGGTTATTTCTGACTGTTCTAGAAGCATTCAGGTTAAGGCATTTAACAGGAACATTGTTTGCGCCAGGAGATGGAATAGCAGCAGGGAAGTATAGTCTTGCTTAGCCCCAAGTATTAGAAAATCTTACCACTCCCTATATTCATGGCTAAAGGCAAGCCTTGCTGTTTATCAGTCTAAAATGTGAGGTCACAGACATACTGTCCATATTCTCAAGTGGCATCTCAACTATTCTGATAAGCTGTAAATTGACTTATGTTGTCTAGTTAAACAGAGTTGTTTCCTAACAAATTCAATCTTAATGGACTGGACAAAAATCCGATAAGTTTAAAGATGGTGTACTTGTATGCATGCAGATGGAAACATTATACCCTGTCATTAATCTGACTTATCAAAATAGGGCAAGTCATTACTAAGTCCCTGAAAAATGTTAGACCTTTAAAAGCTTTTAATAGACTAATCTGTTTGCTAAGGGTCTTATTTTACAGACTGAAGTTGGATTTTACAGACTGTAGATAGATTCATAGATAGGTACCATGGTTATTCATTTACTGATAAATATAAATGGAGAGACCGGAAATGTAGTGACACTATTTCTGCCTTTAATGTGATTTTTCAGGGCCAGGACAACCCTAATATATAGCCATATTTAGGTTCCAGTATCCTTAAGAACATAGTTAAGATACACAAAATGTAAAGAAAATATGTTCAAAAGTCAGTTTATATAAACTAGGTCATGTGTAGGACAATGCAGCAATTTAAGACAGCTTGAACTATACATAGGCACACTTCTCAACTTCTTATTGCTAGACTTCTGGACAAGCACATAATAATGTGGGCACAAAGATTCAAAGTTAGGGTCAATGTGTAAATACTGCTCTAATACATGGTGGAAATGGACAGAATTACAGTTGTCACGTTAGCATGCAATTTCAATAGGGCAGGTAGTGTGAAACCCAAAGTTCTGTCCTCAGTGACTGAAATCCTCATGGATATGCCAGACAACTATAAATGTAAGGAGGACAGACAATATAACTATGATGAATTAATATAGACAAGCTGTGAAACCGAGGATAAGTGAGAAGTTTATGCATTGGAGATGTGGGGGATATGACAGTAAACCAGTAAGCAATGCAGCAACACATACATAACTAACCACAATGAGAGTATTAGCCATGCATCCATGCTATACCATGAAGGTAGGTAAAAAATGAAAGATGTTTTGTCCCAAAGTGGGTTAGTGCAGTACTGCAGTCCACACAACAGTATATACATGTTGTAATGTTTATATGATATACCACTGATGTCCTAATGAAAGGGGTCAGCACTGTTGTGAAATGTTTCACATCTACAGGCAGACTGCAATAAAACAGAACAAGTAGTAGACCTCAAGGGAAGCAAACGCAGGACTACCACATGATGCAACACATCACATATATTTGGAGATATACATGAATCACCTAAATAACCATTAATAGCAATATCCCCCAAATGACTATCACAGCAGTGAGATAAATTATACTTAACAATGCTACATATTGGACACAATTATAGCAAGATCGCTAACATTATGGGGACTGGAATACAGGAGAGCACTAAAAGTGACAAACTTAGGGATGACACTGACTGAACCTTTGCCAGTGTCACTAACATGTTCAAAACTGCTGTAATAGGACTGCCTGCTACAGAGCCACTGTGAATAAAGGTGAGTGAAGTACCACATTTCTAGGTTACAGAACAGATATCAGGCAAAACAATGCACATACATGTGTTTGAATCCTTGACCTTGTTAAACAACATATTCACAAGAGTTAGATATTAGCAAGGCATGCTAACAGAGTAATCGGGAAATATGTGGTTGTTAAATACATTTCATGGGACTAGACTTCTTGATATCAGGCAAACAAAATGCATATAACTGGGTTTGAACTCCTGACTTTGTCCAAGAATACCTCCACCTGAAGAGAGTCAAAATTCACATGCATGGGTTAGAACTCCTGACTTTTTCCAAGGATAGATTCACCTGACGACATAATTACCAAATGATTTGGATTTTTTTATTGTTGGTCCTGACCTACCATGTCTACTCAGTAAAGGGACAGGGGAATCTTTGCAATGGCATGACTGTGTGGGCCTTCCCCTCACTTCTTTAATAGGCATTCCCTCCAAACAGCCTAAACCCACTCTGGCTGACATGAGCAGAGGTCTTCCGGGTCTCCACCTGCACTGCAGCTGTGTCTGTGAGTGTATGCAACCTTCTTCCTTTTTCAGGAGATACAAGCATGCCACACCTCTTCACTCATTTTAATCTTAGTGGATCCTCAAGAGCTGGGGGCCAGTAAATGAACCCCAGTCAACTTGATTGTTGTAAGAGTTCCAAATCTCTGCACCACAGAGCAAGGCAGGTCTTCCTTTTTTCAGTTAACTTTCAAACTTACTAAGCACAATGTATTTTTCTGATCATTGTTCTTTTTAATTATATATGCAGATATGAAAGCTGAAATCTTAACATCTGTGTCTCCAGAGAATATTTAAGTTTTTGCGACATCAATATTGATTGATTTGTTTTTCAGCCAGTCCACAGTATGTGTGTTATTCTTCACTAGTAGAGTAATTCAACGGCATCAGTTTTCTTTCTGCTTCTTCACTGCTCATCTTTAACATTGATAAGATGTGAATGAAAATACCATAGCTTGGACAGGTTGAATCATCATACATAAAGATACATCTTTCCACTTGAAGAGCCCATTTAGATCCTTTATAAATCCTCTGTTGAGAGAGTATCACCTCACATGATTTCCAATATTTCAGAATAATGCAAGATAAAGCACAGTCTATAACATGACAGGTGTGTATTAAATGATGGGCTACACACTGGTGCTAGTTTAAAAATCCTATGTCATAACCTTAAGTTTATTGCAAAATTATGAAAGAAATTTGTATTTTACTTACCAAAGATTAGGAATGTAAAGGTCAAACAAAGAGTTTTTTTTCTAAGTATGTAAGATTGACCAACTATAATTAGTGAGAATATTGTTTGCCTGTTCACAAGCTTTAGAGTGATACAGGACGTGAATGACTATTATACTGTTTATTTATTTAACATTTGTTAACTGTGAAAGTCCAACATGGAACAAAAGCAATTTTCAGCAGAGGCCCGGGGAGAAATTGTGCAATCAGTATAAATAATAATCATATTTTGACAATATTTCAAAAATAGTAGTACAAACCTGCAAAATGATGCTTGTTAGATGGCAAATACAAGTTGCAAAATCGGGATATACTGCTTTGTCTAAGGTGGCATAATTTGTTTGCTTGTTGGCCACACAGTTTTACATTATTAATAGCAATATCAAAATAGTTATTTTTCATACATGCTTTATCAAACACACATTTGTATCTCTGGAAGCCTTTGCATCATTCACTATGATGTAATGTCATTTTTAGCTAACATCCATGGCTTGCATGGACCACCCAAAACTTGACTAAATATCACTCCAAGTTTGCGTAGTTGATAAGATATCAAAAATACATAATATGTTCAGTACTTTTTGCAAGCATTCTTTAATAGCTTCTGCCTTGCACATCCTGTACTGAGTCTTTCATTATGCCTGCCCAAAATATCATGTCCGCTTTTACATGGCACCTCTATGCACAATCTACTCTTCACGAAATATTAGGCTCACTATTAGAATATTATAAATATTAATATAATGTACCTCAACAAATAGCTTTGTCTGTCTCTGTGTTTTCCATGCCCAGGTTTGTGAGGCAGTATTTTTATTTTAGTACCCCCTACTTATTTAGGTCCCCTGGCATAACAGTATCACACACCACATTTGCTTTATTAATGTAACTATGTAAAATATTTTATATTTTTCATAACTTCATGCAAACACTCAGACCTGCACAACCCACAGTGATAGGTTCATTGAGGGATCCTACCATAGACTGTTAACATCCAAATTCCACTTAGTTTCCTAACATAACTCCGGTTATTTATCAGATATTATCAGAAATAGAATTATATTAATATTCATACAGAATATCTCATATAAATTATTGCATTTTGATTTGTTTTCCTTGCACAAGTGTGGTTGACATAATTTGTTTTCTATACAGTGCTTTTATTGTCCACCCCTACCTACATCATTGAGTATTACACTCCACTTCTGCTTCATTAATGCAAACATGTGAAATATTTTTAATTTGTAAAACCTTCTGCAAATAGTCTTCAGTAACATAAATGCTGTATATTACACAGTGAAGTTTCCAAATGGAATATCTACCACTTCCTGTCATTTTTGATAACACTCATTATTTGTATTGGCCCCAAACATGAGAGTATCGCACTCTATTTTTTACTTATTAAAGGAACTATGAAAATATTTCAGACTTTTCATAACTCTTTGCAAGCAATCTTCAATAATGCCAGTATTGGACAATGCACACAGTTAGTGACTATGCATGCCTAACAGCTCATGTTAGTTTGCAACCAACTTTGCTAATGTAGAACCTCCCATTTCATAATGATTAGTATTAATACTTTGTACCTAAAGCAAACAGTTATATCTCCTTACATAACTTATATTACACATACAGTGCAACCCATTACAGCCCCCTCACACATACACATATGCACACAGCTGTGCCAGTTAATTACAGTCAGTTTATTGACCATGCTCATGCCAGATGTCACAGTGGAAAAAAAAATGAATACATTTATAAAAACCAAAGTTGTATTTTCTATTTTGTTTGTGTCAGGTCATTAATATTAAGTTCAAAATCGAGTGATTATTGGATTTGTTTTTAAATCTTATGAGCTCTGAGATAATTTGGGGTAAATTGGTTAAGGTAGCCTATGACATTCTCTTCAAGTGACCAAAGAAGTTTACATTACATTCTCCTACAAAAAGAAGGTTTAATTTCTTTGAGATAATGGTATAGATTTGTTTGAGAACACTAGTGAATGGTGGATTTATATAGAGATTGCTTTTATATAATGGCTAGGTGATTACAGAATGCTATTTATGACTGATGTCAGCAATGAGCCATCTTGAAATTGCAGAGATCACCAATGTCTCTGGTAAATCTGCCAGACATCCTGGAAACCTGTGTATCACAGAACATGAGTCACAAGATGATCAAGTATGAAAATCATAATAGAGGTGCTTAGAGATTATTAATCAGGAGTAGAAGATGTCTTGATTACAGTGTTGTTAAGATGATCTTCTGAGTAAAATAGGTTCACCTTCTCCTATCCTGGAATGCAGGCAATCCATATAGATGTTTATTTTTCATAATAAGAGAGATAGGGGCTGAACTGGGTATACCAAGTTTAAACCATGTGTCACATATGACCCCTTCATTTAGAGCATATTTTCAATGAAGAAAGTACTGTTATATAGTATTCAAGGATGAAAGTGATGTTATTGTTTGTCATTTCTGTCTGTATTAAGGCGGTTGAGAGTGAGAAATGAGTGCCTATGGGTGGGGTAGTTGTTTAATTAGTATGTTTAGGTGAAAAACTTTCTTATTATTGGTTGGGCAAGGAATAAGATTAAGGAGCAGTAGCATCACATCATAAAATTGTCGAAGTATACTTGATTGAAGACAAGTCCTGCAGTGGTAAATTGTGCAAATTGTTTTAATTTCTTTGGAATGAAGCTACTAAATAAGAGTAGCTGAAATAGTTCATATTGGTTGCTGAAGATACTGTTATGTCTGAATATGTGGTAGAGAAGAGACAGACTGGTAATCAGTCATATGGAGAAAACAGAAAATTGTAACTGTGCATGAAGTGGTTATTGTAGATGGGTATGATATTTACAGGTAACATGAGGGAGCATAGTACAAAGAGAGTTGGAAACAAAAAAAGTTGAAGTTTGGGATTAGTAATCATATTTAGAAATGAAAATTGCAATTCCATATGATTAGTTATTGAAGATGTTTACTCATCCTGATTAGAAGCTGTCAGTTGGGATTTTTGAGGCAGATATAGAGAGATATTGCTATTGTGAGGCAGGAAAGAGAGGGGTGGGGCTTAGCTGAGCCAAACAGAGAAGCAAAATTTGAAAGTCAGAGGTGGAGTTGTAGGTATAATGGGGTTGCTACTCCAGTATTGAAGAAAATTGACTGAAATATCTGTGCTGATGTAATAGAGTAGATTGGAATGACATAAACTGAGGTAAGAGTTAGGATGACGTATCAAAATAGAGAATTCAGTGGAAATGTACCTTAGGTAGTCTAAGGTATTACAAGATGCAATAGTAGTAGTACGGGAAATACAGTGGTATTGCAATTGTAGATAGTGTTGTATAATGGGTTAAGTAAAGGATTGTTATACTTTTATGAAAATAAATGTTAGGTAGAACTTTATTCTGATACATTTTGTTAATAAAGCTGTTGGCATACAAGAAATACAATATGCACTAAACTATGGCTAGGCTTATTGCTAGGACAATATTGTTTCAGAAAAAGATAAAACCAGTTTCTAGAGTGAATAATTTTTGGTGCAGCTTGGCTGCATAGGGACTGGAGTGGTAAGTCACGTGTTTTGTAGTTGTCATTGTTCAGACAGACAAACATAAATGTTTAATCTATAGTTGTTCATAACATGGACAAGAAGAGGTCAGCTAATCAAGCAAGGGAGCTAAAAACGGTAGTTAAGAAACTGACATTAGAGTGTCAGTTTAGAGCAGTTGAGTTTACATGTGGTAATTCAGATGGCAAGATAAATACTTGTTTTTCAAGGGGAGAGTGTAATGAAGTATGAAATAAGAATTATTCAGAAATTAAATAAAACAACCAAATATATTGTATTAATGTCTGTGGGAAGTTTGGACTTTATAAGATTAAAAGGATTTGCACTGTACATTTCAAAGGAATTTCCAGATTCATGAAGGAGGTGTCACAAATGTTTCAAAGAGTAAGCTAATTTTTTCTATTGTTACTGTGACAGAAAAATGAAGAGTAGCTGGAATGATAATACAGATGTTCGCAGAGACAATACCAGTAAGAATGTTCCTTCAAGGTAATATCTAATCTTTCTGAAATGTAAAAAAATGTCCTGATAGGAATAGCTGGTCTAACAACAGGCATACGCTTATTAATATTTTACTGCAATCACAAAACAAAGTAATTAAGATACTGCACACATTTGATACAGTTATGACACATTTACTCGGTTAGACAGTCTACAAGAGATTAGCAAATTAAGAATTTACCAGAAGTAATAACATTTATGCAAGAACTGTCAAGTGTTCCTATAGCTTTTAGAAATAAAAGTGAGTAAAAATGTAAATGTTTTTATGCAAGATGAACTAAACACCAGGGTCAATAGAATGGCAGGACAGTTCTTCACTAGATACAGATCCTCAAGGTAAACAAAGTATCCTACATGGATCACTAGCCACTTCAAACTGTTTGAGAAGTCATTACTATAGCAGTTAACTCTAAATACTTCTTAGGGCAAAATATAAGTAAGAAGATGTGGCAAATTAAAATGAATGGAGTTAGCTCCATGTTTTGCACTTTTTGAGCAGATACAGTGGATTAAAATTGTTTTGTGTAATTTATTCATCTCAGGAAGTATAATATAGAGAATAGGTTGAAAAGAATGAAAACTTGGCCAATGTCATTAATGTAAATAGAAGCTTCTCTTGGGTAGTCCTATACCAGGTGGGAGATGTGTACCTGTGACTTTTGTTTTATCACACTTTATTTCGAAAATAAAATCCTAAACTTGTTCAATTTGTTTATGGGCCGCAACCTCACTATTTGTGTAAGACTCCCTTGTGATGTTAGTAATTATTTTTATTTTCTTTATAATTATGACATGGAGAAATAAGTTCAATTAAATAAGGAAACTTTGAGATAATGCTGAGGTGTAGGTGACTTGTTTCTCCCAAAAAGCAAGGGTTGTTAATATATTTTTAGATTTCTGTGCGCAACACTTTACTTGATGTAAAATAATTAACACAATGTTACTTAATGAGAAGGCATCTGGCTTAACATTGTACAAGTGATCTTTTGTAGAAAGCTAACAATCAAGAACACAAGAATAAGATTGTTAAGATACTCAATTTGCTAAAAAAGGCTTGAAGCTAAATAAAAGTAAATTTCAAATCTGTGTGATTATTCTTAAATATATGGCTTATTTTGTAACATTGGAAAACATTAGACTAGTGTCTGATAAAGTTAATGCTATAGGCAACATGCAAAAGTCACACAACAAAGTTCATTCCAAATTATGTCAGATGTTTGAGTACCACTGAAGAAGTTTTCAAATTATGGTGTTACCTGCTGGCTGTCACAGGAAGAAGATAGTTTTGACTTGCTAATGAAAGGTTTTGCAGAGATTCATCCTTAGAAGTTTTATGACATATTTCAACCTTTAGTTCTTCAGGTAGATGCTAATTTAAAATAGGCTAGTGCAGTGCTTTTGCATGAGGATTGAGCAGTATCATATGAGTTAAGAGCTCAACAAAAGCACACAAAAGCTATACTGTGACAGAAAATGAAATGTTACCAATATCTTTGTGAGAAATCCCATGACTTTATTTATGGCAGGCTGTGATAGTGGAGTTTATTCAGCATCTTCACAAATCTCTTCACAAACTCCTTCATGACTGTGGTGATCATCAAGCTTGCAGATGTCTAACTTACAAATCTAGAGTAAAACTGACAACTGAAGGATGCAGCAAACAGATTTAGTAGAACCTTCCTACAAGAATGCTAATAAAATGTACTAAGGACATATTTATATACCTATGGCTAATTTCAAATTCACCTATTTTGGAAGAGAATATGGAGGAACTGAAGATGTGTAAGAATCAATGCAGAGAACTGCATCCTATAAGCGACATGTTATGAATGCTTGCATATATCAAATGAATCTAGTATATTCAAACATTAGTCAATAATTTTCTTAGAAATATAAGTTTTCTGAACCCAGGTTTTGATGTTCAAGGGTGGAAAAAAATGATAATTCCAAATCCCAGACACTCTGCTTCAACAAATTAAAAATTCAAGTTAGGGAATAACTAAATGTAATTAAGTAGCAAATGATATTCTTTATTCACTGAAAATGAAGACAACAGTTTGGGGAACTAAATCAGAATCAACACAAAAATTCATACCATATGAAATATCAAGTCTTCCATGGATGAAAGATGGATGAAATATGCATTCAGTTGATTACAAACAGGCTCATTATCTTCTCTCATAAGTAGATTATGATACTAAATGCCCTGAAGTACTATAACTATGTGAAATTAGTAGTCATAATGTGATAAATATCTTGAAAACTGTATTTTGAAAATATAGAATACCTGAGCAAGTTTTATGGGATAATTGTTCACAAATCATGTTTGAAGAGTTTCATGATTTTTGTTGTCTTGAAAGTTTAAACATAGCCAAATATTAGCTATGAACAAAGCAAGTGATAAGTAAAAAGAATGACAAAACAATTAACACTCTCATGAGAAAATTAGAAGATTCTGTAAAATTTAACTGTAGTCTTTTAATACTGGAATACAGAAATGTACATGTTCAGAGTACAGATATATCTGGGAACTTTGCTTTAAATGACCTGGCAGATCATTTAAAGCAAAGTTCCCAGATTACTATGCATTACCAATTCCAGAAAGTCAAAATAATATGACTGATATATTACAATGAAGCAAAAGAACAAAGGTACAGCTTTGATAGTTTGACAAGGAACTGACCAGAGACAGAGCAAGAGGAATAAGTAAGGAATCAAACCCATTTCATTGCTAAATGCAAATGTTCAGAAGTGTCTTAGTTTCTTACAAGAGCAGTGTGGCTATATGTCAATTAGAAGAACCAGAATCGTACATTGCAAGAGATCCAGATTCATAAATACTATAAGAAATAGGAGAAACTTATTTCAAACACAAAATTAAATAGCCTGTCAGTCAAAAATATCAATATTTAATTTACAACAAACCGGTGGTATGATAAAGCAAGAAGTAATCCTACCATCTTATCCAGGAGAAAATAATTCTAATATTGGCACTGAAATTTACTGTGAACATACTATTACTACTGCTCCATCTAGAAATCTTTTCAAGATGATTCTTTAGATAATTGCAAAATTATTCTAGAAAAGCAAGCTGTAGCTGAACATCATTCAAGATATGGGAGATTAATTAATACACTAAACCGAAACAGTGACTGTACATAATGTATGTTGACTACATATCTAAAAATGAACTTTCAAAAATGACACTAATTCTGTTCTTCCTGATGTAGACAATAGTATTAACGTATTTCATTCTTAAAATAATATGTATTCGTGTGACACATCAATGAATTAGGTTAAGTACAATATATACATTTATTTATATATTTGGTATTAAAAACAGTCCTTTCCAAAAAAGGTGGATGTAGCATATGTATACAGGTTCCTAGGTTCTTACTAAGCTTACAGTCAAGGAGACTATTGTGAGTCTCAATCACATCAACTAATGCTAATAAAATTTCCCATTAAAAGTATTACATACATTATCCTTACATGTCTCAGGTTTCATGTCAAAAATTGTGATCACTCATCCAATCATCCAAAGTGGTATCAAATGTTGTCATGGAAATGATTGTATTGATATGCAGGAGATTCTATTCCAGACATGGGATGAAATGAGTTACATGCTTGCTATAACAGCTGAAATCGTTAATATCACAGTACAAATTCAGGTCTCAAAAGCAAGTGTTTGCATTGCTGATAATTGCAGTTAGATGAAGGAGTTCAAAGAGTTCTGGGTCATTCATACACAGAAGGCAAACAGTGCCTGTTGGAGCATTGGGTAAGGGGTAGGCCTTCTAGACTTTTTCTATAGTCAATGGTACTAAGATCTTAATGTCTTTTTGGTGGGAAACAATGAGGTATCTTTAGTTGGTTTGGGTGTTTAATGAATCACAGAATGAAAGAGGCATTACGTTCAATTATGGGCATATGAAGGGTCTAATATAGTGGAACTATAACTTATCTTGACATTGAAAAGCAACTATGAAGAATAACTTCTTCAAGGCAGAAGGATTTTCTAACTATTACAAAGGTGTGGTAATCAAATAATAGTTTATTATTGACACAGGAATCCATGCCACTAAAGATTTGATGAAATTCAAATAAAATGTTACATATATGACATGTGGCAGTGAAGATACTTTTACCAAAGAAAACTAAACTATACTACATTTCTTGGCATTGAGTATAAGCCCACAATTAACCCAATGAACACTTGTTTGGTTCAGACCTGGATATAGAATTTGAGTACCAGTATGGAATTTTCTAATTACTACCATTTAACAGCCATCAACAAACTTGATCAGGTATAAACCCTCTAGGCAAACATAAACAGGCGTACGAGCCCAGGACCTCCCGAATCTTCAAAAAATCCACAATGTGATAAAAAATCTATTTGGAAAGATATTCCACAAATTCTATTCCACAAATTCTATGTTAACGAACTTTATTGTGAAACGTTTTCGCCTTAGTAACAACGGAAGCTTCATCAGACAAAAAAGGAACGCCAGTTGCAATCAATTTAAAACCTATGCTAAGGGAAGGATGTCATTTCCTTAGACACACCACTTCAATTTAAAAATAAAGTGCACATTCTTATATTACACGTAAACATCTATATAAAAACATATGATGTGCCAAACAGTCACCCTGTCAAGATATAAGTTTACATATAAATACATGAAAACTACCCACTCTCTAGAATGCAAATATAGGGTGACAGTTACAAGGCAATTTGTCAAGCAACATAACATTTTAAAAGTGTATAAAACACATAAGAAAGGATAAAACCTATAACACTTTTTTTGCACGTTTTTTACTGCTCCATAACAGCAGATTTCTTTACCTTAACCCCATAATTTAAATAAAGAAAATAAGCCCCTACAAAAGTATAGATTTTGAAGGTTATAAAAAACACTACCTTAGGTAACTTTTATATTTTAAAACAGCCAAGATGTTGCATGCATCATTCAGTCCAGGGAAAGAAAAAGCATCCAACAAAAGTTGCCATTCAAGCTCTCTAATTTCGAGTAAAAGTGATTGTGGCCCACCCCTGATGCCCACATTCACACAATCTATCCCCATAAATTGAAAACTATGCCCAACATGGTTTAAGATGTGTTTAGAAAGGGCATTATCGCCCTTTTTATTTTTAATGGCATAATTATGTTGGTAAATACGGTCCCGTAATCTGCGGTTCGTCTTCCCAACATAATATGCAGGGCAACAGTTACAAAGAGCTAAATAAACCACAGATTTGGTATTACAAGTGATCTTGTGTTTAATGGTATATTTGTCCCCATTAACAACAAAGGAACTCCCAACTTTTAAAAGTTTACACCAATTACAGGTGCCACAAATGAAAGTACCATTTTGTCTAGATAAAAAAGGAGAACATGATGATTCTCTTGGTTGTAAGAGTTCCTTTAAATTGTTACCCCTCTTAAACACAAAAGAAGGTTGTAGTCCCAAAATCTCGATTAACTGAGTATTATTTAAAATAAAGTACCAGTTTTTCTTGATAATCGAACAAATGGCATTGACATGCCTGTTATATGTGATGACAAAGCTGGACTTAAAGTCACAGCGAACTACATTTTGTGTAGGGGTTGGTTCGTCTAAGTCAAGTTGGTCCATCAAGGGGTTCGAAGATAGTGTACAACCCCTTAATTCAGAGCTACTTGTAATAGTAATATCTACATTTCGTTGAAGGAGAAGAGGTTTATAAAACCCATTTTCTCTCTTCAGGGAAACCTCATCGATTATACCGTCAATAAACTCCATAGGATACCCCCTATTCAAAAACATGGCCTTAAGAGTTGAGCACTCAAGATCAAAAGCCTCAGGGGTATTACACATACGGACAGCTCGAACAAGTTGACCTTTAACAATTGACTTCCTCTGTTTCCAAGGGTGGTTACTATCAAAATGGAGGAAGGCATTACAATAGGTAGGTTTCCTAAAAATGCTTGATAAATACTGATGGTTATCAACATCTTTGACCAATTTAACATCAAGGTAGTCTATTTCACTGGTTGAAAATTTATGTGTGAATTTTAAAAAGGTAGATGATTCATTCATGTACTCAATTAAATTAATGGCAGTTTCTTCGCCTCCATGAAAAAGGATAAACACATCGTCCAAGAATCAAGTATAGAATCTTATAGACTCTTTGTATGTAGTGTTATTCAAGAGGTAAGTGTTCTCCCAATATGCAACTACTAAGTTTGCCATGCTCCCTCCACAGGGGGAGCCCATGGCAATACCTCTTTTCTGTAAATAATGGCAGTTATTGAAAATGAAAAAATTCGAGGACAGAATAATGTCCAAAAGTAATGTGACCACTGCGATCTCGTCATTAGGGGCCTTTAAATTTGACAACATTAACTCGACCCATTTGATAGCCTCTTGGTGTGGAATAGATGTATATAAATCCACTACATCTATTGTTAAAAAATTAAGGGACGAGTCGAAGGGGATGTTGTCAATAGATTTAAGAAAGGACCAAGAGTCTCTACAGATTTGAGGTATAAACCTAAGATACTTTGAAATAATATGGTCCACAACTCTAGCACAAGGATGGGTGATTGAGCATCTTCCGTCAATCAAAGCCCGCATTGGTGGATCTAGCACATTTTTATGAATTTTATGGATCCCAAACATAACTGGGATCCTAGGGAAAGAGATGTTTATAAAATTAAAGGTATCAATGTCGATCCTGCCATCAATGAATAGGTCTCTGAAATACCCTTTAATTTTATTATATTGCCCAGACATCTCATTTAGCGAAGAGGTGTCATATGCGGGAGAACTTAATACTGTTAACATTCTAGAGTTGTAATCTTCTTTATCGAAGATGACCAACCCTCCACCCTTGTCAGGTTTAATAACCCTAATCGGCATTTCACGTAGATTTCTCAAAGTGATTCTTTGATCACGCGAAATATTACACTTGTTATCAAACCATTTCAGATTTTCAAAAAGCTGCCTTAAATCTAGTTCACAAGCACATTCAAACAAGTGAAGAGTAGGATGCAAGGGGGGATTAAAAACACTCCGCAGCTTAAAGCCAGATCTATCATTAGATAAATCCCCCTGAAATAACACTTTGAAATTCAAGCTACGTACAAAGCATTTCAAGTCTGTAAGAATCTTAGGAAGATGGATCCTCTGATCAGGGACAAAGGACAAACCAAAGGCTAAAAGTTCTATCAAGTCACTTTCAATGTGAACATTAGAAAAGTTATAGACTTTAAAGTCCCCTTTGATGTTAGTTAGGATAGTTGGTGCAGAAAGAACCATCTCTGTACTACCATCATTAAAGTCTATTTGGATTTGTTCTTGTTGTTCTGCCTTTGATAGTACTTCCGTCCTAAAAAAGGCTTCTGTTGGCCTCTATAATTAAGACGGTTCCCTTGATTATTGTGATTGTCACGGATCCGACTACTCCTTCTTGGTTCCTGGGGCGTAAGATTATCATCCGTAATGTCAAAGTCATAGTTGCCCCCATCAGGTAATTCATCACAGTCAGGAGGTACATTCACTCTGTCGTTAGCATTAGCATTGTTGGTACGCACCACAAATTTAAGATTATTTCTGTTAATAGATTTATGTAAATTAGGATAGGCAAGATGATTAGCGTAGGCTTGCCTATCTCTACACAGTTTTTTATTTTTATTAGATTTAAATTTCCCCAACAACGCATCGATGCTCTGAAAGATACGATTGTAATCGTATTTGTATCTCACAAAGATAGAATCTGCCTTAATTTTCTCGTCAAGTTCACTAGTTTCAACCAGTAAGGCATCAATCTGCCTTAAGTAATGTTGTACCATTAAATCCAATAGTTCTAGTCCTTGCTTGTCAAAAAGGCTAGAAAGATCATTGATGAATGCAACATCTTGGAATAGCCCTGTAGGGGCAAATGAATTTCTTAAACCCTTAGGTATTATTTTCTCTTTAATACATTGTTTGAAGTAGGAAACCTCTAGTTGTAGTTTCCTTATTTTCAACATTTTCTCATCAAAGGTTTTAAGGTTATTAGCAATGTTATCAGTAGTGTTACCTGTAGAACTGCTTCCTGAAGCCGGTGGACCCGAGGCAGTCGGAGAACCAAAATCGAATAAATCCAGGTTCCCTACCCATGCTGAAAAAGAGGGCACGCCAATAAGCCCAGGATTGATGTCGAGACTACTACCCATTCCATTCGGAATGGTATTCTGGTCTAATGCCACAGTTCTATCCATACCTCGTCATTCATTATTGTAATTTTGATTCTCTTCGGAGCCTGAAAGAACTCTTGTCCTGCTCGCAGGAAGAGCCTGTGTAGTAATGGGCCCAGTATTTGTAACAGTGGGCCGCTGGGGTTGTCCTGGTGGTAAAGAGTCAAGTTGTCCGCTCGTCGAGCTGGCATTATGAAACGCTGGTAAGTTAAAGTTTATATTCCGTGCCACTGGCGCACCATTACTTTCTATCCTGTCCAGCCGAGTGTTTAATGCGTCAAGCCGCTGGGTTAACAGAAGTAACAGAGTATCTGTACTCTTCGGTTCTTCATTAGAAAAACCGCTACTTAAAACAATGAGGTATCTTTAGTTGGTTTGGGTGTTTAATGAATCACAGAATGAAAGAGGCATTACGTTCAATTATGGGCATATGAAAGGTCTAATATAGTGGAACTATAACTTATCTTGACATTGAAAAGCAACTATGAAGAATAACTTCTTCAAGGCAGAAGGATTTTCTAACTATTACAAAGGTGTGGTAATCAAATAATAGTTTATTATTGACACAGGAATCCATGCCACTAAAGATTTGATGAAATTCAAATAAAATGTTACATATATGACATGTGGCAGTGAAGATACTTTTACCAAAGAAAACTAAACTATACTACATTTCTTGGCATTGAGTATAAGCCCACAATTAACCCAATGAACACTTGTTTGGCTCAGACCTGGATATAGAATTTGAGTACCAGTATGGAATTTTCTAATTACTACCATTTAACAGCCATCAACAAACTTGATCAGGTATAAACCCAATAAATCATCTGTCACATCAGAGAAATAAACACACCAAGCATTTCTTTGGTCTAGCTCTTGCTGAAGAATTTGGGAACAGGCATGGAATTTGATAACCAGTTTGAAACCATCAGCAAACCTAATCAGGCATACAAACCAGAAAATGAGCTTTCAAATTAGAGATATATACACCAAAGAGGTCAAGAAACAGATAGAGCACTGTAGGATACCACTGGTGATATTTTTCTGCCTAGACCAAATTCACTAAACTTTAGTAAAAATATGGATTCTATCAGATAGCTAATTAGCTATCTAATGAACTCGGGGTTGCTTTGTCACCAATCCTATCAAGGTGGAGCATACCAAAAGCTTCAGCAATGGTCAGGTAGGCAATATGTACTTTATGACCTTTCTGGATGACCTTAGTAACTCTTTTAAAGATCGCATTCAAGATAAACAGACATTATCTGCATTTTTCAAAGTAAATGTTTGATTTCTATGGATATAAAATTACTAATACTAGCATTTATTAGTTTGGTTATAATATGTTTCACAGCCTTGCCAATAATACTAATGAGCAAGAAGGACTGTAATTTCAAGGGTCAGTAAAAGGACCACAATTATGCAAGGGTACCACAGCAACTGTTTTAATGCCACAGGGATACATCTGATGGAGAGACTTGGTTTGAAAAGTTCATGGAGGCATTTTGCTAGGTGGGACTAAACATTTGTCAGCAGGTATCTGGGTATTTTGTCAAGACAAACATAGTGGAGGGCATTAGCTAATATATAGATTGAAAGATAGATAAATATATCTATCAAATATATCTATATATATCTATCAAATCTATCTATATTTAAAGCTACATAAGAATTTTCATATTGTAATGGCGCACAGTTACTACTGATTTCTCACAATGAGAATACAGAGAAATGTTTAATTCTCTGTAGTCCCATTTGCTCCTGTCCTACATTTAAACCAATAGATCCATTTGAAATTAGCCTCTTGCTAATACTTCTAATATATTTCATATGACTAAGTATTATTAAATGATACAAAGCAAATTACTAAGGATGTAACTAAAATTAATGTTTTATTATCTAATGGAACCTTTTAAAAAAATTCATCATTCTTAAGTGCAGAAGATTGTGATCTGCAAAATGAACTTTCTTTAAGAACCTTCTTACAATGTTCAAATAATAAATGATGGCAGTTTGAACTAAGATCATTTCGGTAGAAGCCCAGTCTCTCACATACTGATTAGCATTCTGGCAGTTCAAGAGCACAATAAAAGACTGGCAGCTTTCTCTGACAGATAAAATTATTGGAGAAGGCCCCCTGATAACAGATATTTTAGTTATGCGTGAATTCCAATTTTATGCTCCTCAAAGGGTCTTCACATAACTATTAATAACACATGACTTCAGTATAAGAACTTTTACTCCCTTGATTAATGGCATTATAAAATGATTAACCTTTCATATGATTGGCAGTAGTAAAGTTTCTGTAATAGTTAATGCTACAAATAACAGTTTCTGAATGTATAAATGTCATGATCTCACCTTCACAGCAAACAGTTAGGTTACCTCTGTGACTTTAAATTTAAAGCCTGGCTGTAAAGTGAAGAATTTTAGTAGATGAACATCTGTGATATTAAAAGTTTGTCCTTATATCTATGAGCACCAAATGATCCAAGGATTTGTGTGAAATAGATTTTTCTTAGAGCATAAACTTTTTTTCATTAAAAAGGTATGATGTGTTTGCATTTCTGCTTTGCAGTGATATCTGCATATTCTTTTCCAACTTTTGTTTATTCATCACGAAGCACATGTAATAATACAGTGTATGTTATTCTCTGCAGTATCTATCTTTAAGAAGTTAATTCTAAATGTTTGAGTTGTGACATCTTAACATGTATCTCGTTTGAAGTATTCTGACAGTTTACCATGAAACATTAATTAATCTTTCATGAATTTTAAAGTCATGTTATTTTATCATACATGGGGTGATCACGGTAGTGCAGTGGTTAGCATAGCCACCTCACAGCAAGAGGTTTTTTGGTTCGATCCTTGGCTGGGGTGCCTTCTGTGTGGAGTCTGCATGTTCTCCCTGTGGTCGTGTGGGTTTCCTCTGGGTGCTCATCCCAAAGACATGCTGTAGGTGGATTGGACACTCTAAATTGGCCCTAGGCATGTGTGTGTGTGTGTGTGTGTGTGTGTGCCTTCTGTGGAAGGTTGGGTGCCAGGCTGGCAGCTCAACACTGCAAAACTCCACTGCCAATCATGAGTGGACAGGTGATCCACTGTGGTGGCCCCTAACCAGGAAAAGCAAGAAGAAGCTATTTTGTCATGCATAAAATATGTGTATGTTTTGATGGACCGTGAAAACTATTTCTGAAATGAAATAATATAAACACCAATATCATGGTGAGGATACATGTTTATATGGATATGTTAAGAAAAAGGATTTGAACTGCAAAATAACATCTCTGAGAAATGAGTTGCTTTTAATGTTCTTGTTTTTATTTTCTTCTGCAGATTATTTTATTTATTTGCAATCTCAAAAACAGACAAAGGCAGTGCAAACTTATTCAGCTTAAATCTCAACATTGCCATCGATTATGTTTTTCACACCAAACATTAGATTCTTTTATTGAAATAAAACAGTTTATATTGCCCCTTGACCTTTCTGCCAAAGCCTTATGTACAGCAATGAATAACGTTCACCTGTCTAATGTGACTATATTGTTGTGCATATGACTTTGTTAATAATACTGCTGGGAATATGTTTATGGTAGGGACAGTTCATTTTTACTGCTTCTCAAGTGATTGCCCTTAAAAGAATCATTTCTGAATCTGAAAGTCAGTCATGCTCAGTTTTTCATTTATTGCAGGCACTTGGCTGTGTGACATATGTCACTGCAAACCCAGGTTGTGCTGTCAGGACTACAGAAGATGAAGAAGGTATGCTTTTCATGCTGCAATAGGGTAACATTCAGTGAATGTAACTCATTTCCAACATAATAACTGCTATCAAAGTAGACTGCATATAACTCTCAACTGTACAGATTTTTGCAGAATGTCCAGATTTTTCCCTCATATTTTTGGTATTTTTTCATAAAATTGTGCTTTTCTGGCAAATTAGTAATGAATCATTAAAGACTGAAGTTAGAAAATAATGGTAGACATTTGAATTTCAGACTTTCCCTTTCAGAAAATGCATGCTAATGCAAAACCTGTTATTCTATCAACTTTCTAAGTTTGTAAAAGCAATATTTAAAAATTGTCCCTACTTTTGGGCCTTTGTTCCACTTTTATTTATGGCTTTGTCCAGATTTCTTGCTCTCAGAGGTTGAGAGGTAAATATATATAGTTGCCTGCTTGGATACTGAGAAAACTTTAGTTACACAGTGCCAGAGTCACTTCTGCAGTTATTATGGCAACACTAAGCTCAAATGCTATGCTTAGAAAAGAAAGAACATGACACTGATTATTGATTAATACAAAACTTCTAGCACATTGCAAAATATCTCAGTAGTTTGCAAATATGACTACAACGTGTTATTTTACTTTTGTCCTGGACCGACTTTTTCAGTTTTATTGGATGTGTCCTTTTTGTATGATGTTATTGCGTCAGAGGGAAAATATTTATTTTCAGTCATGCCTGTCTTGCATTTTGGATAACAAGTATATATCGATATATTTTAAATACTGTTGCTTGTATGCTACTTCCTTGTTTTGCTTAAAGACACAACATATCATCTATGGAACAAAATGAACTTTACTGCTTACATGCCAAGGGTAAGAACCTTAGCAACCAGGCTAGATCCAAGTGCTGTTGAGACAGTGGTTAGCCTTCCCATGTATAAACACTCAGCTGTAGCTCTTACATTACAATAACAGCTCAGGATGATGTAGAAGATTCCATAGCACTAATCAAAAAGAGTGGTGGAAGTTCCCTGATATACTGGCCAAAATTCCCTTTATAGTAGAATTACCACCTTAGGTCTCCCCTGGAAAGAGGCCACTAGCCTAGTGGGACTACCATGGTCAACAAAGGATAAATAAAATAAATAAAAGTAAATACTGTACATAAGTTATATTGTCTAATATCTAGCACAACTGATTGTATAATTCCTTTATGACTATCTATTCAATGCTCTCTACATCTGCATACATTTCTTGTTCAGTTCTACTGTGTACAACTGTAAATGTTTATACAGTGCTGCCCTCTGATCTTTTGTAAACTTCCAGTGATTGTATTGCATTCTCCTATTGAGCCCAGATCATATCTGAAAAGTTTGAATAGATCAGCTCACCTACTGACTTTACAAATAGAAAACAAAGTAAATAAGCTAAATTAAGCTTGCAGCATAACTATTAAGAGTATCACATCAATGGAGGACTGTCTTGTCTTTGTAAGCCTTTCTTATACCAAGCTTGCTGGCAAGTAAGGTTCTAATTCCCATAAGGATTTTAAAAATGTCTGCTTGAAACTCATGCCCCCGGATTCTCAAAAGCTTGCATGGAGTGCAAGATTGGTGCAGCAGCCCACGCAGGCAATATGTCTGCTGTGTGATCCAGGAACAGCCTGCAGAGGTGTGCACAAGCGCTCCTGCACTAATCTTGCACGGACTAAGCCCTGGTATGCAAATCACCCCATTTGCAGGTGAAATTCATGCAAATGAGGTGATTTTGCAATCCAGGAAGCTTGCAACAGTCCGTGCAAGACTCGTGCTATCTGCAGAAATGTACTCGGTTAGTAACCGAGTACATTTCTGCAAAATCGAAAACAGAGCTATGACAGCTCCAAATAAAGGCTGCATATCATTGAGGAAGCATGCCAATGGCCAAGTATAAGGGGTTTGCTCCTAGCTTAGCACAGCTAAGCTAGGGGGTGTGTCTAAACCTGCCTAGCACACTTTATGAAGTGTAAGCGGGTGCGTGCTCTGTGCACTGGGTTTTACAGGAAGAAAAAAGAAGTTAAACCAGGAAATAGCAGCAGTGTGCAGATTTGAGCACTCTGTTTGTGCGGTGCACACACAAACTTAAACAGAAGGGCAATGGGAAGGGAAAACAGCAGTAAGAAGTTAATCAAGGAGTACTAGCTTAGCTGCCAGGTGGAACATATCAGAACCAGCCAATTACACAGGCAGCAGACCAGCCCAGCCCAGAACACTACTATAAGCTATGCAAACATCTCCCCCTCTGTTTTTTCTCACACACTACACCATTGGTGTAAACAAGCGGGGAACAGCAAAATGTTAGGGGCTGTAATAGCTATCATAGAATTTGTGGAAGAGGTTGAGGGTGGTGAGGATGTGATTGCTGCCGAGCAACCCACAGTGAGGAGAAGAAGAAGAGTGTACAGACCCAGGGTAACCTACCAGGGCTACATGAGCTGGAGATAGTGGAGCACTATAGGCTGGACTGGGATCTCCTACAGCAAATTGTTGAGCTGTGCCAGCCATGCCTCACACACAGAACTAACAGATGGGAACCCATCCCAGTGGATACCAAGGTATATGTAGGCCTAAGAATACTAGCTACAGCTACCTTCCTAAGGCCAACTGGGGATATGATGGGGATTTCACAGGCATCAGCATCCAGGATACTCCACCAGTTCCTGGATGCCATGTCAGCATATGTTGGTGAGCACGTATATTTCCCCAACACCCATGAGGTGTTGGCCAGCAATATGCGTCTCTTCCACCAAATAGCAGAATACCCTGAGGTAGAGGGTGAAATAGACTGCATGCACAAATGCATCAAAGCTCCACCCGGTAAGTGGGGTAGGGTCTAAATCAACCACAAGGGCTTCCCCTCCATCAACTGCCAGATCACGTGCGATGCCCAGGGCATAATAATGTACATGTGTGCTGGATGCCCTGGATGCTATCACAATTCCCACATCTGGCATCTGACACAGCTGTACCAGAGATTTGCCAATGGGGACATCCCACACGGTCAGATAGTCGGGGGTGCTGGATATGCACTGGAGCCATGGCTGATGACACACATCAGAAATGCACACACAGCCGAACAAGAACTCCATAATTAGGCACATCATAAACAAGAATCATAATAGACCGTGTGTTTGGCAGGATGCTCAAGTCATGGTTCCAGTGCCTGGACACATCTGGTGGAGCCTTGCAGTACTCACCAAATACATGTACCCAAATTGCCCTTGTATGTGCCATGCTACACAATATGATCCTGCAGAAACAGCTGCAACAGGAACAGCATGGGGCAGGGCCACACAGCCCACCACCATTGCCAAGGCCTGCACAGGCACAGAGTGACTCAGAGGAGGAACAACCTGAGCCTGCCCCAGTAAGCAGAAGGAGGCATGCTCAGTATGCCCTGGCCGTAGCAAAGAGGTAACGCATAGCACATACACTGACAGGGGAGGGACCCAGGGAATAACACCTCTCTCTGACTCTCACATACAGTAAAAGGGATGCTAAACTTTACACTACCTGTGCCTAACCATATGTAGGGAGTGTACTTTGTGCATCCGACATAGACAGCCCTGCAGCACCACTCTCAATACTGGGACACCTACAAGGTAAGTAACTCACACATGCCAGTCGGGGGTGGGTCACATACCCAACAACAGTCACAGCCAGCAGGGCAGGTGTAGACAAACACAAACAAATGCTGTACTATGGCCTCTGAATGAGGCCTATAGGTAAACTCTCCCCAGGCCTACACAGACAGACTACAGCAGACCAGGCAGTGGGATGTCAGTTGTGAAGGCTAGGAAGTCAGAAAATAATATGTAGGTAATTAAAAGCTAAGAAGTGTAGTACACTGGTATGCCTCTAGCTAGCATGTAAGACTGCAGACTGAAATGGAGTACCTGACATACAAGTACAGCCCTAGCAAATATGTACAAGTGTCAGGTGTGCCCCCCATCCTACGTAGACATATTGTAACATTCAGGTGTGCCCCCCCCCAATTCTGTGTAGAAATGTAGAAATAGTCAGGTATGCCCTCCCCCATCCTACATAGAAATATAGTAACAGTCAGGTGTGCCCCCCCAATCCTGTGTAGAAATTTAGAAATAGTCAGATGCCCCCCCCTCCACTAAGCAGAAATGTAGCAAAAGTCAATGCCAAATGATCAATGGATACCCTGCAGAGACAGCGTGCTACCTGTCGGTGTACAACACAAAGGTCAGCACTGCAGTACAAACTACCTGGACTTGATCCACACATGCAATACAGATGGCATGCTGACACACATAGAGAAATGAAGGCAATGTCAGTCAACAACATACTGAAAGGTCATACTGGGCTTGCTCACACACTTAAACACATGAAGGCCATGTCTGCAAACATCAGTGGACCAGACATATCTGGCAGTTGCAGTTGTTAGTGCAGACACTTGTCAGTATGCACCACTCATGCCTTGCACACACAGTGGATAGGAATATAGACATATATGTAAAGACAACACACTATAATAAGCCAACGGTAGATGGACATAGATGTGTGGAAGAGGGAGAATGTGACAAGGAGCCATCCAGGCCTATCCCACCCAGCACATAGACAAAGGGCCCCAAACACATGAGGTGCAGATGTCACTCACTGCAGATACTAGCCACCAGTACCTGTCAGCATTACAGACTATGTGGTGCACGTGCCAGCTGTGCAACACGACTGTACAGGGAAGTTGTCATCTAGTAGCTGTATACACATACCTGTGACATATGACCCCGTGTGTGGCCGCTTGTGACGTGTCAACCTCTAGATGAATGGGTTATGACCCATGCACATACCGCTCTCCCCATAGTCTTACTATGACAAGCTTGCTGAGGTCATCCAATGGGAAATACACCTTTGGGACAGCGGTAGCTCAGTAATCTCTGTGGTGTGTCCCATAACTGTGTACTGCTGTAGTGTGACAAACTAGTTAGTTAGGAGTTCAACTCCCAGACTTGGCAAAGATTTGTGTCTGTCTGTGTTGAGAGCAATGGTTTTTAGGCTACTCACACTCCTTACAATTCATATACTCAACTTTGGCAAGGCGGCTGATGTCATCCACCTAGAAATACACCTCTGGGAAGATTGTAGCTCAGTAACCTCTGTAGCATGTCGTGTAACTGTGTACTGCTGTAGTGTGATAAAGTAGTTAGTTAGGAGTTCTAACCTCAGACTTGGCAACTGTGTGTGTGTTTGTGTGTCTGTCTGTCTTTGACTGTGTACACAGCAATGCTTTTTAGGGTACTCACACTCCTTACAATTCATATATGCAGCTTTGGCAAGGCTGCTGATGTCATCCACCTAGAAATACACCTCTGGGAAGGTTGTAGTCCAGTGATCTGTGTAGCGCATCCTGTAGCTGCGTACTGCTGTAGGGTGTTCTAATTGCAGACATTGCAAGTGTGTGTGTGTGTGTGTGTGTGTGTGTGTGTGTGTGTGTGTGTGTGTCAGCTGGACCCTTTCTGTGTAGAGAGAGACCTCTGTTAGGGTTTCTATACCCATACATGTCAGTTTTGGATGTTTTGTGTGTGTGTCACTGTATGTGTAGGGAGCAATGCATTTTAGGCTAGTCACACACAGTATATTTCAAATGCCCTACTTTGGCAGTCCTGCTGATGTCATTCATTTTGAAATACACCTTTGGGAAAGGAGCTCTCTAGTAATCCCAGTGGTGTGTCCTATAACAGCTCCATGCTGTAGTGTGATATAGACCTCTGTTAGTGGTTCAATACCCACACATGTCAGTTGAGGATGTTTTGTGTGTGTGTTACTATCTGTGTAGGGGAGCAATGCATTTTAGGCAAGGCATTCACAGTGCATTTCAAATGCCCTACTTCTGCTGTCATTCATTGTGAAATACACCTTTGGGGAAGGAGTACTCCAGTAATGTCAGTGGCATGTACTGTAACTGCATAATGCTGTAGTGTAATACATTACTTAGATAGGAGGTTCTACTCCCAGACATGACATGTGTGTGTGTGTGTGTGTGTGTGTGTGTGTGTGTGTGTGTGTGTGTGTGTGTGTGTGTGTGTGTATGTGCATTTGTAACTCGTATCTTGTGTATAGGTGGTTGTGAGTGTGCAACACCTGTGGCCAATGTGTAGTGGGCTTTACATATTTCTTATATAACGGATGTGAAATAGCTGAGAGGTGGGGTGCAAAGCCATACCCATACATGTGACATCAAGGCCAGGCAATCACAGTTAGCAACCCCAGTATTACCCAGAGCACACTCTCAACCCATGTCTCATACACACACACATGCCTAGGCAACAGCCAATATGTGGGTAGTACACTGCATATGGGCCACTGATAGTAACTATGGAGTGATAGCAGTGGGCTACAGAGGGCAAGTCACCCTGTCCATCTGTCCAACATGCACATACATGCAGACAGTGCACCTCATCCATGTTCCCCAATGGACACCTGCACCACCTGTGGTGCCATCACATGTGGCCCACAATGGATATACCATGCCTGACAACATGCCCTGTATGGACCAATGCCTCTGACACCAGGGAATGCTGTTAGCATGCTATCAATGTAAGTGCAGGGTAAACCTGCTGCCCATTACCAGTTTCTGCCACAGGTTGGCAAGACTGACACATCTGATGATAATCTGTGTTCACAACATGGGCCATACACAACAAGTACAGTTCCACATGTCACTGTACATGCATGTGGGAGGTGTGTACATCCCAGACACCATCCATGTCATGGACTAAGGAACACATACATGGCAAGTGATGCACAGCATTGGCCACATACAATAGTCACCCGGGTGACTGGATGGGGAATACAATACCCATTGTGTAGGCAAATGTAGAAACTACAGCCCCGAGCCACAATGCAGACCATTGTCATGTGGCCTGATGCCAAGGTATACCCATCGTTTACCCTTATATAGCCTGCTGGCACAGTTGACCACCACACACTTGTGCAGACATGCACCCATGCATGTCAGTACGGCACCCTGTGTATCTGTGTAGGCAAATGCAGAAACTACAGACCCGAGCCACAATGCAGACCATTGTCATGTAGCCTGATGCCAAGGTATACCCATCGTTTACCCTTATATAGCCTGCTGGCACAGTCGACCACCACACACCTGTGCAGACATCCACCCATGCATGTCAGTACTGGCACCCTGTGTATTTGTGTGTGTGTTGTATGGCGCGTATGTTCGCATCCACACTCATTACAACCCCCATGGGCATACTGAAGCATGCTGTCTGATGTGAGACACCTCCTCATACCCTTTGCCCATATAACCTCCATATGACCCATGTGGTGCATGTGATACCTGCACAGTGATGTATTATGGCAATGTCACTACTAATGAATTGTACTCCTGGTCCTGCCAAGTGTTTCAATGTGTGTGAGTCCCTGTGAGTGTGTGGCTGTGTTGACGCCTGCACCTGTTCATGTGGACAGGCACATGTATGTCACCTACCATATAGCTACTGTATCCCTCTTGCAGATGTCACTCACCATCACGTATATGTTCTGAGTGTTCCACAACAGGTGGCACATCCAATAACTGCATCAAACTGTGATAACACTACATAGTTGTCAGGGGTTTGATACCTTGTGCTGGTAGGTGTGTGACACAAACATGCTTCACTTTTACTCCCCCACCCCTCCCTGACATTTCCTTTCCTCTGTCTGCCTCTCCTACTCCCCCTCTGGTGGATGTGGAGACCTACACCTGATTTGCTTAGGCAGCAGCATGTGTATTTTAAGTGATGTTCATGATCAGCTGATAGCCTCTGCAAGAATTGTAGCCCTCCCCTAGCTGATTGCATGTGGGACAGCTGTGGTAACATTCCCATAGCCAATTGCATGGAAACACACTCCAATATCTAGGAACATCATGGTGGTGTTGGCCCTTTTCATTCACTGTGAGCAGGAACTAGATCTGTTGTTTGGCAAACAGCATCTCAGATGGATTGGGGATTTATCTTTAACAACGTACACTGTGGAAGGAGGGCAACAAACAGGAGGGGGAAGTGCCTGACCTGACTACAGGCTGTAAGTGCTGCTATACTGCATTTGGAGTAATGTTGGTTTAACAGTGTTTGTGTGGATATGGCTGTCGTACATGTCTCAATACCTGCCATGTCAGTTCCATATTTATGAGGAATCCCCATCTGCAGGGTCATCTACAGACTGGGCAGTGTTGTGCCTTTGGTTTCTTGTGTTAACCACGGAGCATCTATCTGTGGACTGCAGAAGGAAGTGTGAGGATTGCAGTCGTGATAGTTCATAGGTTATTTGGTTCATAGGTAGGTACTAGGCTAACTGCCCGAAGGCATTTATAAGCCTAGCCAGAATGTATTGGCTTTCGCCACCTCCTTAAATTAGTTCCCTGTGCCTCTGTCCAGCAGAGCCACTGAAGTGATCCCCGGGGTAAACTTTCTGTTTCCCATCTACTCGTCAAGGTTTCTCTTGAAGAGTGTTAGCAAGGAGCTCTGCCTAATGTAGACTGGAATCTTGTTCCAAAGCATGGGAAGTCTCTGGGACAGGAATCTATCCCTCCAGCATGTCCTATTTATTGTTCTGGTGAGGTTTAGATCCCTAGAGCGTGTGGCTCGAGGGGATATGGTTTTCTTTAGGTGGAGCATGTCCATCAATTCTGGGTTGGACATGGCCTTGTATGTCAGGCAGAGATCACCTCTGAGTAGGTGGTATGCAACCGAGTACAGCTGAAGTTTCTTCAGTCGAGCTGCATAGGACATCTGTTTCAGGCCAGTGATCCTCTTGGTGAGGTACTTCTGTGGCCTTTACAGCTGTTGCAGGTGTCTTGTAAGGTACATCCCAAATGGGAAGTTGTACTCTATGATGGGTCTGATGAGTGATGAGTAGAGGGGCACAATGACCTCTTTTAATCTGGATGCAAATCCTTTTGTGATTAGGTGGGCCACATAGAAGGATTTTCTAACCACTTTGGCAATGTGATTATTAAAGAAGAGATTACTATCTACTTGGGTCCCCAGATCCCTTATAACATCTTCCGTATTTAGGGGACTACCACATATGTGGTAGTTTGTGGGTACTTTGTTTTTTCCAAAGGGGATGACTATGCACTTTTTGGCATTTAAGCTTGAGCCCATCTCAGTGAGACCCTTTTGGAGGGTGTTTGTGTCAGCCAGAGAGTTAATTATAGTCCCTAGTTTGCAGTCATCTGCAAACTTTGTCAGCCATAGTCCTCCTGTGCTTGGCTGTACCTCTAAGAAGTATATGCCATACAGGAGGGGTCGTAGGACTGAGCCCTGGGGAATGCCACTTGTAACTGGTTTAGAGTCGGACCTAGTTCCCACAACTCTCACCATGTGGATTCTGTCTGTGAGCCAGTTGGCAACCCATCTCGTGACATAGGGCTTTATCTTCAGGCTGGTGAGCTTGTCTATAATACCAGAATAGGGAATGGTGTTGAAGGCCTTTGTGAGGTCTAAGTAGGCTGTGTGTACCACCTTTCCCTTGTCTATAGCCTTGGTAACTGTCTCAAAGAAGTCCACCAGATTTAGGAGGCATGATCTACCCTTAGCAAAGCTGAACTGGGTAGGGTCCTTTGTTTAGAGATTCTCTGTTAATGAGTTCCATGATGATGCGCTCCATAGCCTTGCAGACCAAGCTAGTCAGGCTTATAGGGTGATAGTTCCTGGGGTCTATTGTGGCTCCACTTTTGTGGAGTGGAATAACCATTGCTGTGCAACACTCTGTGGGTCCATAGCCTGTGAACAGGCTTAGTCTGAACAGTGTGTTTAGGTGAAGGGTTAGTTCATCTTTGAGCTCGTGTAAGATGCAGCCTGGGACACCATCCAGTCTCATTGATGCTGTGTTTTTGGCTTTGGAGAGGGCTGCTTTAACCCAAGTGTCTGTGATTTCAGGGGCTCTATATTCTTCTAGTATGGTTAGGGGCCCTTTTGGGGGTGAGAGGGGGGTGAAGTTTTCACTGAACCTGTCTGCCAGGATGTTGGTGATATCAATCGGTTCAGTGTATGTTGTGCCATTCTGCAGTAGCTCCTAGCAGATCTGAGCATTGCCACTTAGAGTCTTGACATAGCTAAAGAATGTCTTGTGGTTATCTTTGGAGTCCTTCACAATTTTTCTTTCAAAGCTTGCCTTGGATGATTTTATGAGGGATCATAGTTTCTTGTTGATACTGATCAGGGATGTCTTCTCTTCTTGGGATTTTACTCTTTTCTGTACTAGTTTCCTCCTTCTATTGTATAGCTTGTTTATGGCAGGGGTCCACCAGATTGATTTCCTTTTCTTGGAGGAATGAGTCTTAGTTTTGCTTGGGATAGCATGATCCATGCATTATTTTAGGTGCCCATAGAATGCATTAGTAAAGGATTTTGCAGCTTGGACAGCATTATCCTTTAGCATGGGAGCTTTGAAACTTTCCACATCAGTCTTAAGTAATGTGAAGTTTGCCTTTGAAAAGTTTTTCACGGTGGTTTCTTTGTCCGGTGACAGGGGCGGAAAGTGGATATCCAAAGTGATTTGTTTATGGCCAGATCTAACAGCGAGGGGTTGACCTCCAGTGTGGAACACCAGTCACCCATGTTGGTGATGACCAGGTCCAATATGTTGTCACCTCTGGTGGGAGTGTTGACCAGTTGATCCAGGGCATTTGAGTTTATAAATTCTAGGAAATGTTGGGCAAGGGAGTTAGTACTTGAGTAGTTCTCCCAGTTAATGCTTGGGTAATTGAAATCACCCAATATTAGGGTGTTTGGTAGGACCTTTATGTTTTCCAGTATTTCCAGAAACATGGAATGGGGGTCCTGGGACATGGTGGGTGATTTGTAGCAAGCTACAATGTGAATTGCAGTTTTGCTCGTTGTTAGTTGCACGTGGATGATTTCTGAAGCATCGTGCTGTGCCACTATCCTGAAGGTGTGGGTATCCCTGATGAATATGGATACGCCCCCACCTTTTGTATTTCGGTCCTGGTTCTGTGGCCGAAATGTATGGTATGAGTTGGAGCCAGGTAGTGCTGGGGTGCTCTCTTGATCCTTAAACCAGGTTTCTGTTACCACACATATATCGATTTTCTCCATACTGAGGAGTGCCTTGAGTGCATGCATTTCAAGGTTTAGACTTCTGGCATTGAGTAGCATTACCCTCAGTTTTTTGTTACTTGTGCTATTTATGGTGGTGGGTTTGTCTTTTTTCAGCATTGCCTAAAAAAGGCACTATGGGGGTGGCAAGAGCCTTGGGCAGTATTCAAAAGCCTAAGGGTGATAGGTGCAAGCCATCTCTAGCAAAGCAGCGTGGCTTGTCGAGCATGTCATCCCAGGCGGACAGACACTGGATCCCCTTTGAATGACACCAGAAACTTAGCCAATTGTTGAAATTGATATTTTTTTCTTTATACCGTGATATCATTCTTGGTGAGGGCAGGATGCTATTCAGGGTCAGGATCATACTGGCCTGGGCTACGTGATCAGAGAGCTCTTCCATGTCTCTTTTCATGCAGTCCAGGGAGGTACAGCTCAGGTCATTCACACCAACATGGACAATGACAGAGTTGTATTTGTACTTGTTCTGGAGTGACCTGAGTGCTTGCGTTATGTGGTGGATCGTGGCACCTGACAGGCAGCTAACAGTAACCTTCTCCTTATTCAGCTTAGTGAGTGGAACGTGAGTGTTCCTGACTATAGAGTCACCTATTACTAGTATGTTGGATATGTTATTTTGCTTTAAGGGCTATGATTGCATGACACACTGGTTTTGTGAAGTATGTGTATCATGGTTTGTGTTGGGGGGTAGAGTTTGCTTGGATGTCTGCTTTGGAAGTCTCTGTTGCTTTTGCAGATTTTTATTTAGAGCATCCGCGTATGTTTTTGTGTATTTATGTGTGTTTTTTTCCAGTGCTGGTTTAATGGGTCTATGTGAGACTAGTGGTGTGATGCAAGTATTTCCCTTCTCCTCTTGACTGTCTGATCTAGTCTTGGGTTGAGAGAACTTAGCCTCCAGTTTGGCTGTATAATTGAATCTTTCACATGTATTAGTGTTTGGTGGTAGGAGGAGAGGGTTGTCTGTGTACATGAGGCAGTTGTAACATTGCCTCAAAATGCCCAGATTCACCAGTTAGACTAGAGAGTAAGCCTGAAACTTTCCTTTGGACATGCCTGGATAGGTACAGTGAACTATTTTACTGAATGGCTGGTAAGGTCAAATATAGAGCATTGTCCTTCTGTACAGTATAGGGGGGTCTAGTGCTAGGGTTTACAAGTGCTTGCTATGTGTTTTGAGCAAGTGCCGGGCTGAGAAATTAATGGCTTGAGTGCTTAAGTTGAAAGTTTTTATAGTTCCACGGGAAAAACTGAAGAGGAGACTTTGTCGAGCCAGGAATACTTATACCCTAGCTAACCAATGCTGCCCGGTGCACAAAACCGGGCAAATGTGTTTTTTATAGCAGGGAAATGAAATAGATAGAAATTAGCCCAAAATGGCTAATAAACTACTAATTTCTGGGCTGTAACCACTCCTCCATGGACAGATAGGCTGCAAAAAGCTCCTCTCTCTCACATGTGAACAGAGAAACTTCCTTATATCCAAGTAAGGTATGGGCAAACACAGAGATTTGTAACACAGCCCTGAATTCAGCACTAACCTGAAAACTGGACTATACTAGCTTAGAAAGGTAGGAAACAAGTATATTTCTTTCAGAAAATAAAGCAGATACAATAAAAAACACTTTAAATGCACAGAAAGGATACTTATTGTTATTTATCTCACATCAGAGTTGTAGTCAATGCCCCTAGTAATAAAGTAGGAAGAAACACAAATGCAGTAAAAGCAGATGAATAAAGTGCAATTTTTTTATATATATAAAAGAATAGAAAATGAACAAACTGATTTAAACAAGTTACCCAATTAACCAGAAAAAAGCTCAAAACTGGGTCGTGTTCCAGCAGTCTTCAATCAGACAAGTTCTAACTGCATACTCCTGCCACGAGGGTGCAGGGGATCCTTCTCCAAAAAAAGATGGCCTGGATCAGTGTTCAAGTTATACAAAAAAAGCTAGATTCAGCAGGCCTGAATCTGATCTATGCTGCAGCAATAAGGTGCACCAGTTTCAGAAAGAAACAGTTGAAATAAGCAGGCACAATAAGCCTGTGACCAGAAATTCCCAGCTCAGAAGGGCAGAATCCAACCTCTCCTCCCACAAAAGTGTAGACCACAAACCTTCTTAATGTAGAATAACTGGCCTGAAGCCCAAGTTCTTAAACCAGGACTAATACACTTTTAGAATAGCAGACACTGAGCCTTCAATCAGCAATTCCCAGCTTAGAAGGATGAAAGCTACCTGTCCTGCCACAACAGTGCAGACCACAAACCTTAATGTAAAACAACCAGTATGAAGCCCAAGTGCTTAAACCAAAAGACTTAGAATAACAGTTACAAATTAATTTGTTTTTTTTTTTAGTAAAGTGCAAGGAGAGAGAAAGAAAGAACCTATGTGGGTTGGCCTTCTCAAATCTTCCCTCTGTATTAAGTCGAGTGAATACTAGACTCAGAATATGATCTTGTTGTACTCAGTTAAGTTAGCAAATGAGATGGACCCAGGAGGAGTGTTCTAATACAGACTTACAGGAGGGGTGGGCAATTCCAGAGCCACCAATATTAACACCAAGACAAGAACAAGGAGGGTGGGTAAGGAACTATCTGCAGAGAGACGCACAGCACACTATTCAGTGAAACAATTAGGTAACAGGAAAAATGAAATACAGTACTTTTAAAACTGCAAGTTTGTGCTTAACAGAAGACTAAAATACAATACTGCAAGTTTGCACTTAACTTCAGCTTGTAATTCAGGTGATTGTAGCCAACCAAGTCTCTCAGAAGTTGGCTACAGGACATATGTTGCAACAAACCCTGTTACAACAGTAAATGTATGATGTTATCACAGCAACATGTCAATACTGGCCCTGTGTATGTGCTTCCAGCCACACCTCTGTCAAACTTTGTACATATGTTGTGCGTGAAGTGGTGCATATGTGCTGTACACCATAATTAGTGTCATCATATCTGATAACAAGCCAGTGATATATCAGACTGCTACACATGTTATGTACAGTAGGGGTTATATTTCATGACATAACCTGGACATTCTGTGGATGTTTGTACAGTACTGAGGTCTGTGTACTTATGGTGAATGTCGACAGTGCGTGTATTCTTAATATGTACTTTAGCCTGTGTACAGACTGTGGTAGATGTCACTGTTCTAGTTCCCCTCCTATCTGATGTTACATGCTGCTCCAGTGTATGGCACTGCATTTGTTTACATGTTTGTAGGGCCATGCACACACATGTCCCATACCACAGACAGCCATCAGACCATACTGTGTAGCAGCCCAGTATATGTAGGATCAGTCTGTGAGTGGCACATATGAGGATGGTGTAGAACAGATAGTCCATATACTGTAATATTATGCTAGCTTACCATATGTGGCTGTGGCTGTGTTCACATTGGTTGTGGTTATGCACTTTCACACAGGTGTATCTTACCCTGTGCTGTGACATGCCTGTTGATCCTGCTATATACGCAGGTACATGTGTATTCCCCCATAGGAGATGTAGGCCAGTGTTGAGCCAGTCTGCCTGTAGCCTGCATAGTGCATTGTTACATGCCTAGCAGCTTAGTGTACTTACCCAGTGAGATGTCATGTGCAGATACTTGCCAGAAGTACTGCTGCCAGGCCTCCCTTAGCAGTCATGTATGTCAGACAGAGCAGTGGGATGCTGTACAGATGTATGTCAATATCTAGTGGGTAGTATGTGGCCATGGCACCCCTGTACCAGCGGTCATTATGTGTCAGGTCAGACAGGGGTGTGTGAATGCATAACCTATGGTGGCAAATGTATAGCAGTCGTTATGTGTTATACCCATCTACATGGCTGTCTACATCCATATTGTCGGGCATGGTACACATGTTTTGCACTAAGGGCTTATGTGTATACCTCTGGACTGTACAAAGTGTGTCAGAATTTCCACATATATTGGCCAATATCTCTGCTGCAGTCCACAGGGGCATTATGTGCTAGCAGTGGTACTTTACAATGATGTCCTTAGGATGTCTGTCAGTAGCCAAAGGCACACATGTTATAAGCAGATGTGACCTCCCACACACCATGTCTGTGGAGACAATCCCAATGACAGTAGCAATAGTCTACTAATATACCTGCTATACATACCTGAGATCTCCTTGCACTACAACTTTAGGACTATAGGGGCTGGGGTAGGGATACACTCAATGTCCAGGACATATGGTGGAAATATATGTACATATACTTATCCAGATAGCCATATATATATATATATATATACGATTACACATGTGTAGTACTTCCAATTACCACTGTCATGGGAACCACCCACTATAAATCCCTAGATCATTAGGGCGTGGTCCCTTTACATTTCCTGTGTGATGGACATCCTTCCTGTGTGTGGGCATCAGTGTTACAGACAGCAGGTAGCAATATCTCTTACAGGAGAACCGGCACACTCAAGGCAGCCACATATTTGTAGAAGGATCGGGAACAACAGACACACTGTGAGTAGAGTTGTGATATGCTTTGTATAGTACTGGTGTTACAGGATGTGTGTGTACATACTAGTTTACCTTGGTATGCAGTCTGTCTGCATAGCTCACAACTGTGGACCTATCCTCTTGCTGGCCAGACATATGGCTATCATGTTTTGTCTGTCCACCACACAGGTCCTGTGTCAGATATTACACTGGCAGTATATGTGCACTGTTGAGTGCTATCGGTACATGGCAACATCCATTTCTGTTTCTAACCTCAATTCCCTTTCTAAGGGTATGTTGCAGACCAGCAACTTGCTTAGTGTATGGCAACAGTTGCCCACATATGTGCCTGTGTTCCAGCCTCTGTCCTCCACCTAAATACCAAGCTTTGCACATATATCATACTGTTGGGGTTGTTCTGTAGTGGGCTGTGAGTATATTAAACTGCAATTGCTGCCATCAGTCCACTGCTGTTGTATCTCCCACACATACTGTGGGGCTGGGGCAATATGTGTGAGGGCATCACCTACACAATTCATGTGTGCCCTTATGTACTCCAGAGGCAAGTGTATGTCACAGTGGTATATGGTCCTGTATTACTGAGTCTAGGGAGAGCACCATAAATGACCTAGGCTGTTACAAAATGTGGGGGTATCACAGGAGAGCTGCCTTAAGGTATCTGTATGTACAGTACTGTATACTTCACCTATATATTACTTACATGAATTGGGTTATTGCAAGCCTACTGCCCCCTGCCATACAGACTGTTCTGTTTGTTGGTGTGCTCGTGATGGTGTCAGTTATGCCTTGTTATGTAACAGTTATAACCCATGTGGTCACATGACGTCTTTATCACCTACAGAGTTTGTATAGAGTGTAGATAGAGGCTGCTGAACTATACACCTGCATTATATACTGTTGATTGTTTGGTATCCTGTGACCCAGTCTGTCTTCACTATTGTACAATTTGAAGGGCTTGGCCTGGACAGCAACAGTTGTGAACCTTTCCAGACTACTGTATTAGTGTAACTGTTTCACAGTTGCATTACTCTGTTTATATGTTTATCAGTGTCTGACAGCTATATGACATGGCATATGTAATAGCACACAATTAAAGGTTTTCCATTTCTGCAAACCTGTGTGTGGTGTTTTTCCTATGACCTTTTTGTGGGTATATGTTGCAGGCAAGGATTCTCATTTATATGGGTGGCTCATACAGTGTCCAGTTGTTCAGGTGTTAACTGTAGGCATAGTGGCTGTTCCATATTGTGTGCACCTTCTACATATGCATCTTACTGTACATATATCTGTGTGTGTATGTGGTCACATGTATATCTATATATATATATGTGTGTGTGTGTGTGTGTGTGTGTGTGTGTGTGTGTGTGTGTGTGTGTGTGTGTATGTGTGTATAAATATATACACACACATATATATATATATATATATATATATATATATATATATAAATGTGTGTGTGTATATCTCTATCTGCATATCTGTGTCTGTATATCTGAATCCTGGGGATGTTGATGGCTCCCACATATTACATTTCTTACGGGAGGCAGACTGTACTGCATGATATGTTACCAATACCAGCCTGACATCATACAGGTGGGATGTAGTACTGGTAACATCTTGTGCCCATGTCGTGTCAGGTCCTGGTTATGGGATCTGCAACACTTGGTAGTGTATTGTAGGGTGGACGTGTTTGGCTGTAGGGGAATGCCTATTCGTACAAGATATATAGTGTGTGGGGCCTCTCAACCCCGTTAACACTGCATGTGGACATATGTGTGTTTTTAATCTGCCATTGCTATCTACAGATGTATGGCCATAATTACCTATATATATTTATATATATATATATATATATATATATATATATATATATATATATATATATATATATATATATCTGCTAACACATATATAGCTATGTCCGTATATACCTACATAGAAATATTTCTGTGTACACATATGTAACTTGCTGTGTATATGTAGACATATAGGCATAGACACATATATGTCATTGTAGGCATTTGCATGTATATATGTTCATATATATTGATATATATGTATATAGTTTTAGAAATATATATATATATATATATATATATATATATATATATATATATATATATATGTATACACACACACACACATATATAGATATGTTGTATCTGTTTAGATATTGATATATTTACACACATACATCTAGATGTTGGTATACATTCTCTGTACTGTTGCATGACTGGACTGGATGATATATTTCTGAAAACATCCAATTGCTTTGTATCTGTTATGGTTTAGTGGTAAATCACTCATTCTATGAAATGCAGAGTCCTGGGTTTGAGCCTTGCAGGAGCTGTTTATTTTGTTGCTGTGCAGAATACGGCCCGGTGGATACAGGGTGATTAAGGCACTTTTGAGCAGTTGTAAGTGGGTTTGCGTGGCGGTTAGCACTGCCTACACAGGTTAAGCAATATAGAAGATAAAACTGAGTGTAAGACACTGTAACTGGAAGTTAGCAGTGCTTAGCTTCGTGAAAACCCACAGAAACCCACTTACAACTGCTTTAAAATGCCTTAATCACTCTTTAGCCAACGGCCGGTCTTAAGCCCAGCAACAAAATAAACAACATCTGCACAGCTCGAGCCTAGGACCATGCAAACCAAAGACAAAGTGAATTACTACTAGGCCATGACAGGTATACATAAATCTGATAGTTTCGGAAACATTTCATCCAGCACAATCATTCAACAGTACAGAAAATGTACTTTAACATTTAGATGTATGTGTGTGTGTGTGTGTGTGTGTGTGTGTGTGTGTGTGTGTGTGTGTGTATAAAACTAATAAATAACACAACGCTGAGCAAAAA
>NC_056736.1:239983120-240008120 GCF_019279795.1 Protopterus annectens | reverse complement strand
AGGCACTGTATTTGCACATCCACTCGTGCATGAATTGTGCCATCCCAAATAGAACTGAAACACTGCCCTCCAAAAAAGGAAGCCAATCTTATGTTCCACTGCCATGAACAAACTATACAACACAAGGAAGACACTGTTGCAGAAAAAAGAATAATCCCAAAATGCAAACTGCTACCTTATCAGCTTCAGAAATAAGCTAATATCCATCAAAATCCACCACAGCGTGTTACATAAATATAATTGCCATAGATTCCAAAGACAACCACAAGGCATTCTATAGTTATGTCCAGGATCTAAACGGCAATGCTCAGAACTGCTCTGAGCTACAACAGAATGGCACTAAATATACTGATTCAAAGGAGTTTGCCAATATCAGGGCAGATCGATTTAGTGCCACATCCAGCCTTCTCTCACCCCCTATAAGGCCCATCTCAGTAACAAAAGGTTGCCAAATTCCAGTAATCATGGCCACACAGGTGGAAACTGCCATATCCACTGTTAGGAATACAGCATCCATGGGACCAGATGACATCCCGGGCTGAGTACTACATGAACTACAAAATAACCCTGCATCTCACCTAAGTGCCATGTTTAATCATAGCCTCGCCTCAGGCTTCTATCCCACTGAGTGGCACACAGCTACAGTTATCACACTCCACAAGGAGTAATCCACCTTGGATCCCAGGAACTAACGTCCCATCAGTCTGATGAGCCTGATCTGCAAGGGCATGGAATGCATTATCATGCAACTTATAAACAAAGACATTGGCAATGAGCAAACACCGGACCCCACCCAGGTTTGTCTCATGAAGGGCTGATCTTGTCTTCTGAACCTGATTGACTACTTTGATTCAGTCTACAAAGCTGTGGAAGAGGGTAAGGTGGTCCTATCTGGAATTGGCCAAGGCCTTTGACAACATCCCCCACTCTAGAGACATAGTTAAACTTACGAAGCTGGCATAAACATCTGTCTCACTCGATGGGTTGTCAACTGACTTACTGATGGAACCCAGACTGTAAAAGTAGCCATGTCCAATCCCTGCTGCAGACAAATGTCAATTGGAGTACTTCAGGGTCGGTCCTGGGTCAGCTCTTGTTTGGCATCAACTTCCCTGAAGTACAGGCCAACACTATGGAACTCTGGCTAACAAAGTTCACAGATGACTGCAGATTGGGAGCCATTATTGCATCCCCAAATGATGTGCATATTCTACAACATGGCTTTACAGAAACAGACACTTGGTGCCAGAGCCATGGGCTCAAGCTTAATGCCAAGTAATGTATAGTTATCCCCTTTGGAAATACCATGTACCCATGAATTGCCACATAGGTGGCAGTACACTAAACACCGAAAGTGTGCTGACAGACATAGGGACACAGGTGGACAGTAGTCTCACCTTCATTAACCACATTGCCACAACAGTAAGGAAATCCTTATATGTTGCACACCTCATCACTGAGGGCTTTATATCCAGAGAAAAGGGGGTAATTGTCCCACTGTACTCATCCCTCATTACACCCAGTATAGAGTACAACGGCCCATTTGGTATGTACCTTGCAAGACAGCTGCGACAGCTGGGAAGGCAGTGGAAATAACTCACTATAAGAATCACTGTCTAGAAATCCTCCAGCTATACTCTGTGGTATATCGTCTACACAGAGGCTATCTCTGCGTAACATACAAGGCTATGTCAAACCCTGGGAAATTATATCTGTAATATGTGTATGTACTGCCATGTACAGTACATGCATCTATGTGCTGTCATTACAGTAGCAAAGGGTATTGAGTGTCACGTCTGGGACACACAAGTATATGAGACCTGCACAGCACTGTTATCTGTGTGAATGTGTGACATGCAGGGGTAGCAACCCAGGGTACATGCTGTCACACTGGCATGTAGTGTAACATGGTGTTACTACTGTTGACAGTGCTGTCCCAGGGAAGGGTAGAGTGCTAACATTACTACTGACAACAAGTACACCTGTGGGCATAGCTGCACTCTGAGGGCTCACTGTCATGTTCCTGGTGTGTGGGCTGTGTCACCGTATATATCCCTACTGGATAATTTTCAGACGTGGAATGTAACTGTAGAGTACCATCTGTACAGCACGTTAGTGAGGGCTTACAACATGTAGTAATGGCATACATATTGTTGTCAAACATCCATTTGTTGACACATTTATCCTACTGCATAGCTACTCACCAAACTGGTGTCTCTCAGTCCCTCCACAGATATGCAGATGGCAAGTATCCAGCTGGGATATTTACAGACAACCTATGCTTGATTGACACTGACATGTGTGGCCAGCTGTGTACTACCTGTCACATATAGGAGATATCACCCTGTATGGGCCACATGCCATGGGTACCTACACTACGCTACCACAGCCAGCTGAACATGCTTGGGTACAGGTCTCCATCACAGACACTAACCATGTGTTGTAATACATGTTGCATACATATCAACTGGATCACCTCAGTGGCCATGTGCAGAAGGCACCCAGAGGATTTGCTGATGCATGTCACTCTCACCCTGCCAGTCACTAACGTGGTGTCTGTCAATAGATTGCCTGCTGGCACATGGCAGGTGGCATGATATTAATGTACACACACACCCTACACATCCAATCCCTCCATGGACAATACACAAGTACACAGCTATGACCACCTGCAACAATGCACCACAGTATTGACAAGTGTACATGTGCATTACTGAGGATAGCATTGTTTGTGTGTTAGTGCACCTGTAGTTAGAAATTCCATGACATCCTTCACAACCACCTCCACTCCCATTGCTATATTCAGTTGTGGCCGCTGCTGTATTGGACATGACATGTACCCTGTTACACTCCTCTCCCTAACAGCTACATGTGCCTTGCAGTACCAGCACAACAGTGTTGTACAAATGAGTTGATAAGCATGGGAAACCCATTGAGCCAAGTGTATGTATGTGTGCATGTCTACATATCTGCAGGGTACACCATTCTGAGGCCACATACTCCTATCACACTACATATTGCCACACAGTAGTACAGATAGTGTTTTCTCTGCTCATAGGTGTGGCATCACAAAGCAACACCCTACTATGCCTGTGGCATGTGCATTACATGCATATCCATGTGACATCACTGTTGTGATATACAATGGGTTAAATTGCCATCATGGGCAATGTGTGATAGTGGGTATGTCAAAGTATCATGATGTACAATATCCACTGGGGGGTGTGGGTGCTGTGTATACTGTTATTACAACATGGTACACCCGGTATAAGTACCACTTACCACTTTCTGGTGACCACTGTCACCATCAACTATACATGTAACTGATAACTAGATACAGCCCAGTTACGCATGTGCTGTGTGCATCCTACCTGTAACACATTGGACACATGGACTAGTTAGTTAGCAACAATAAGTCCAGGTCTCTAAGATGTGTGTCTGCCTGTTATGTGGCTGTCAATGTGTATATGATGGTATGACACACTATGTATTCTTCATCTAAAGACATAAAATCCCCCATTACCATATTGTACATGTCTGTGGATGTTCTGCATGGAACATGTAACCTGGTACACACCTCACCCTAAATGAGGTGTGGTGTGTGTAATGAAAGCCACACAGTTTAGTAACACTACATACCTAGGTAGAGGTCCAGTCACAATGTTGCCAAGTAAGGATGTGTGTGTATGTGGATGGGTTGACATAAGGGTGCAGATTATACATGTACCAGCAGGTCACTTGTCAATGTAGCACAGGCAATAACTGTTATATAAACCTGTGACATGTGTGCAACTGTACACCAGATATGTCATGGCCATGGTGTCACCACAGTGCCATAACCCTTGTGGAATATGACTGCAGACCATCCTCCTGCTGACATATGTACACCTAAAACACAAATGGATAACGTTATATAGATAGCAATCAATTAGTGTTACTAACAGGTGAAATGCATCATAGCTGCATGGCTACACTACCTGACATGTATGCATTACACATTACCCCTGACAACATCTTACACTGCAGTACATTGCAGCACTCTATTACAGTCACCGTGTGCATCAGAACTTTATTAGCCTGTCCCTGCATCAATGTTATGGATGACAGGAATGTGGCACAAGTATCATCATATGCACAGAGTGTGTTGCTGGTTTGCCAGAAGCTGAGGGTGGTCAATGTATTTTTCATCATGTGTGTGCGTGAGGGATTTAGTTCATTGATTGGGGCATGATGATGTGGTGTGTGTCAGTATGGGGTTGCCCTAGGTGTGATTGCATAGTGTGTGGGTATGCGTGCACACAATTCTGCTATGTGGCTACCCTATACAGGTGTTGTTGGACAGCTGCAGACCATACCTGGTAGGGTGTGCAGTTCATTGCCTCCAGCCATGGACACACTGACTGTGTTTGCCAGGGGTATCATGGGCACGTGCAGGTACAGACCTTGAGGTGCTACTCTCCCCTGATGATGACAGATGTCCGCTGGATCCATGTCCCTCCTGGGACTGCCCAGGGCCATGTGCACAAGGCCTGCTGTGGTGTGGTGTGAACAGCATCCTCAGTGGTGTGTTGGGGCTGGTACTGGCACTACAGGTGCAGCTTGGCAGCCAAGCATGTCCACGTTGACCACCAGCTGCTGGTGTTTCTGGCCTACATTCACACGGCCATCGCACCACTCCCACCTTGTGTTCAAGCACGGACATACCATGGTTGAAGAGGCCCACCATCTCACCCCACCATCTATCCATAACCTCGGTGTTATCACAGAGGGCAGCAGCAAGTTCACAGATGTTTCCACTTACAGATGAGAAAGCAGCCCTCTGCAGCCTCAGGCCCTGTCTGGTGTACATTTCCATACATGCCTGTGCCTCCATTATGGCCTGAAACATGCTCCTGGTGGTACCAGTTGTGGCACCTCTGCCAGGGGCATGATGACCATTGGCCCTCCCGTGAGCACCATGGTACATCTGCCGATGTGGTGCCCTGCTGGAAATCTGGCTATGCTAACTGTGAGCTGACACAGTTGGCATGGACACCACACTTTTCCTGGTCACCGGCACCAACCACCAACTGTCTCTCTGATATGGCCACTTGTGATGGGGTTTGTAGGGGCACTGTAACTGTGTGCAGGCTTGGGGTGGCTAGGAGGGTGATGACAAATAATGGTGCAGTATCAGCCTCTGACAACCCCACCTGTGCCTCAACAGTACCATCATCATCATCTGTGTCTGCACGGAAACCTACTTCAGATTGCATGCAGGAGGGACCCTGACCCAGCTCGCCACCTGTGGGGGAAACAAACACACACTTTAAGAGCTGTACAGCATTGCATAACAGTACACATATTTACACAGACACACACACACACACACACACACACACACACTCACGCACATAAACTCACACACACTGACAGTCCACCTTACTACCTCCCAGTCCCTGGGTTTACAGACAGTCCCACATTCAGTTACATATGTTCCCCATCCTGCATGGCACTTGCTAATATACACTCATTAATACTACCCATAAACATATCATTCCTCTCCATGCCTACACGTGTGATCACACCACATGACCTGTTACTCCATCACCTTCCTGACTTGAGTGTAATAGGTTGTACATGGCCTCACTGCTGTCATCCAGTATTACCCTGTGTATGTCCAGTCATGGTGTACATGGCTCCTATATGGTTGGGGCTGCTACATTCACTACATATGTCACACACTGGAGTCTCATACTACACTCTTGCTCAGTCCATGCCACATCTGCTGCACAATCAACCCATCATGTGGACAACAGTAATATCTGGATCCACTCACTGGTATACTTTGGTAATTCTCCATTGCATTAGTACTGCTGCATATGTGGGTAGCCAGTTATCTATCTGCTGCTGGCAATATGATGTGTATACCTGGTGTGTACTTTCCCTACCAATGCATGTTCCATGCTACAGACCTTGTTATGCTATCAGCTGTCCTGTGTTCACATAGACAGGTTGTCCTGGTGTCTCGTGTGTCACTCCATGTACATGTACAGCACAATCCCAAGGAGAAGTACTGCCATTTGATCAACCCCACTATCACCTGTGCATACATGGACACCCACACATCTGACATGCATCAACCACACACCACTCCACCAGATTGCACTTACTGACACAATCAACACCCCCCCCCCACGCACACACACCTGCATGTCAGGTTGCACAACATATGTACACACAGTCTTCCCATTACCCTTCTGTCAGCATGCATTACATATGGTACTCAACACCATGCAGTACAACTATAGTGACTTCATGCTAGCACCAGTATACATGTGTATGATGCATGGGTTGTGTTGGTAGGTGATGGCCCTTCTTCTTGATAACACTGCACCCATGTAGAAAGTGTTACTGTGGACCTGTTCTGCACCCTGCCTTGTACTGTGCACCATACCTTACAGGTGTACAAACCATTGCTGCATATGTAGTACTGTGTCAGTTATGTCAGCTCTAATGCTCACAGCCCCTATGTGTTAGAACAACTCATATCTGGGATGATATGTGAACAGATATCATTTGTGAATGCCTGATGTCTGCTTTAGAGATCATAACATCAGTGGTGCATGTATGACCAATACAAGACTATTACATTGACAACCACCAGACCTTACCATGGCTATGTAGGGTGCCCTACACATGTCCCACAACTCTGCATGGTTGCAAGGTCTTCTCATGTGCACATCCCTTTGAGTGCACACACTGCTGTCACCATTGCTGTGGGTTCAGGGTTACATCTGCCACAGTTACTTAACCTGATCATGTGCAGATACAGCCATGAGGGTGTTGTTTCACACATGTCCCTACTGTAGGCCATGTGTACTTCCATAGTTCTCATCCCTGTGGACACATTTCACAATTGCAGGATGTTAGTTATCTTCATGTGTCTGATGTACCCTTCCAATACCCCATCATGGTCTCTACTGTGATGCAGAGCATTTCACAGCAACAAAACGTGAACATGTACAGCATGCAGTATGGGTAGATGTGTTAGATGTTTGCATGGAATATCCCATAGGTATTACATGCCCAGTGTATTGTCAAGCATGAACATGAACCATACTCACTGGCTACAGGCTACTGCCTTGGTGGTATCCTGGAGGGACCTTCATAAGAGTGTGAAAAAGTTGATGGTGGCCACAGGTGTGGCATTCATAAAGGGTGAGTGCAGTATTACAATACATCAATAGTAGAAGTCCACAATACTACAGATTATGCACAACTGTTTATTACTACTACACAGCTACAGACTATGTATATGACATCTCAGATATGCATGATGTACCTGTACAGATGTGGATGCTTACACAAGAGTGGTGTACGGATGTGCCCTGGGGCCTTACCTGCACGGTCCTCAGCCAGTGTGTTAGTGGCATCCACCTCCACAATGCTCCCTGCCAGTTGTTGATTCTGCAGGCAGGCAGATGCCACAAGGCTGCTGAGAAACTCCTCCACATGGGTGAGGGGTGGATGGACGGCTTGCCTCATCTGTTGTGAGGTGGTCCCTCCTTACGGCAGCTGCACGCTGACGTACATGGTGAAGCAGGTCAGAGCAATGATGCTGGGCCTGCTCATAGCTGCAGTTCTGCAGGCTGAAATCATTGACCCTGTGGGCTAGATCATTCCATAGGGTGGTCTTCTCCTGCTGATCACGGGCTGTCCGGCTGAACAGCTGTTGGTAGTGCTAAATCATGTCTTCAACAATTACATCAGTTTCTGCGGTACTGAATGGTGGCAATTGGGTGTGAGCCATTTTCCCTGGAAGACATAAAGATGGGAACAGGTCTGAGCAACTCATACAGCAGGGTTACCATAGTTCTTAATACACATCTCTGTCTCCCCCCACCATATTAGCTACAACAAACCATTCACACAATGCAGGTGGTATGTCGGCAGCTTACCTACCATTGGGACATATGTTGTATTGCACCACGCTTCGTGCTATGTGCTTGTACCATGCTTTGTGCTATGTGTTTGTAGCCATGTTCCCTGTGGGGACACTATCTTTGCTGGCTTGTTACAGACTATTTCACCTGCATGCCATTGTCAGTGCCACTATATATATATATATATATATATATATGTGTGTATATATATATATATATATATATATATATATATATATATATATATATATATATATATGCAGATATATCTTGTGGGTTATTTATATACCTATATCTATATGAATGTCTGTATATCTGTAGACATACACGTCTAATTATATATCACACAGATATTTATCTATATGTTGGGTATATACAGACATCTGGTCCACATTCTGTAACTCTCTTTCATTCACAGCTGCACTGTTCTGCCTTCCTGCAACACAGATGGGTGTCACATGTGAACACAGACTAACATTAGGGTGGTATATGTGGTGAAAGGTTGCTGGTAAGCCTATTATACACCTATGGTATTTGTGCATGCTACATCACACATTAACATGACTGTCCTGCAAGTGGTGTGCTCTGACACCCATGTGTCTATCATGACGGCAGTACTTCCACCACCAGCTATTGCCCACACTAACATACCAAACACAGATATTATGGCTTGCATCTTTGTCATTCATTGCTGATCTGCACATTTGGCAAGTGTGTCCCAATGCCTACAGGGACAGACAGTATTGTCCAGAGCAGTTGTTCAGCAGAACATCATTACAGGGACAACCACAGATGGCACATATAAATCATTCCACATCATGTATCCTATTATTCTATACCACATACTATATTCAATTAAATACATATATGTTTTACATACCTGTAATTTATTTTCTGACAGCTGTGACATCTTTCTGTTGTTTAAGTTTTTTTTTTTTTTTGTCTGTGTGTGTCTCTCTCTCTCTCTCTGTCTCTCCACTAGAGTGATTGAGCTGTTTTGAATGGATTGCAGCATGGCTTTTGTAGGTGATGCACATGATCAAGTGATGGGCTCTGCACCAATCAGTGTGTAACAGTTGCTAAGTGCATGCAGCCTGCTGTGTAGTACTTTGGGTAGCCACTGTCATGGCGACCCAGTACTATAAAATACTGAATCATGTGGGAGTTGTCCCTTAACCTTTCCAGTATGGCGGACATCCTTCCTGTATGTGGCAGCATTGTTACAGACAGCAGGTTGCAATACTTCTTACAGCAAAATTTGCAGACACAGGGCAACTACACATTTGTATGAGGTTCCAGACCTACAGACAGAGTGAGTAGTGTTGTTATGTGCAATGTATATTGCTGGTCGTGCAGTGTTTGTGTGTACATAGAAGTTTAGGATGGAATGCAGTCTGTCTGCATAGCTCTCAGCTGTGAGCCTATCCACATGATGGTCAGTGGATTGTCTATTTGGTTTTGTCTGTGCACCACACAGGGCTTGTCCTACATACATCACTGGCAGTCTGTCTGTTGTGTGCTATCAGTACATGGCTACGTCCATTTGTGTTTCTGATGTTTTATTCCTGCATAAGGGTATATTGCAACAAATCCTGTAACACAATGCTTGGAGGCTTTTCTCCCTGGGCCTCCGCTGAAAATGGACATATATCCAGTTGGACTATCTTGGTCAACAAATGTTAAATAAAATAAAATAAATAAAATAAACACCAGCAATTTCCAGGGTGTGTAATAGAAATATTGCAAGTATGGACCTGTGTTCCTGCCTCTGTCTTCCACATATATGGCAGGCTTTGTCCTGCTGCGATACAGTTAGGGGTTGTTAGGTAATGGCCTATCATTACTTACTGCTAGCATTCCTGCTATCATCCCAGTCATATCGTGGACTCCCACAAAATATGTTGGTCAGGGTCCATACATGTGACAGATACATTGACATTAACACAACTAATACATTCCCCCTAGGGCTTGACTACAGGGTGTAATTGGAGGCTGTTGAACTACATCTGTAATTGTTGATTGTTACTTATCTTGAAGGCAGATCATTTGTCTACTGTTGTACTAATTCAAGGCCTTGGCCTGAACAGCATAGTATGTTATATATCCACATCGCTTGCATCTACTGTTTTGTGTGGGCCTTGCATTCATCACTGATTATATTTTTCAAAATGTAGGTGCTGTAAATAATGGCATACATTATTGTATAGTACACAAATAAAGGTTTTCTGTGTATGCATACCTGTGTGTCGTATCATGTCCTTTGAATTGTTAGTGGGAATATGTTTAATGTAAGTATTCTCATTTTTGGGAATGGTTGCCACACTACACATTTCACAGGTACCAGTTATAGGGCTTGTTGCTGAGGGATATACTTTGCACCCAGTACTTCCACACTACTTCTACATATGTATGGCTACTAATACCTTTTGCCTGTGTATATGTGTATGTACCTATATATATCTCATATATATATATATATATATCTGAACATATTTGTCAATGTATAGATGTGTATGCATATCTGAACCATTGTAATGTGTACTCCTTCCACATTGTACATCCCCTACGGTAGAATGACTTTTCTGCATGATATGTTACAGATATTGCCCTGACATTCACAGGTGAATTGGATTAATGTTAAAGCATTGTAGCTGTGTTGTGAAGGGTCCTGAAGTCAGGAACTGCATGTGCTGGATATTGGATTGCACAGCATATCCGTTAGGGCTGTAGAGGGGGGTAACATAGCACTAAATACCAGGTATCTCTCATTTGAGCCCCCACCCCCATTAACAGTGCTTATGGTCTGTTATGTTGTAGTGAGTGGTTCAGGATTTTGTTCCCATGTGGAACTGCTATACACATTTCTATCCATATATATTGATATATTTATTTATTGCAGTTGGTTTACCAGGATAGTCCATTGGGCCAGAATGAACCCGTTTTCAATGGAGTCCTGGGGAGAAAAGCTCCAAACAATCAAGATTACAGTAGGTTATGAATGATAATTATACAAATGTAAAAAATATGAAAGATAATTATACAATTTAAAAATAAATTCAAGCAAAGAATAACAAATAGTACACAAAAGTTACAAACTAATGCAAAGCAGTGATTGAAACTAACAGATGATACAAACTAAAAAAGGAATAGTGCAAGTAAATATTTAGAAGTCATTTTGTCCTAGGATTCAAACACTCAAATGAGCAGCATCATATAGTCATGCAAATATCATAATAATATTCATGCAGATATCATAATAATAAGAATGGATGAGTTAGGAGTAATGAAACAGAGAAATGCTGGTGTAATCAGGGGAAGTAAGGAAGATGGGAAATGCCAGTGCTAGTTATGTGGGATGGGAGCAAGAGCATTCCCAGAGGGATACTAGATGAGAATGAAGAGATTTTTTAAAAATAAAACGGTTTATAATTATACATGTAAAACCCATATATATATATATATATATATATATATATATATATATATATATATATATATATATATATATATATATATATACATATGTACATACATATGAACATATTTATCTATCTATATACAATTGATGTTATATGATTATTTGTGAGTTTTATATATATATATGTATATATATATATATATATATATATATATATATATATATATATATATATATCTATATAGCTGATAGTCTACATTTACAGATATATATCTGTCCATATATCCGTGCATGTTCGGCTCATATCTTTGGCCTGTACCTCATTCTCTTGGCAATTGACATGGACGATCTCAGGATTGAAGTCAGTAACTAATGCCGACACTTTTGTGTTTCAGACTTCATCTCCTTCAAAATATGTGTTCTAATACATATAACTGTGTAACTAGCAATGTTTTAAGTATATTAGAGCAGTATTTGACGTATATCCCTATTTGTACCCACATTTTGGCACACTTTGTCCAGAATTCTTGCATTAAGAGGTTGTGTGGTTTAATATTACTACATTTCCTGTACTGTTGACTGATTGTGCTGGATGATATGTTTGTGAAAACATCCAGGTTATGTATATCTGCCATGGCTTAGTGGTGAATCACTTTCTTTATGGTATGCAGGGTCCTAGGTTCAAGACTTGCAGAGGGTGTTTATTTTGTTGTTGGGCAGAACACCGGCCGTTAGATACAGAGTGATTAAGGCACTTGTGGGTTTATGTGGGTTTGTGCAGAGCTAAGCACTGCTTACTTCTGGTTACAGTGTCTTACACTCAGTCAGCTTCTAAATTGCTTAATCTGTGTAGGCTGTGCTTACCCCTGTGAAAACAGGCTTAAACCCGCTTAATGCTGTTTAAAAGTGTTTACTGCCACTTACCCCCCGCGCTGATTTCTTTAAAAGAAAAGAAGAAAGGGTTGATAGGAAAGTGGTGAAAAAGGGGCACAAAGAGGGAAAGACAGAATAGAAAATAGCTAGGGATGTGCAGGATGGATGTAAGGAAGGTCCATAGCTTCCCATTTCTTTTACGGCAACAGCTGTGCATATACACTGAATTTGGAGGTAGATTTGGGCACTCAAATCCCTGGTAGAAGGGTGAGAACAACATAAATTATTTGGGATGCCAATTAGACCAGATTACATTTGTCTAGTGGACATGTGTGGAATGGACAGCTATGTATGGGGTGAGATTCTTCTGTGGGAACAGATTGCCCTCTTTTTTTTTCAAGTGGGAGTGGGATGTTGGGGAGGGGTAGTAGGCAATTTGGGGAGGTAGGATGGGTAGGTTAACAGACAAGACACAAGACCCGTACAGGGGGCAGTATATGGAACATGTGGGGGGAAAACATCTTGATGTGGAGGGGTGTTGGGATACTCGAAGCTCACAAGCCCCCTAGAGGTAACAGTGGGATTGAGGTCCCCACCCATAGGCTGTTACCACTGCACTTTCACAGCCCAAAGCTGGCTGTGTTGGGGGCAAAGCCGCAGAACCAGGCTGACTCTCTAATCAAGAACTGCAGCCCTCAGGCTGGCGTAGAAGATTACCGACCTGGGCATTGATCACTCTACGCACCACGACCTGACCTGGTGACGAGTGACAGTTGCCTGTCCATGCCCACTCCCGGAGGGAGTGGCGAGCCCCATCCCTTGAGGTGTTTCCACCTGAAGTGGTGCAGGACCAACAGACAGGGAGGTTCAAGGTTGGGCCCCAAACATGCTGGTGCCCAGTGCCTCGGCCAGCTGATGTGGGATAGGTGGATCCACTTGGACCGGCCTTCCCAAGAGTGCTATAGTGTTTAGATTTCAACATCATATATGGGTTAGTAATAGTCAACACATTCCAGGGTTAGGTATAACAGCATGCATAGATATTCCCATTAACCCAGACACCAGATATGGAACAGTTGCATAGCAAATAGAACACATGCATATATGGAACCACAGTGGTAATAAGAACAACATACAGTTACATTGATGGCACCATTGTTGGAATAATTCAATATGGCACATGCATGGGAACCATTAGAATATTTATCAAATGACTGGCCATTATCAAAGTCAGTACATACCAGTTGGGGTGGGTATGTTGATTATTGTTGGAAATAAGGTGGGGAGAGAAAAATGTCAATTAACAAGTAGTATATTCCTGTACTCCACATTACATTCCTAGTCAGTGCTGTTATCTGTACATTACAGGTCTTACTACACTACCCTTAGACCTATATTGGACACTGATATGGCTGTCAACATCATTACACATGAACTGGTTTTACCTGCAGTATACACCTCTTACCTGGTATACCTGTAGAGGGAATGTTTGTTAACACTGACTAACTGTTTGCACTCATACAGCCAGATTCCGGGTTGATGTTTTGCACTATGCTATCCATCTCTTTCTGCACAGACTCTGGCCATGTGTTGACCACATGCTGGTATGCCTGGACATATCTAGAATATTGCCCTCTTCAACCTTTAGTGACATGACACATACATGTACATGGTTTTCTACACAGTTATATTATGTAGCACAGTGTGGGCAACAGTGACCAGTGATACTTTATTATTCAGAGAAACTGCAACACTCATAATCCCCTACAATACCAGGGTGGATGGTACCAGTACAAGTTATATTGGTCTGTATATCACAGCACAGTGTTCGTATCCAAGGTACCTGTGGGTGCAATGTTTGTTAGCACTACCTGACTGTTGCCACACAAGGTTCCATATTACACATTAGTATTATGCGCATGCATCTCACTCTGTTACTGTACACACTCTGACCACAGCTTAATAGGTTGGAGTTATAAATGGGACATACGTGGCTTCTTAGTCACATAAGGTATTGGGGAGTTGCTAGTGTACCAGGTTTGTTGTCATAGATGTGTGTCAATCAGTTGCATTTCCTGTTTGCTGCCTATACGTCTGGGATCATCCCACTTATTTCCCAGGGGGACAGGTTGATAGGCATTAGATATGAGCCACTTTAATAGACAGTCTGCACATATATGTACAGTTGTGGTGTATAATTCTGTATGCAGACTACTACCACTGGCAGGATTCAAACCGTGGCTGTGTTTGCTAATAAAACAACAGTTCACATCTCTATTGCATGTGCTAGTCAGGTTTTGTTGTCTGCATTTCTCCTGTTTACGGTCTATGTATCTCTCAGTTGTACTAAATGGCCTCTTTGGATTACATCTGTCATATACAGGCATTCTTACACATTCATGTTATAGTGCATGATGTGGGTAACCGTGCTTAATACTACAGTATTATTACATGATTGTAAATCTACATTGCCATATGATACCAGATTATACACATACAGTCCAGCAGTTAGACCTGTTTTGTCAGGGTATTACACTTTTATTGCCATACTAACAATATGAGACTCTTCCTGCCATATTCTCTAGTGTATGCAGTACTTGCCTTGAGCAATACAGGTTTTATACTAGCACTTACTTTACTACTACTTTTATTTTTATTTCCTATGACAGCAAAAGCATGAGTATTACTGACCTGCCTCACATTGCAACCATGGCAGGCAGCAGATGTGGGCCTCCTGGTTCACGGCCTGCTCCATTGCAGCTGTGGGGGACATAACAGGAATATTTAGCCATACCTATCCATGATATACCTGAGCTGACATTTATTAAACAGGTAGTGGACTGATACACATGGCTGGGACATCCCCTAATGATCTAGCCTCTTGGAGCCACTCCTCCAAGAGGTCCCCCTTCCACCGCTTCAGGTCGGCATAGTGGTGCCTGACCTGCTCACCAGTTCAGGGTATGCCAGTGGCACTGGTGAGGTCAATGGCGAGATGGTCCCAGGCCACCACCATATATTGGGAGCCCTGGTATTGGCCCTGAAGCAGTCTCTGTGCATGGTCTTTAACTAGGAGTCCAACCATGACCTTGGACTCCTGGATGCACCAGCACTGCACCTGGAAGTGCACTCCTTCTCCCCTTACTGCCATAGTGCCTGCAGGGGGAAGCTATAACCAGTTATGAGCTGTATTCCCGCCTCTTGGGTTTATGTAGGGCCGATTTCCCCCACTTTCCGTGATTGGCCGGTTTTGAAAAGGCTAAGCTATGGGCAAACCTGCTTACCTAAGGTTGGCATTGTTTAAAGGGTTATACCACTGTGCACAAAGAGTTAGCTTGTGTACACATTGCTCACACCTCCTATGCTGGCCTGTGCAATGCTTGGTGTTGCGTACAGTTAACATTCATTATAATGCCTTTTTGTCATTGTGTTATTATTCATTACACCTTATATGTATGCCTTGTATCCCTGATTGATATGTGCATGCACTCTGTGGGGTTCTTGTGTTTTATTGGAGACTTCGACAGTCTATTGCATGTACACCTCACTTCTATGCTTACTGCTGTACTCCAGTTCACACATTTATGCTATGTAGTCGGTTATGGCACATATGACTCTATACTGATGCCTTTCACAGGTTCAGTTTGGTTATACTATGGTGAGGACAAGTTTACTCCTTCCTCACTCTTCTGTACTTCTGTGATGGCTTGGTGGATAGCTACTGGTACTATGGTGTATAGGGTCCTGGGTTTGAGACTTCCATGGCTGTTTATTTTGTTGCTGGCCAGAACAAGGACCCCTGGATACTGAGTGATTAAGGCACTTTAAAGCAGTTTTAAGTGGGTTTGTGTGGATTTGCATGGAGGTAAGCATTGCTAACTTACAGTCACATTTTCTTACACCCAGTTAGCTTCTCCTTTGCTTTATCTGTATAGGCAGTGCTTAGCCCCACGCAAACGCACTTAAACAAACTTACTAGTGCTTACATATGCTTACTACTGCTTATCTGTGCTTACACCTGCTCAGGGACGTTGGGAGGCATACGCACTGTACTGATTTCAGTACAACTTATTTAGAAGGGGGGTAGCATTTTAAATTTTTTTTTTTCGCGCTTTACTGCACGATGACGTCAGCTCATCAGAGCAGCCAGTCGGAATGGAGCTAACCGCGCATGTATTTCCGGCTGTTTCAAATGCATTTTCAAGCGGGAGGATGTTGGATGTACACGAGCGTTATGGAGAGAGGGTATGGATGTTATTTAGAAGGGTCTTGCAACCGAGAGCGGCGTTATGGACGTTATTTAGAAGGGTCTTGCAACCGAGAGGGTTGGTGAGTAATATGAAGAGAGTGTGTGTGTGTGTGTGTGTGTGTGTGTGTGTGTGTGTGTGTGTGTGTGTGTGTGTGTGTGTGTGTGTGTGTGTGTGTGTCTGTCTGTCCATGTTGTGAAACATTATAGTAAAGTTGCCCAACAGAAAATGAGGTAAGATCTAAACAGAATGAAGTGAGATTAGAGAAAAGGAATTCAATTGAGGGAATTCCATAAAGTTCTTAATGTCGCTCACTAAATTAGAAGCATTTGCTGCTGCACCACTCTGTAATAACACCATGCATGAAATGCTACTTACCGTCAACATAAAGACTGTCATTTTGAAGAGTATATATGCCAAGTGTTGTAGTGTTCTTTGTATTCGCACCGAATTCATGATAAACTTTAACTCGGTCAAAAGAAGGGCTTGATGGATCCTTCTTAAGTTTGCAGACTGCATCCACCTTTGTCCCAGAACCACCATTTTCACTGCTGTAGGAAAAGACAATTAATGAAGTTAGCTGGGCTACATGTACTTCTTATTCATAATTACCATGGCAGGTCCATGCAATATATGTAAAATTATCACTGTCAGACGTTTTTTATAAAAATACTTGATTTGATGTTTTAAATTTAACTGCAAATATTTTAATCAGGAAATGCAGTTTATTGTAACAGCAACATATTAATAAAATTCTGTCATTTAGCAACTCACACAATGGTATTTTGCAGTTTATTTTCTCATGTATAAAATACAGTAAACAAAATATAGTCAGAGATCAGATTAGCATTTATCAATTTAATAAAGCATGTCTATCTTTTGTATTTTGCTCACCTAAAGTCGACTACTTGACATCCATCGTATATGTTATTGATGGAGGTGTTCTTTAAAGTTTTGTCCAACTGAAAGACAATAATAATGCGATATAATTGGAATCTCTCATTTATAAAGAAGGCAATCTTCATGCAAATAACTGTATTTATTGTCAAGCTTACCAGATACTGTATGTTTGCCACTGCGGACTTGTAATTACTAGATGTCTGATCATTCAGTTGGCTTACGAACGGTAAGTTAGTTGCAGTGAAATTTATTGTAAACTCAGGGTAATTCGGTGCAGGCATCACTGCTGTAATATAAAAGTAAAACTTATGAATCAAAGAACAGTAAAATGGCTTTATCAACATCATTTTAACTTCACTGGAATTTTTAAAAATACAGTCAGTAATCAGATTAATTGGTATGGGTAATATATTTTTCTGCATCTATACATTCATTTTTTCATGTTTGCCTCAGTCCTTTAGATAGATGTGATTCATAGATTAGTACTAGGCTAATTGCCCTTGCGGGCCATTTTAAGCCTAGCCAATTACCACATGTGAGACTCAAACTCTGCACCTTGTGTCTGCAATGTAAACACTTTAACCACTATGCCATTCTCCCAGCCTTTTTCTCTTTTTGGTATGAGCATCCCAAAGTGTCACAACCCCAAATACATTTACTATTTATGCAAAACTTTCATTTAAAAGGGTGAAGTCTCAGAATGTAGAAATCAAACATCATTCCACTTGTTAAAAAACAAACACAGTTTTGAATCAGTACATGCACTAATAATACTATGTAGAATGAGTTACATTTGGCTCCAATCAGAAATTTCCAAGATTAATTGTCATACAAAATATTATATTACTGTTCTGGTTTTATTTTAGTTTACTAACATCAGTACCTAGCACTCACTCTCTCTCTCTCTCTCTCTCCATATATATATATATATATATATATATATATATATATATATATATATATATATATATGGATCTAGCAGCCCAGAATTAATTTTTATCTGCCACGGGTAAAATGTATTTTTCTTTGAATGTGGGTTTTAATGTTGTTTCAATGAATGTGAGTTTCAAGGGCAGAGAAGTTTTAACGCCAAGTTTGTTTAGCAGATGTCTTAGTGTTTGTGCTGTAAAATGCAAAATAAAACTTTCAAATGAAGTTCAAATCATCATAGAAGTAAATCAGTATGCACGTTAGTGTTTATGGTAAATGGAGTGAAATAGCAAAGTAATGGATCATTGGAATGGCTGCAGGGGGAGGCTCCATTCGACCATGGTTTTGTGAGGGGGAAGGGCGGAAAACTTAGACAGCCCCATCTGAACTATACCTCCCAACTATCCAGATTTTCAAAGAATGAATAGATTTTTTTGCTTCTTATTTTTGTTTTGTTCCTCAATTTGTGGTTTTCTGGCAAATGATTTAGGAATTAAGTCACTAAATAATGACACACTAGTTTCAGACTTTATAACCTTCAGAAAAAATGCATGCTAAAATAAGACCTGTTCTATCAACTGTCCCAGTTTATACAAGAGCAATTTTTAGTACTGTTTACATGTTCCCTCAATATATTTGGCCTTGTCCAGATTTATTGCATTAACAGGTTGAGAGGTACATGCAAATAAATTGCTTTATAGAATTAGGCATAGCCAAACCTCAACTGTCCCTGATTTTGGCTCAAAATGTTGCTCTTCCCCTAATGATCCCTCCACAAAATAGCAATTTTGGAAGAAAACATAGAGGGTTTACTTTACTTTTATAAATAACTGTAATGATCAGAGTTATACATTACTTTTATTTCAGAAATGCATGTAGATTCTCTAAGTTTGTCAGCTGCTCTAAGTTAACTGTGCTCATATTAAAATGGTGTCCCTCCTTTGACAGGTTCCCAGCTGTATTGTATGGCAATTTTATATTTTTGCATCACATTTTTGGTCCATTTTTCATAAAATTGCAGTTTTCTAGCAAATTAGTGGCAAATTGTTAAAGACTGCAGTTAGAAAATAATGCAGACATTTCAGTTTCAGATTTCATACCTTTCAGAAAATTTGTACTGATGCAAGACCTACTACTATTCTATTATCTTTCTAAGTTTATAAGAGCAATATTTTAAAAAAATGTCCTTATTTTTGGGCCTTTGCCTCAGTTTTATTTAAGAGTTTGTAGCTGTAAGATGTTGAGAGGTGTGTGTGTGTGTGTGTGTGTATGTGTGTGGTAGGTAGCATACCTCTCAACTGTCCACATTTTGCAGAATGTCCAGATTTTTGCCCCATATTTTTTGTCTGTTCCTCATAAATTTTGTGATTTTCTAGAAAATCATTGAAGGCTGAAGTTGCTAAATAATGACAGACATTTGAGCTTCAGACTTCATGTCCTTTAGAAAAATTCATACTAGCACAGATCCTGTTATTCTAGCAACTTTCTAAGTTCACGAGAACATTATTTAATATCTGTCCCTGTTTATTTTAGGCTTTGTCCATATTTCTTGCACTAAGAGGTAGGTAGGGGTGTGTGTGTGTGAATGAAACATCCTAGTTAGTGGTAGCAGGTTGTTAGTAATTTACTCAAGCTCAAAACCTGTACCTTAGTTACAGAAAACAAAAGCATAAAGTCTCTACCCCAACTACCATGCTGCATTTTTCATAGAACTGACATTTCAGGTTAATTTTCAATTCAAGGAACCGAGTTTGAGTGAATTTATATTATATTACTGAAGAGGCATTACAGCGAATGCCTCTTCATCGACACTAAAAGAGCGAACCGTGAATTACGAGAATGGCCGTAGCTTGGCTGGGGAGGGGGGTAGCAGTTTGAGAGCTGTCAGTACAAATTTGAAAATCCTAGCTACACCCCTGCACCTGCTTACTACTGCCTTGTTAATTATGATACTTACTCTTCACATGTGCATTTCCTGCAGTGCTTCAGTTCATAAATATATGTTATTTAGTGGGTTTTGCAATAAAATGTTGGTTATACCATGCATTGCCATGTAAAATAGACTGCTGCAATAGGACTCGAACCAGGAATGTCTGCTTGTTAGGTGAATGCTCTGCCCACTACACTATTACTCTGCTGCTTCATTTGCATATATATTCCTTGTTATCCTCTTCAGCCTTTTAAGCTGCTTTAACCATAGCTAAGCAATGGGCACTCCCGCACACCTATGGCTAGCTGTACTTGGAGTTTAAAAAAAATAAAGGGGGTTCTTTTTTTGATTTTTATGTCCTGTTGCTGTTGTACACATGGGGGACTGCTGGTGGGGATATGTGGACACCTATGAAGGATATCGCTCATTTATTTCCACTTTGTGCTGTTCTACATTGCAGGGGCATGCTTATTCTGAGAGTGGAGCTCTCAGACAGCCCCCTGCACTTGTACATGCTCCATGTAAGCCTAGGAGGTCAGGCAGCGTGCATTCATTAATATGGGTGGTGCGCTGCCGTCCTCCTCCTACATGGGCACTACCATGCAGGACTAGCTTAGTGAATCCGGGGGATGGTCATATCATTTTTCCAATTTTATAAGTATTGTCACATTGTATATTAATAGTGTCAACTTAGTATATTTTGAAGAGTAAACCTGTATGAAGGATCTGATGTAACAGCATTAGTTCAGAGTTATCTCTGGCTTTTATTATAGCTAGTTAGTGCCATAAAGGATTAACCTTCACACACAATCAGATTATATGTTTTCAAACATTACTCATTAGCTATTTTTTCTGCAATTCGTCAGCACCACATATGTTAGAGAATGATGCTTATTTCATGTGCTTAAATCCACTGGGATGGTAAGCATCATTACCTGAATGGACCTGAATATTTTAATTCCTGAACTGAATATGCATATACCAAGTACTAAAGATAACTGTGATATAAGCAAAGCAAAGTAGATTTATTGCACAAAATTTGCCTGCCTGTCCTTCAACACATATTCATTCTGTGTTACAAATTGTGTTCTACACAGCACTATAAGAAAGTAAATGAGTGACTTCCCCTGTGTTTTGCAAGGTGCAAATTTTTAAGCAGGGTGCAATGCTTACAAAATTCAAGCATCCATATACACTACTCTAATCATTTAATTTACGTTATGAAATTGGATTATATATGGAGACATGATCCTTACGAGATTTTAATGAGCATCCATTTCACAGGGTGCTGTCACAAATTTTTATTGATTTACTTGGTTAAAATTCATCTTTGACAATACTGTTTTATAGCATTCAATTTTACTACATACATTTTTTTCAACATGCCACTCTTTCGAGGTAAAAGTTTGCATTTGCCTTCCATAAGTTTTTATATCTCTTTTTTTTTTTTTGCCTATATATCTTTAAAGTCAGGTAACTTTTATGATTCCTCCACATGATATGGTGGCTTAGACTGCATAGCAGAACATGAAAAAATAGCTAGCTGGCTAGATCGACTCATTGCATGATAAAAGCTGTGTAAAGTCCTTTCTCTGCCTAGCTGCACTTTTTTTTAGCCACTGAGGTCCCGGTGCTTTTATATTTATAGAAATGTAAGTGCTTAACAAGTATGCATAGAAAACAGAACACACCAGCTGAGTAATATTTACTGCATCCATTTTGCAGTTTGTGATCACCTCATGAATGGGCTCCAAAGATGCAGCTTGCACATCTGAGGACATTAAGTAGAACTGTTTGTTAGATAGGAGGCAATTTCATGGCATTTGAACATTTCCATATTTTGTTCTTATTTCTATATTTTCAGCTTATTGTATTTGTTACTGTCTGGAGTAGTTTACTTGACTAATAACACACAATAGTTTGTACATCGTGATCCTAATAGCTAGCCAGAAAACTTACTCCCCCTGACAGTTTTAGTTTATTGAAAAGGTTTCCTCTTTCAGGCAGACAGATTGATACGTAAATAGATAAATAAACAGGCAGATAAATAAAGATACAGTCATATAAATATGTAAGAGTCTGCTGTGTTATAAATGAAGCATCTTATGCTTCAGCTAGAGAGGATAAGATTTGTGGAGAATGTCAAATTGTCAAATTACAAACAGTGTTTAAAGCTATAGTACAAGATGATTAATTTGTTTTTTTTTTACTCAGATAATTTTAAATATAAAATAAATAATAAAATTAAAACTTAATACAATATACTATCATAATACTTAATAAATTAACTATATAAAAATTTACATTCAGCCTGACATATGAAAAATGAATAATAAGTTGTACAGAAGTAGATAAATTAATCTTAAGAAATAATTATTTCAAGAGGAGGTTAGATCCATTTGTAAAGTGTCAATCAATGTTAAAACCTTTTTCCAAGGATTATTAGACACTGGGATAGGAAAAATTCTTAATTCCTTGGTTTTAACTTCCATTAAGGCTGTCTTCTTCAATAAACACAGAAAATCCTCTCTGTTAGGTATTATGGTAGAATTCCATCTCTTTGTTATGCCTTTCCTAGCAATAGCTAGTATTGTCCAAAGCACATACAGGTTAGTTCTATTTAACAAAAAAAAAAAAAAAAAAAACTTCAGTCATATTCAGTAATATTAAAGCTTTGGTCATAACAAAATTATCTGTATAAATCGCCTGCATGAAATTATTAACATTTTCCCAAAAGAGTAAAACCAACAGCAAGTCCACCACTATTCCAATGAATGCGCCTTTGAGGTAAATGGCAATCAAAAATGTAAAACACGGACAAATCCAAGGCTGGAATAAAAACAAGGACTTTACTGTGCGCAAACACAAGCGCTTTCACTTATCGTTTCTTCAGGTATAAAAACAGCACAATGAAAACGCACCCTTTAAATACACTAATAAAATCACATGACCAAGACTTATTGAAACTAATAACACAATTAAAGAAATACATACAATAAAAAACACAGCATAAAAACAGCTGAAAATATATGAAAAATATATAAAAAACAATTTATATAGATTCATCAATTAACGCTTTACAAATCTGGACTTGAGTTTTGGTCTGAGAGGAACACATTCATTAAGCCCACAGCCTGCATCTCCCCTCATCCTGACAATCCATTTTGCCTCCAGTTCCTCAGTTCTTAAACGTATATCTCCTAACCTTGCATCCTCCACTATTCTCTCAATAGCTATAAACTTAAAACTGTGTGTGGAATTAGTATTAAGCACATGCTTAGCTAGTCCATTAGTTTTATTATAAATATGCTCTCTGATTCGTTCTTTGAACAATCTATCAGTTTTGCCTATGTAAAAATTTTTGCACACAATACAGTATGCAAGATACACTATGTGCTCACTATTACAAGTGGCAGATACATTAAAGGTGTATTCTTTCATTTGGTCAGGATGAAAAAACTTTCCACTAGTGTCTAAATACTGACAGTACTTGCATCTACCACATGGCCACATACCAATTCTTTCTCTATTAGTAGCTGCAGATTTTGTATAATATAACCTCCGTCTCAATGACTTGCTATTTCTGAACATAAATCTTGGTGTACTGTCTAAATATGGCAGTAATTCAGAGTTAGTAGTAAGGATACTCCAGTGTTTGTTGACTATATTCATATAGTCTCGAACATCTGCCGTATAGCACATAGGGACCCGCAATTTAAAATCAATTTCCTTGGAACACTTAAAACTTTCTAGATTCCTTCTTTTAGCTGAATAGTGCAGCTGAGCAAACATATTCCTCTTTTGTGAAATATCCCTAACATTAGATAGAACCAGATCATTCTCATATCCCCTCTCATGTAAATTTCTCACAACTGTTTCCAGGTGAGAAGTAAAATCAATATCTCTAGCATTCAAACGTGAGGCCCTATAAGCTTGGTTACGGACCACATTTTTAAAGACGTGGGGGATGTGCACTATCTCTGTGTAATAAATGGTTAACATAACACTCTTTCCTATGTAGTCTGGTGTAAACCCCTGTAGCTTCATCTCTAATAACAGTGATGTCAAGAAAATTAATTGCATTTCTCAGCTATCTCCTAACCTTACATCCTCCACTATTCTCCCAATAGCTATAAACTTAAAACTGTGTGTGGAATTAGTATTAAGCACATACTTAGCTAGAGCATAGGTTAGGAGATATACATTTAAGAACTGAGGAATTGGAGGCAAAATGGATTGTCAGGATGAGGGGAGATTCAGGCGGTGGGCTTAATTAATGTGTCCCCCCTCAGACCAAAACTCAAGTCCAGATTTGTAAAGCGTTAATTGTATTTCTTTAATTGTGTTATTAGTTTCAATAAGTCTTGGTCATGTGATTTTATTAGTGTATTTAAAGAGTGTGTTTTCATTGTGCTGTTTTTACACCTGAAGAAGCGACAAGTGAAAGCGGTTGTGTTTGTGCACAATAAAGATCTTCCCCGAGATTCATGAAGCTCAGTGCAAGGACGGCGTTATGCTTGCACCGACCATGTGGCATAGAGATGGCACAGTAGCACCATATGCATATTAATGAAGGTGCGCTGCCGCCACATCCACGTGCATAGGAAACGTGCATGAGTGCATGGGGCATGTCGAAGCACCGCACGGAGGCGTGGACATGTCGGCTGTTAACGTGCAACATAAAATGCTGAATATTACAGCCTGCCTCCAATAGTAATCACACCTGTCAGTGTCCGTGGATACTGAAACGTATGCAAAGCATGCAAGACAGTCTTGC
>NC_056736.1:239870620-239978120 GCF_019279795.1 Protopterus annectens | reverse complement strand
ACACATAGGGACTATATCAGTGAACTGTACCCGATTATCATGGACGTCCATGATTACAAATCAGAATCTAACACAGTCTAAACTAAACCCTTCCAGAACTAGTGATATTAGGTGCACAGGTGGTGGAATACACTTAATGACTAATGACAACATGTATGAGTCATAAACAGCATGTACCTCGACAAATGTGAATGAATACATATGCTCTGGGACTGTCAATGTGTCAGGTTAATAGAACCAATCATCTAAATGTGTCCCTGAGGGTGTTATACAGTGTCCCTGATACAGTGTTCATTCTCCCTCATTCGTATGTGAGGTCTGCTAGTGACGGAAAGCGCATATTCTGCTGACTACCTTAAGTAGATGATAGCATAATAGGTTGGGGTTACCACCTGTTCACCTTTGCAAGGGACACTCCCCTCTGGACAGTTGTGTCCTGCAAAATGAATGTTATTATGGCACATGGCCTATGATTTCTGGCAAAGAATCCATATATTGTCTGTAGTGGTTGCATAAAACGATTATGTTGTATCTGAAACATCTAGATGTTATAGGAAACAGTATTAGCGACTATAATGCTACAAGAATAACCTTTACTTATGCAAACCGGTGAAGTAGTCTATTTTCTACTGGCTGTGGGTATGTGTTTCCTTGTCAAATCTGACATCTCTACATATAGGTCCTATAGGGCTGCACCTTTCCAAATGGCCAAAGTGGGACCTGCTCTGTAGAAATGTCAAACGTACCAGGTCAGACCATACCCACAGCCGTGCATAGTACAGAACTATATGTATTAGCACAAATCAAAGCTTAGTCTAGCAGCAGTCAAGTTGCTTATGCTACTTCACATAACATATAGAAGTGTCATATATACAATAACTGTTACATGCAACTATTAGACAAACGTAGAATATAATATTGTCCTGCAATCAGGACATTTGCTATGTCTAGATTATTTTTGCATGACGCATATGCCTAAGGTGGGACTGTCCCACGCAAAGTGGACAGGTGTTAATCCTAAAGTCTCACCTCGGCCAATTTAAAAGGTGGAAAACCTACAATAGGTATGCGGTAGCATGACCCGGCAGATGAATGTGATTCCAAAAACACATTTACTTGTCTGCATTGCAGAGTATCGGTTCCCATGTATCAACCAGATGGGAGCAGATTGTATGAGGAACACGCATATAATATGATTAGCTCACTGGACAGGCTGCCGATTCCGTACAGTCGAACGCCATACCGTCGCCTAATGGTCAGCTATACCCGATACTGTAATCATGTAGTCCGATGTAATAGGCATCACAAGGGATCACGCCCACCCAGCGTGAGTGACAAATGCAAGCACCAATGTCGGTGCATGTGCAAGTGAGGGAGCGAGCGGGTTTAAGCGTGTTTGTCTACCAGTATGCGAGTATTGCACTGTTAAAGAAATGTGGAGTCTAAACAAGTATAAGAAGCTGTAACCAGAGGTCAGCAGTGCTTAACACAACGCAAACCCACGCACAACTGCTCCCAACTGCTGCAATGTGCCTTACTCACTCCGTATCCAATGGCCTTGTTCTGGCCGCCAACAAAGAACCTTCCTTTGCAAGTGTTGGTAGCAACACCTTGCGCATACAGCTAATGTGAATTACCAATACACCATGGCAAATATACAGACATTAGACAGTACCACACACATACCATACAGCACAGTCATCCAACAGTATAGCAATGTACTGGCAAATATGTCCGGACCACTGCTTTTTGCAGACCTGGCCGTCTTGTGCTTACATGTGTGAGCATGCCCAGCATGACTGTTCCGCATGTTGTCGACTGACATTGCCATCATACCTGCATGTGTTTGAGCATGCCTAGTATGGTCAACTGGATCGTATGTGTTACATGTCCAGGTAGTCAGTACTGTGGTGCCAACCTCTGAGTTGTACACTGACAGGTGGCATGCTGTGTCTGCAGGGTATCCATCTGTCATGTGGCATTGACTGTTGCTACATTTCTGCACAGCGTGGGGGGGGCATCCGACTGTATCCACATTCCTACACAGCACCGGGGCGGTGCACCTGACTGTTACATGTGTACGTTGGAAGGCGAGCACAGCTGACACTTGTACACTTTTGCTACTACTGTACTGGTATGTCAGGTACTCCATTTCAGTTTGTAGACCTACCTATTGTGCTGACTAGAATCATACCAGTCTACTCCAGATCTTAGCTTTAATTACCAACATATTAGTTTCAGACATCCTAGCCTTCACAACCTACATCCAACTGCCTGGCCTGCTGTAGTCTGTCTGTGTATGTCTGTGGGGGGGGGGGGGGGCAGCCATTGGGTATATTCAGAGGCCATTGTACAGCATTTGTCTGTGTTTGTCTACACCTGTCTAGCTGGTTGAGACTTGTGTGGGTTGTATGGACACACTTGATGTTCAGCCCATTACCTGCAGTGGGTTAGGACACCCTGTGCACTACTGACTACTATTGTGACCCTGGTATGTGCTACAGATGTCATGGTGCCACTACCAACATCTACTGTCCGCTGCCTTAACATTCGGCCACCAAATTCCCTTGCATGCTCACATCCATACCATAGCTACAGGTAACACATTCTAATACAACTGCCAATTCGTAGGTTGATTGACTTACCTTGAGGGTGTGCCAGACCTGAGGATGGTGCTGGAGGGCTGCCTATGTTGGATGCACACAGTGCACTTCCTATACATGGCTGAGCACAGGTAGTGTCATGTTTGGCATCCCTTTTACTGCCTGTGCGAGTCAGAGAGGGTGACATTCCCTGGGTACCTACTGTGTTAGTGCATATGCTATGCGTTGCCTCTTTGCCAAGGTCAGGTCATACTGGGCATGACTCCTTCTGCCTACTGGGTCCGGCTCAGGTAGTTCCTCCTCCTAGTCACTCTGTGCCTGTACAGGCCCTGGCATTAGTGGGGGGATGTGTGTTATATCACATTTTCATACAGTAGGTACAATAATTTAAAAGAACTTTTGAATAGAAAATTGGAATATTCTACTGATGCAAATGTTGGCATGCACTGTTGTGGCCGTTGTTTGGTTTGTGACAAGGTAAAAAATTTGCATGGAATGAAAATAAATGGTAAAAGATATTTAGCATTCGAGAGGTTTGATTGCTTGTCATCTGGGGTGATATATATTTTGGGTTGTGATTGTATCACACCCTTATGGTATATCGGACAAACCACCAGGAAGGTTAAGGTTCGTATTTTAGAGCATTTGGGAGATATTAGGAGGGGAAACATGGAAAGTCCTGTGGCCTCTCATTTTATCAAAACACATAATGGCAATATTGAGAGTTTTTCATTTAGTGTATTGGCCAGACCACATTTCTGTGCAGGAAACTTTAAGACTGAATTAAGCAGGTTAGAATATAGAATGATTTTAGGGTATCATACATTGTACCCCAGAGGAATGAATTTAGATAGTGGCATTATAGTGTAAAAATTATAGTAGTGGTGAAGTATTTAGGTTATATCAATGAAATCTGAATGAACTTAAATACTTTATATGTTTATTTATTGTATACAGTTTAATATTTTGTGAATATTTAATGAATGCTATATAACATGTGGTAAAGAATTTATGAAATTTGAATGAATTAATATGCATTTAAATATATTTTAAATACATTTTGTATTGTCTTCCACACAGTTCAGCATTAAGTATTTCATAAAAGTATGTAATGAGTATGTATTGCTTTATATAAAGTGGTTTGTTGATTGTATTTGAAGTGTTAGCATCACAAGGGTTAGTGATGTAATGAAGTAGTAATTTAATGGATTAATTGATGAGCATATAAAAAGAGGATGTGTTTGTATGGTTATTTGCTCCACTGAAGGTGAATTGCCGAGGTACCAGGACGGGTGTATTAAATGGATTATCTTTTTCATCCTATTACTTGACTGCTTCTTGTTTTTGGTGTTTTCTGAATACCTGCCCCATGCTGTTCCTGCTGCAGCTGTTTCCGCAGGATCATATTGTCTAGCATAGCACATAATTTAGCAATTTGGGTGCATGTAGCTGGTGAATACTGCAAGGATCAACCAGATGAGTCTAGACACCGGAACCGTGACCTGAGCATCCCAAACACGCGCTCAGTTATATGTCTTGCCTGTGCTTGTGCCTCATAATGGCATAGTTGTTCAGGTGTGTGTGCATTTCTGATGGGTGTCATCAGCCACGGCTCCAGTGGGTACCCAGCATTCCCCACTAGGTGACGGTAGGCATTGTCTGTATTGGCAAAGGTGTGGTACAGCTGCATCAGATGCCATATATCGGAATCGTCATAGCTTCCAGGGCAGCCAGCACACACATTCAGTATAATGCCCTGGGCATCACATATGACCTAGCAGTTGATGGAGGGGATGCCACTGTGGTTAATGTAGGCCCTACCCTGCTTAATGGGTGGTGCTTTGATGCATACGTGCATGCAGGCTATAGCACCCACTACCCTAGGGTAGTCTGCCATTTGGTGGAAGAGACGCATATTGCTGGTCAACACCTCACGTGTGTTGAAGAAATGTACGTGCTCACTAGCATGTGGTGACATGGCATCCAGGAACTGGTGGAATACTCTGGATGCAGATGCCTGTGAGATCCCAATGATATCCCCAGTTGTGCTTTGGGAAGTACCTGTGGCTAGTATTCCTAGTCCTACACATACCTTGGTATCCACTGGGATGGGTTTCCCTCAGCCTGTTCGATGTGTCAGGTGTGGCCGGCACACCTCAACAATCTGCTGTAGGAGGTCTCTGTCCACCTCATAGCGCTCCACTATCTCCAGCTCATGTAGCCCCTGGTAGGTTACCCTGGGTCTGTACAGTATTCTTTGTCTCCTCACTGAGGGTCGTTCGGCAGCATTCACATCCTCACCACCCTCAGCCTCCTGCACATGTTGGTCTATGTTGCCTGCTGCAGCCCTTCTCATTTTGTTGGATTGTTTTGTAAAATTTCCCCACATGTATACACTGGTGGTGTAGAGTGTGGAAAAAACCCATGGGTATGGTGCTTGCTCACTTTATAGTAGTGTTCTGGGCCGGGCTGGGCCTGTAATCTGCTGATTGTGATAATTATCACCTGTTTGCCCAGCTTGTTCACCTTGACTACTCTCCTACTGCTGTTGTCCCTCCCAATTGTACTAGACAGGTATAGACACACCCCGAGCTTAGACGTGCTAAGGCAGGAGCAATTCCGAGTCACAGGGCTCCAATGTACGTACAGTATGTCTGACACCCCCCCCCCATGCTTTCACCTATATTCGAGTCCTGCACCCGGCTGTCTATACACATACACTTTTGCGATCTGCATCACACCCTGGGGATAAACGGGATTCACTATTTTCCACCTTGATTGCATAGTATTGCCTTCTAATGCATAGTTACATGACCCATACTGAGCCTCCACAAAAATAACCACTGCTTACTGTCACACAGATCCACACATAACTGGTTAAAAGTGCCTTACTATCACCATATTCGATGTCCCTTGTTCTTCCCAGCAACAAAACAACCGTTTTCTGCATGGCTCGAACCTGGGACCCTGCACACCACAGACAATGTGTTTTACCACTAAGTCATGGCAGATATACATACAGCTGAGGTTATCACATACAGATCATCCAGCACAGGCATTCAACAGTACAGGACATGTATTCCATCATGTAGATTTATGTATGCTAATGTCCACATATATTTATATTAATATATATATATATATATATATATATATATATATACACACACACACACACACACACACACACACACACACACACATATATACATATACACACAAATATAGATATAGAATATATATATATCACAATAGTGGACCACGTGACACCAAAACATTAGACAAGAATAAAAAGGAAACCACATGCACCTCCTGCATTATGTACTGGTGTTACTATCAAGGCAAGTGTGATTCTGTGCATCACATGGGTTCAGACTGTATTAAGGGTAAGATCAGGGCTGCTGACATTACTCTCCAGACCTATTGGTGAATGTATGTGTTTGTCTTGCCAACCCAGTCTCTTGGGCAATTGTGATATTTATGGACATTATATAGGAAAACAACAAAACACGCTCCTCAACACATCCTGGAGCTAGCCACTCACAGATACCAACACATAGGATATGACTGCCAAACACACACACACCTGTCATGCCTTGGAATAGAGAACCTACCTGTTGATTCTATTACACTACAGCATTACGCAGTTACAGAACACACTACCGAGATTACTGGGACACAACACTCCCAGAGGTGTACTTCTAGGTGGGTGACATCATCAGCAATGGAAAAGTCGGCGATAGGGATTGTATGGAGTGTGAGCAGTCTAAAAGCATTATTCTGTCCCCAGGCAGATGGAGACACATACACACACACACACACACACACACACACACACACACACACACACACACACACACACACACACACACACACACACACACACCATGGCTGGGATTAAAACACAGACCTAACTACCTTATCACACTACAGCATTACACAGTTACAGAACACACTTCTGAGATTACTGGTATACAACACTCCCAGAGGCGTACTTCTAGGTGGGTGACATTATCAGCAATGGAAAAGTCGGTGATAGGGATTGTATGGAGTGTGAGCAGTCTAAAAGCATATTACTTTCCCCAGGCAGACGGGCACACACAAAGAGTTGGAATGGCTGGGATTAGAACACAGACCTAACTACCTTATTACACTACACCATTATGCAGTTACAGAATGTGCTACCGAGATTACTGGGACACAACACTCCCAGAGGCGTACTTCTAGGCGGGTGACCATCAGCAATGGAAAAGTTGGCGAAAGGGATTGTATGGAGTGTGAGCAGTCTAAAAGCATATTACCATCCCCAGGCAGATGGGCACACATACACACACACACACTTGGCATGGCTGGGATTAGAACACAGACCTAACTACTTTACCACACTACAGCATTACGCAGGTACGCGCTACCGAGATTACTGAGACACAGCACTCCCAGAGGCGTACTTCTAGGTGGGTGACATCATCAGCAATGGAAAAGAGGGCGATAGAGAATGTATGGAGTGTGAGCAGTCTAAAAGCATATTCCTGTCCCCAGGCAGATGGAGACAATCACACGCTAGTGGTGTGATGAGGAAAACTGCCAATCTACTGACCACTATTACAATACTACATAGATACGAGCTGCTCCGCAGACACTACACCTTTCAAGACTGTCAATATGACCTTCTAGGAATGCGGACATCAACATGGATGCTGGCAGTTACGATGTACATACCTGTGAACCAGTGTGTTCAATGTAGGAATCCATCCTGAAGTGGAGTATGGCCATCTGTTGACTGGATGACCACTATCGCTATATAGGGTTACAATGGCCATGCCCATACACATAGAGGCACATAACCGACACAAGGTGTCACTGGGCATGCTCACACACTTAGTAGCACATGGCCATTTGGAATGCACTATGTGTCCATCTACACAACGTCATACTGGGCATGCTCACACACTTAGTAGCAAAGGGCTGTTTTGTATGCACGCTGATTCTAAACACGGAAGGGCACAGTTGTGTTGATAGTTGTCATTGTTAGCATGAACACTGCACTACAAATATCTACACAACGTCTGCTGCTATCCATCACCTTAGATGTACCAATCTAAACCTGGAACACTAATACCACCCATGGTGATGTACTGCCAGGAGTGGCTACTTCGCCCATATAGTGCCATTCATAGATGAATGTCCTGAGACCAGGTTAACACCCTGACACCTAGAGGACAACTGCATTGTATGTGTATGCTAAACAATGCTAGATGTGTAGCATTTGTAATCACAGCTGCCCAATGTAGATCCAACAATGGGGAATACTGACATCTGTGCAGTGAGGAACACCTGGCTGAAGGCTCAGTTGTGCACAATAGCACTACCACCGTATATCTTGGATACAGACATGTGGGCCATAACATTATTACAGACCACTCCAGGTGGTGGTGTCCCCACATACTTGAAGGCCACTCAGAGGTACTGACCAGTACACCCTCAAAAGGCATCAAAGATTTGTCAGGTGCAGATCACAGTGTCAAAAGCCGCATTCTAGGATGTAGCCCTCAGACATCACCATGTCCTTGGACCAGCAACACACATCCATACATGTGGTAGAACATATATTAGTACAATACCATGTGACCCATGACCAGTGGACTGTACCTAGCTCTACAGCAACTGTGCAGACTACCCATGTACTGACACAGTTGCATCATGTGTTATGGAATGCAATGATACCACTGTTCGTAACCAGGTCGGCTGTACACAAAACAGGGGCCCTGGGTAATATACAGCAGTAACAGATGACTGTTGCTGTACACCAGTAAACACCCTCATGTTTGGATATGACATACATGTACCTGCCATGGATATGTACATGCCACACACACACACACACACACACACACACACACACACACACACACACACACACACACAACACATATGTGCATAGCTGTTGCTGTCCTTTGTGCAGACAGGTGGCTACAGCAATTACATACATGCACATGGAAGGTAGGTCCATGGCTGTTGAATGCTAACAGTACATAAGGTGTGATATCAATGTTGACTGAGTTAACATTCCCTCTGTGCTGGTTACCCATGACAACTATCATATCATACAACAGTCCATGTGTCATGTATGTCATCACACATGTCCACCAATTGCAAAGCCTACAAACATGGCTAAATGACAGGAATGTAGGACCTACACACATGTACATGTAGTGGTGTGCATTCAGCTACCATGCGTGTGCAGTAGCTGATGTTTGCAGGTGACATGTGTCTTACTACAACATGCAGTTGCAATGTAGCCCCATCACTTGACAAAGCCTGGGATTGCCAGGCAAAAGTGCTTGTTTTATTCTGTATTAAAGAAGATTTCATTTTCTATGCTGTTTCTGGAGTTGGATTTTCACCAGTTTATCTGCTTTTACAAGGAGGTTTCTCAGTGAGATTTGTTAACTTTGGGCATTTTGCTCTACAACTACAATTTGTCCTGGAAGCCTTGGTATGCTGACTTCTTGCCAGCACTGTTTCTTAGTTTGTTTCTTGCCTTATTGCTTCGTAACTGTATATGGTGATATACTGACAGTAGGGGAAGATGTACATCAGGTATGGACAGATGTGTGGACATAACTAAGTGGTGGGCCATCTTTGCAGATGGATGTTTGCTGAAGACAGCTCACAGGTGTGTCACAAGCCATCCTACCATAACATGTGCAAACACTAAGCTATGTTTCTTTTAATTGAAGGGGAAGACATACAACCTATGCAGCGGTCAGGGTGTAACTGACTGTAAATCATTTGACACCAGTAACACTTAAGACTTCCCGTGTGCATATATCAGCACAATTGCCAAAGGTAGCATCAGTACACATTGTAATGCGGGTAATACTGCTGCATGTCTGTCATACGTATCATAAGATAGCAGGTGTTTGATTCACAGTACTGCCATGAGTGTTTGCTTGTGTGTCCATATGAGCCACGTATGGTGGGGAATACATCCCAATTGTTACTCACACTCCTGTACACTGTTGTAGAGATCTGTACATACTGCAGTGTAGAAAGCAAGACATAGGCAGTATGTATCACACACATGTGAGCTATCTGTATCTGCATGACATAGGTGCAATTAATTGTGGACTCCACAGTGTGTGTGTGTGTGTGTGTGTGTGTGTGTGTGTGTGTGTGTGTGTGTATGTATGGCTGTCTGGTCCATGGAGTGAGGACGTATGTTACCATAGTGAACAGATTAGACCTCTAACCCCTCCAGGTGATGCAATCTACTACCCTGTTGATGCTGTTGAACTTAGGCATTACTGACTACCTGTACATGTTTATTCTCTGTGTTGCATCATGTGGGTGCTCAGTACTGTAATGGTGATTACCACATAGGCAGAGATCCTCACCTCAACACTATCAAGTGTGTGTGTGTGTTACAGTGTCGTTGACCCCGTGAGTGTGGGCGTATTACTGTGTGTCTGAATACATGTGTGCGAATACCTGTGTGTGTGTGTGTGTGTGTGTGTGTGTGTGTGTGTGTGTGTGTGTGTGTGTGTGTGTGTGTGTGTGTGTAGTTGTGTGTTCTCATCCTGTAATGTGAATGTACATTACTGCTACACATTGACGCCTCAAGCTATCAACTGGCCTCTATCCTTGTCATTAGCTAGACTGCTATTTAAACTCTCCGTCCCATGTAACTGTACCTGTGATGCCACCCAGTATGGATGTCACGTCTCTAGCCACTGTAGCGTAGTACACAGCTCCCGTGCTCCTGGATCAGTAGATGTGTAGACATCTTTGGAATGTCAGCTTTTCTAACAGTGAGGTTGAAGCTACGAATAGCATGCTGGTATTGTCATACATACTTGTGAGTAGTCCACATTTACAAATGGGAATCTGCAAACACTGGCACTCAATGGTACATGCAATTAGACCTGAAGGAGGGAAGCAGGAAATCATTTATAACATACTGTTACTGTTGTTATCAAGACACATACTGTGAACAGAAAACAATGCATTCTAAACCTGTACTACATGGTATGGCTGCTGTATGTCAACAGTACACAACAATTGTAATCTACACTTATCTGCCTATTCTGTTCACCCTGTGCATCAGACCATATGACCATGTCCCTGCACCGATGGTGTTGATGAAAGGGAGGCAGCACAGGCATCATCATATGCACAGGGTGATAATGTTTGCCAGGGGCCTAGGCTGCACCAGTGGATGACATCATGTGTCTGAGTTAGGGCCTGTGATCTAATTGGCCATGTGTGGTTGTTATGCATGTGAGTGTTGCAGTGCCCTACAGATGTTTCTGGTGTGTGCATGCATGTGTGCACACAGTTCTGCCATGTGTCTGGCCTACACAGGGGTATTATTGACAGCTCAAGACTGTACAGACCAGGTTTTACAGCTTACGCTGTCCGGCCACGGCCACGTGACCTGTGCCTGCCAGGGGGTTGCACAGGCACTACCAGGCAGAGGTGCAGATTGGGTACTGCTTGATGACACATGTCCACTGGAACCATGTCCCCGCTGGGACCATCCAGGGTCACGTGCACATGGCCTGCTTTGTCCTGATGTGGACAGCACAGCACCAGCTGCACTGCTGCTGCTACCGCCACTATGGAAGCGGGCATGGGAGGTAGCTCATTTACATAGACCTGCACTAGGTGACGTAGCTGGCCTACATCCACGTGCCCTATGCCTCACTCCTACCAGATGTTCCAGTGCAGACAGCTCACGCTCGCGGATTGTCATGCCATGGTCAAGGATTCCAACCATATCACCCAATCGTCTGTCCAAAACCTCAGCAATCTGCTGTTGAGCATTTGCCAATGCCTGGATGTTGTTGTTTAAAGAACAGATAGCAGCCCTCTGAAGCCTCTGCCCTTCTCTGTTCTGCTGTTCTACACATGCCTGTGCCACCATTACAGCCTGAAACATGTGTCTGTTGACACCAGCTGCTGCGCTGTGTCCTGCAGGGGCATGTTGGCCAGAGGTCCTCCTATAAGCAGCACTGGCCACATGCCTGTGTGGCCCATCTGCAGTCATTTGCATGACACCATGGTGTGAATACACACCTTTCGTAGCCACCACCCTTTCCTGTTCCAAGCTACCACGCTCTATCTGTCCTTCCTCTATGGCCACTGGTGATGGGGTATGTGTTTGCATGAGATCTGTGTGCGGGGATGAGGGGGATATAGGTAGAATGGCAACCAATGGCACATATTCAGCCCCTGACAACCCTGCCTGTGCCTCAAGCATATGTTCATCATCACTGCTAGAGTCTGTGGGGACACTAACATCAGATGGACTGCAGGAGGGTAACACATCTACATCACATTTGAAGGCAAACAAAGACTCTACATTACAATATAGACAGACACACACACACACACACACACACACACACACACACACACACACACACACACAGACACACATGCACAGACACACACACACAGACACACACACTCACACACACAGACACACACACACACACACACACACACACACACACACACACACACACACACACACACACACACACACACACACACACACACACACTCACACCATGCATGCGATTTATCATGCATGTGATTTGACAGAAGGCATGCAACATGCATGTGATACAGCAGATGGCATGCAGCTCAGACAATAATAGTGGTAGTTATCATACATCCCTGGGTTGCACAGAACAGCAAGCATGTGTCATAGCAGAAGCCATGCATTTCACGCAATCATGGCAGTAAGCATGCATCCCTAAGTTACGCCATGTGGACCAGCACAGGTTAACAGTACACATGGCTGATGTGTGGCATATGACCTTGACATTAACATGTAATATGACATGTAATCTGCTGACGTGTGCATTGACATGCATACATGTTTAAAACAATGGTGTCCTGTCACATTTACAGTGGGGTAATGGTGTCACATTGCAGTGTTGTCTGTCAGCCCTACAGATAAAATGCACATTTAGCAGATGTGCATGACAATTGAAGGGTATTAGGAGGTATCTATATTGCTATACAGTGTGAAGTACAGACACAGTGCCACTGCATGGAATCATGAGGCATCTCTATTGCTATACAGTGTGAATTACAGACACAGTGCATAGCCATGACTGTGTGCATACACAGTACATATATATGTGGATTGTGACCCACATCGCTGAGGTGTATGCACACTAAACCATGATGTGGAATGTGTGACACAGGTCACCAAAGGACATACAGATGACACCCCTGTACATCTGCAAACATATTTTAGCTGCCTGGCAACCATGTCCACACACGGCAGACTTGTCAATACACCATGTCCCACATGACATTTGTGTATCACACACACAAGGTGCATGGCTGACAGTGATGTCCAACAGCAGCAAGGGAAATTTACTGTATCTGTGGCCTGATGTGGTTGTCTATGTATGTATGTGGATGCTGTACAGGTGACTACTGTCATGCTGTGACACAGTCATGATGTTCAACACATCTTATGTGGTCAAATAAAGTTACGCCTCCACAAGCTGTGCACAGGCTTGTAGGATGTCCAGTGTTCCACATATGCAATATGACCATTCAACAAAGGCTATAGTTGGACCATGTGTAGCCAATGTACAACAGGGTGTACACACAAACACATCACATCTACTGTGTGTTGCTACATGTCTCTGGCCATCCTCCATGGCCATGTGTGAACATGTGTTGGCCAAACAGTTGTGATGGCCATCTGTCTCACATGTCTGTGTTATCCCATATGACATACACCAATAGATGTCATATACTCCACTGTCCACAGGTTATACAGACAAAGGGTTGTATGTTTGGTATGTGGGGTATGTTTTATGGGATAGTGAGACAATGTTGCAGCCGGCCCACTACATGTCATGGACATGTCAGATGGCACATCACAATGTGTGCACTCATAGCAGGGGCATAATCCACAATGGTGAATCCTGTGGGCTGCCCATACTCCAGCTCACTGTGTAGTACTGTTTGTAGTACTGTTTGTGTACCACACATGTGTAGTTCTGATGTGTAGTACATGTTCCTACATTGAACACCACCTCCAATTTTGTATGCACAGCTGTCCACACATCTAGCAATGACAGTTTTTGAGGTTGTATGTCACTGTTTCACTTTGTAAGTATTGCACATGGGTAGCCAGTGTGATGAATTGCAGGTGCAACCTGGATATTGTGACCGGACAATACATTATGAGTACATGTGTTAACTGGCCACATGACAAATAGATATGTGCATTAACATGCCTGATACTTATAACTGTCTCACCTGCAGCAGCCTGCTGTCCCAGCTGAACGCCAGAGGTACCTATATAGGGGTGACACAGCAGTATGATTATTATCCATGCCTATATGACAGCTACAGGGTGCAATGTGCATGTTAACACATCCGCCAGTACAATAGGATATACTATGGAGTATGCACATGTGTGTATACATGCCTTGCATATGATGTTACATTACATATTGTACAGTGACACATGCAACTATATGGGATATAATAGTTATATGTGCAGTAGTGACTTACCAGGCAACTCCAGGCTCGGTGGTTGAGAGACACCAACGTCCACAATGTCAGCTAAGGTTTGTGGATGCTGTTCTGACGGTGTCCCCAGGTTGTCCAGTAGCTTCTCGGTACATGTGAGTGGGGGCTGGTTTGGTGGCCCACCACCTGTTGTACCTTGTTCCCTGGTGATTGCATTTGCACGCTGTTTCGCATGTCTGATCAGGTCCATGCAGTGTCTGCACACCTGCTGGTATGTGCGGATATGGCCACCCACATCATTAACCCTCCTGCGAAGTTCCTGCCACAGGTCATCCCACTGCTGAGCATCCTGTGGCACATAGCTAAACAGGACACCATGGTTGTCTTGGAGGTAAGGTATAAGGGCCTCATCCTCCAAGGAGTATAGGCTAGGAGCCTTGCTCGTGGCATATCTGGAAGGCATAGTGATGGAGACAGGTCACAGTATCTCAGAGATGCACAGAGATACAGCTGCACATACATGTGTATCACATTTATTACATATAAACAGTTGTCTTTGCAAATATTCATGACACTGACATGTTTGTGTCACACACATGTGACACCCAATGGGGGTTGGATATTATCACCATATATGTGTGTCACCTGATTACATTGCTCATACTCCATGTGGATGCTGTCTTGATGTGGGCATGTCTGTTTGCCTGTACTGGTGTTCTTACCTATCAGTACACGCCTGGATGTGTCCACGTTAATGCTTTTGAACTTGATGCTGTGTATATGTCACATATAAACAGATACACTGCCTTAACGGACATGACCTGTGACAATGCAGACATGCACATGGAAGCCTTTACATGCATGTGTTTTGCCATATACATCTACACAGCAATGTACAGCAGTTCAACACCCTGCCACGTATCACCTGTGTTGCACATGTGATACACATGGGACACTGGCTAGCATGATGGTATTTGCAGGGATGGTTATCAACTATCATCAGTACATGAAAACAATGACATTTTTCACAACATTAAATAGGGGTACAGATAGAATCACATGATCTAGCCAGCCTAACACATTTAACTTGAAATTAACTATTTAAATTATTTAAAACTATACTAACATGCAAAAAAAACATTTTGAAATAATTAAATTGTCCCTTACTATTCATATAATATAATTAATTACATCTATTTGCACATGTATAAATAAAGTTTTACATGAAATATATTTTGTACAGGGCAATTTTAGGGTAATGCAAATGTATTTATTTATACATGTGCAAATAGATGTAATTAATTATATTATATGAATAGTAAGGGACAATGTAATTATTTTAAAATGTTTTTATGCATGTTAGTATAGTTTTAAATAATTTAAATAGTTAATTGCAAGTTAAATGTGTTAGGCTGGCTAGATCATGTGATTCTATTTGTACCCCTATTTAATGCTGTGAAAAATTTCATTGTTTTCATGTACTGATGAAGGGTGGTGAGCCCGAAAGCTTTACTTATTAAATTTTGGCTTTTAAATGTATTTTGGAGATATTTTTTGCAGTATTCATCAAGAGTTTTGTCATAGATATTACCAACACTAGTGTTGCTGTGAGCGCATGGAGTAAGGGGAGATTTGGCCAACTGTTATTATTGAAAATATATATACTTGTGGTGAAGAAATGAGTACTTCAGTTAAAAGACTGTTATATAAGTCTAACAATCCTTTGTTACAATCTATATCTACTGCATCCCAAATGATAATTGCTGACCAGAATATGGGAGACTTTAACAAATTATTAAGTCTACTGGAGAAGAAATTCCAGATGTACAAACAACTCCAATGGCAGGGATTAAGCTTTCAGGCTTATTTGGAGTTCGGCGTGATACCACGAGGACTTTGAATTTTAAAGATGCCTTCATATGGTAATACCTATACAGATCTACTTGTGCAATGGCAGCAGCTTAACTTAGAACTAAGTGCAAATTACATGAAATTAATGAACAGATTCTTTGAAACTGTAGAAAAAAACTTGATAGAAGAGATTGATAAGCTTGAGAATGATATCTTGAATTTGCCAGTATTTGAAAACTGTAATACACAATACCAAGCTTTTCTGGACCGCATACAATCTTTACACACCAGATTAGAAATGAAAAAGAAGAATAAAATACAACGTGATTTGGCCGATTTTAAAAATGGTCTTATCTTTTCTTGGCCAAGGACAGAAAATCAACGGGGCTATGTAAATAATAAGGACAGAAAATCAACGGGGCTATGTAAATAATAAAAATAAAAGAAATATAAATACTAAACAAAGAGAGACAGTTTCTAACTCTTTAGATCAATTAGATGATTTCAAATTGTCGCAAACGCCTACGGAGCTGATACCCAATCAGAATGAACGTATGCAGAATCTTGCGAACGCTTTATCCAATCAGCAGGAACCAATATCTACAAAGAGAGCAGCTGAAGAAAGTGAAATCCCTATACAGGATGGGGCGAGCGCGTCGGTTAATAAAATATGTATTACAAGTGAACATTCATCACTGCGACCTCAGGGTGAGTTAAAAGATAAAGTGAAGCAAATGGAAATTTCTTCTTTTTTACCATTCCAACTGAAGCAGCCAGAGAAAGTCGCTGTACAGCAGCAAACGTTAACAAGAGGTCATTCTCTACAAAGACAAACTCAGCAAATAATGCCGAGTATGAAAAGGAAGAACAACAGCCCTGTAACTTTCAGCAAAGTAGTTTGTCGTTGATCCGAACTCCAAAAATAATAAAAGGTACTGTCAATCTATCAAAACTGTTAATAAATGAAGATCAGTTAGAATTGCTTAGCAAGGGTATGAAATGTATATCATATGCACAAGATAATATTGTGAATGCTATTACAGATGTAAAATTGTTTGCGAGAAGTTTAACGCTTAAGCTGATTTTTAAACAGACAACAATGAATATGCCTGTATGTAGAAAACTAAGCACTTTTGTACCATGGCTATGCCCTATAGTAACTGCTTTTGTAAATATTGTTGAAAAAGAGCTGAGACAACTATATTTGAAAAGAAATAAAAGAAAGGCCTATAATTTGTCTTATAGAGAATATAAAGCACTTAAGCATTTTGAAGAGAATGATGATTTGGTCATTAAGCAAGCAGCAAGGGAGGTGCAGTTGTAATAATGGATAAGAATAGTTACATGGAAAAGTTTAATAATATTCTTGCAGACTCTTTAACATTTAAGCAAATAACTTTTAGTGAAGTTAAAAAATGTATTGTAGATGTAAACATGATAGTTTATGAAATGCAGTTAAATGATGATATTTCTATTGATCTTTTTAATTATTTTTCTATACCTTGTCCAAGGACTCCACAAATTTATGGAATTCCCAAAATACATAAAAACTTGGAAGACCCACCCCTTAGGCCTATAGTTTCAGGTAATGGGTGGGTGACAGAACCTATTTCAAAATATCTGCAGTTTCAACTTGGTAAATGTTTAGTTAAATGTCAAAGTATTCTAAAGGATACTGTTTATTTTTTAAATGATTTATATAAATGGTATGAACAGAATATTAATGAGAATTTTATTTTTGCGACATTAGATGTAACATCATTATTTACAGTCATCCCTAATGAATATTGTTTGGATGCAATAAGGAGTTTTCTTTGTACAGAAACTAATGTACAGACAAATGAAGTAGAAAATATTTGTATGCTTCTAGAAATAGTACTAACAAAAAATGTTTTTATTTTTGATAAGAAACCATTCTTGTAGCTAACTAGGGTAGCAATGGGGACCCCAGTAGCTAACACCTATGCAAACTTAGTTCTATATCAATGGGAGAAGTATTTTGTATTAAGCAATTATAATAATTCAAATGACAAAGTTAAATTCTACAGAAGATTTGTAGATGACTGTTTTTTTATTTGGAATGGTAGTAATGATGAACTGCATAATTATATTAAATATTTAAATGCCACAACTAATTTTTTAAAGTTTAAAATGATCTCTTCATCTGATAGTATAGTATTTTTAGACATTCAACTATATAAAAAAATGAATAAAATCAAAACTATGATCTATAAGAAAGAGGTGAATGCTAATAGATATGTTAGAAGAAACAGTATGCACGTGCCACATACTTTTAAAGGAATACTCAAGGCACAATTAATAAGGGCCAGTAAACTTAATACAGAAAATGATAATTTCATGTTGCAAGTGGATGAGATGAAACAAGAATTTATAAGGAATGGTTACTCCTCGAGTTACATAGACACCATTTATGAAGAGGTTAGAATAGGTAGGAAAGACAAGTATAAACCTATTTTTAGTCAGAGAATGACAGAATTAGTACAGATACCTAATGAGAAAAATTAACTTATTAGATATATAACTACTTATAATATAAATACTAAAGAGGTGTGTGACATTATAGAAAGAAACTGGCTTATACTATTAGCAATGCCAGAAATCAAAGAATTAATAGGTTTAAAACCTAGATTCTCATATAGAAATCTGGAAACATTAAAACAAAAACTATGTTATAAAGATTTTAAAGTTGAGAAAGTTTTATACCAGCATAAAAATGCAACACTGAAATGCCATAATTGCAGTTGCTGTACAGATATATACAATTTAACAAATGAATTTGAACATCCTATTACTAAAAATAAATATAATTTTAAATGTTCAGCTAACTGCAATACGTCACAAATAGTACATCTTGCAACATGTACATTCTGTACAGCATTTTATGTTGGTAAGACAACTAGGAAGTTAAGAGAACATATTATAAAGCATAAATTGGAAATTAGAAGGAAAGTAATTACTAATGCTCTATATAAGCATATTATGGCCAATGTCACACACACTTTTAAATTTAGAGGTATATGTGCAATAATTACAGGTATTAGAGGAGGAGATATGAACAATGCCTTAGAACTAAAAGAGTATGAATGGATCACTAGGTTACAGGCACACTACCAGGTCTAAATAATACAGTTAGCATAAAGCCAGTATTGGTAAAAAGACAGAGAGAAAATATTTGAGAATATATTTTTATTATGGTTTCTTTATTAAAGTATTTAGGAAATGTATATATTTAAAAATTTATATTTCATAATGAATTTTTCTTTATTGAATGTCTATGAAATATGAAGTAATATTGGTTATGCAGTGCGCATATAGTAATGTGTATAAAATAAGTTTTTCATGAAATATATTTTGTATAGGGCGATTTTAGGGTAATGCAAATGTATTTATTTATACATGTGCAAATAGATGTAATTAATTATATTATATGAATAGTAAGGGACAATTTAATTATTTTAAAATGTTTTTTTATGCATGTTAGTATAGTTTTAAATAATTTAAATAGTTAATTGCAAGTTAAATGTGTTAGGCTGGCTAGATCATGTGAGTCTATCTGTACCCCTATTTAATGTTGTGAAAAATTTCATTGTTTTCATGTACTGATGAAGGGTGGTGAGCCCGAAAGTTTTACTTATTAAATTTTGGCGTTTAAGTGTGTTTTGGAGATATTTTTTGCAGTATTCATCAAGAGTTTTGTCATGGTTATCAACTATAGCATGTATGGCCAAGGTCATCTAGTAGTCTGTATGCCCTGGGCCATGTATGAGCCTAGGATGCCACATAACTGATCCACACAGTTAATGCTACATCTACCATGCGGTCATCATGCAATGTCTGACAAAGGTGAAATGTGCAGCTTTGCTGGACAGGGTTGCATAGTATGGCAGAAGTATGTAACGTGTATGGCACAAGGATCTGTCCAGCATGTGACATTCCTTGTACTAGGAAGGTGGATGTCCATGACATATGTATTTCAGATCAGGATATGTACGTGTAGCATGTCCAACATCACAGTGTTGCACATGTCTTTATGCAGGGTAGGCATCATGCTACATAGTGGAGATGAGGATTGTGAAGGCTGGTGTCGCCCATCCAAACATAGCCAATACCCCTTAAAGGTGATATGTGATCCGATATTTGTCACTTGAGTGATGAGTATGGCTGTACAATGATCTCCATGTTCATGGATGGCACCCTGTCATGACTATGGTTGCTTCTTATGACTACCTAATAGGCTTAGTGACGTCACTAGCTCAGGGAGGTAAACTGCACAGCAGCATCCCTTACACACAGTGTCCATTATGTTGACTGCTGCCTAGGTGGTAGTTCATGGGTACAGGGTTATTAACCTAGCGGTGACAATGCAATATGCAGCTGTCAGATTGTGCACATACATCACACACCTCACCCACAAAGCCCCTTTTGTATATTGTCCACAACACTGAGTCAGCTATTGCTCCTAGGTCATAGCCATTCACATACTTACATAGGCAGATGCCTCCCATTTGCCTGTATGGTATGGGCTACAATGAGGGGGAGTACAATGAATTAACCCTGTTTTACTGTAGCTGCCACTGGTGTGATATGCACATATTACTCAGACACCTTTTGTAGTGTTGGTTCTGTCAACAGTCCACTGGCAGAACACTCCTATGACATACAAAGGTACATCTAGTATACTGAGTGTAGGTGGAACACAGTATGGGTGATGATGTCCTATGACCTGTCACAGGTATGATATGCAGTGTGAAATCATCCATACTGTCATCTACATCTGTACTGCTAACAACATATACGTTGATTAAGGTTCATGGACTTTCAGACCAGACTCAGCAGGGTAGTAGTGCAGTGCCTCCCATTATGACTGGTGTCTCCACTTTGTGGGTTGTGATAACTGTTGGTGTGCACCATTCAGTGTTTTCACAGACTGACATGAAGCTCTGTTTTACATGATGTGTATGTGTAGAGCAAACTGTTTTGCCATATGTGTATGATATAACTAGGGATGTGGACAGGTCCCATGCAGCCTGAGTGCACCTTGTACCATCATAGTTATGGTTACAGGGGCTCTGTAGTGTTCAAGGATATGTGATTGTGTACCTGTTAGGGGGGCAGTGTGTTTATGTTATCCAACACCTTATCTGTATTGCTTATTCATGCTCAGCACTTGTTCAGAACATGTAAGCACTTCATGAGCTACTAATTACTATAGCACTCAATCCTCCTCATTACCTACAGGTAAACACTTTCCTCACATATCTAGTGGGAAATAGTTAAATATTCAGGCATGTCCAAGTGTCAGTTCCCAGTGTTATTGCCTGTCTATATGATGAATATGGGCATCATGAGGCAATATAGAAACTGTCTCGTGTACACAGTCAATACTCCCTTCCTAACATACAACACTACAACCTGTGGGAGATGCACATATCTAGCCATGCTGGAAGTAAGGCTCTCTCCAACCCAGACTGAACCTGACAATCATGTGGGGATGTTAAACATTTGCACCACACCACACTCATCACATAGTCTCACTAGATCTCCACCACCACAGGCCACACATAGTAAGACTACAACATTTGCGGAGCCTCTCAATACTACTCTGTCTAGGCAACAGAGTACTCCAACGCAGAAATGCAGGCAGCCCCCATCCCCCAACGCAACACCAATTACTTATAGCCCACAGACTCAGTGTGCCCATCAACCACAGCCAATAAGGCGATATAACGTACCCAACACACTAGTCATAGGTGATGCTACACGCGGTCACACTGATGTCCCACTCAGCAGGCTACACAAGGTGATAGTTACTGTCAGCTGCCTGTCAGGTAACAGGATCCGCAACATAACCTATGCACTCAGGTCACTCCGCAACAGGTACAATATGACTGTGTCATTCTCCGTGTTAGTGTGAATGCCCTGAGATGTACCTTCCTGGACTACATGTAAAGAGACATGGAATAGCTCTCCGATCTTGTAGCCCAGGCAGGTATCGCCCTAGCCCTGAGTAGCATTCAGCCATCGTCCAGACTGATAATGCAGTACAAGGACAAAATAATTTACTTCAACAATTGGCTTTGCTTCTGGTGTCATTCCAAGGGTATCCAGTATCTGTCTGCTTTGAATGACATGGTCGACAGAACACGATGCTTTGGCATAGATGGCCTGGAGCTGTCGGCCCTGGGTTTACGGATAATGGCTAAGGCTCTTACTGCTCCTGTAGTGCATGTTTTTGGCACGGTTCAAATAACATATTCACCACCATAACAGGAAGAGGCAAGCAAAACCTGAGGGTAATGCTACTCAATGCTTGACATCTTCATCTCAAATGCACTAACCTGAGGCACTCCTTTTAATGGACCACTTCCATATTTGTGCAGTGACTGGGACCTGCTTTTAGGCTCCTGAGAGCACCCCTGCACTACCAGGCTATTACTCATACCACACCTTTCAGTCATGTAACCAGGACCGGAACACCCATGGTGGAGGTGTGTCCATATTTCCCAAGGATATCCACACCTCCAGGCTGGTTGCTTAGCACAATGCATCAGAGGTAATCCAAGTGCAACTAACTCTGGCCATAACTGCTATACAAAATGTAGCTTGCTACAGATATCACACCGTACCCCACGGTTAATGGTCCTCACTTCTTGGTGTATGGAAAGTTGGGTTCAAACAGACACTACTGATGTGTGACTGACACTACCCCACCATTAACTGGGATACCTACTCATGTACCATCACACTAGGCCAACGCTTTCTGGGATTCATAACCTCCAATTGCCTGGATCAACCTATCCACACCACCACCAGGGCCAACAATATCCTAGACCTTGTCATTACCAACATGTGTGACTGGTGTTCCTCACCTGGGGTTATCTCCTCGTTGGTCAGATCCAAACATACGCTAATCACCCTTGTTATCCACATCCCGGCACCACACCCTTTATGGAAAACACAGTACAATATTTCTACAAAGCCAACTTCAGGATTCTTATGACAGCAGTAGTAAACATCATGACACCCGTGCAGATGGACAATACAGTTACAACTGCTGAATCATACACAACTGCACATAATTAGCACTTACACAACGGCATGGATCATGTTATCCCAAACAGAGCCATGACGGTACCCACCAGAAAATGGACGACACTCTGGTGGTCCAATGCCATGGACATAATGTACAACAGAAGGAGGAGACTGTTGCAAAGTAGAGTACAATCCCATGAGTGGAGGAGCTCCCTGGTCAGCCTCAGTAAGAATCTGAGATCCCTTATCACATCCTCCAAAGCTAGCTACGTAAACATTACCATGTCTAATTCCAAGGACTACCACAAAGCATTCTAGAGGTATGCCACTACTCTCGATGGTGATACCCACATCTGCTCTGACATACAGCAGTATGGCATGAACATTACAGAACCGACTGATATTGGCAACATCTTGGCAGATAGGTTCCGTGCTAACTTTACACCCCTCTCACACCCTAAAGGGCCCATATCTATACAGGAATGATGCAGAGTCCTTGTGATCACAACTATGCAGTTCAAAGCTGCACTCTCTAAAGCCAGGAACACAGCATCCATGTGACCATACAACATCCCAGGCTGCGATTTCCACGAACTTCAGAACAAAATGGTTCCCCACTTGGGCACCATATTCACTAATAGCCTTGCATCAGGCATTGTGGCCCCTGAATGGCACACAGCAACAGTTATCACACTCCACAAAGGTGGTGCCACAATGGACCAGGGAAACTATTGCTCTATATGCCTGACTAGACTGTTCTGCAAGGCTATGGAGCACATCATCACGTATCTCATTCACAGAGACATTGGTGGCCTCCAAACCTTTGATCCCACCCAGTTTGGATTTATTAAGGCCAGACCATGCCTCCTAAACCTGGTAGAGTCCTTTGAGACAGTTACCAAGGCAGTAGATGAGGGTAAGGAGGTCCATACAGCCTACCTTGACCTCTCAAAGGCTTTCAACACCGTTCCCCATTCTGGTATTGTCAACATACACATCCACCTGCACATTAACTCCTACGTCACGAGATGTTATGCAAAGTGGCTCATGGACAGAACCCACACAGTGAGGGTAGCATACCCTAGTTCCTACTGTAAATCAGTTACAATTGACATCCCCCAGTCCTCGGTCATAGGGCCCCTCATATTCAGTATATGCTTCTCTGAGGTACAGGCTAGCACAGGAGGACTTACCCTGAATAGGTTTGCAGACGACTGCAAACTAGGGGCCATGATTGATTCCTCAGCTGATACAGACACCCTCCATAAGGGTGTCACTGGGATGGATACCTGGTGTCAATAACATGGCCTCAAGCTGCATGCCACAAGGTGCATAGACATCCCCTTTGGATTATACCAATCACCCATGGATTATCACATAGGTGGTAGTCCCCTACATACATAAAACATAATAAGGGATCTTATAACCCAAGAAGATAGCATTCACTCCTTTGATAACCATATTGCCAAGGTGGTGTGGATATCCTTCTACGTGGCCACCCTAATCTCTAATGGGTTTGTAGCCAGAACAAAGGCAGCCATTGTGCCACTCTACTCATGACTTACGAAACACATTAAAGAGTACAACACCCCATTTGGGATGTACCTTATGAGACAACAGCAACAGCTTTAAATACCACAACATTACCACGCCAAGAGGAATACTGACCTCCAAAGGATGACGTATGCAGCCCAACTACAGAAACCCCAACTGTACTCGTTTGCATACCGCATACTCAGAGGTGACCTCTGCTGAATATACAAGGCCCATGAACAAAACAATATTGATGGATATGCTCCACATAAGCAAAAGCTACTGAGAGCCACATGCTCTGGGATATGTACCTAAATGCAACGATGACTAGGACGTCTTGGAGGGATACATTCCTGACCCAGACACTCACCATGCTTTGGAACATGATTCCTATGTACATCAGGCAGGGACCCTCACTAGCACTCTTCAAGAGATACCTCAATGGGTGGATGGGAGACAGACATGTACACCAGGGATCACTGCAGTGGCTCTGCTGTACAGAGGCACAGGAAATGAATGGCTCTGCTGTTCACAGGTACATGACACTACCCTAGGGAGGTGCCGCAAGTGAAAACACTGTAGTTAGGCTTACGAATGGCCTTGGCTAGACAGCATAGTACCAAACTATGAACCTATGAAGTTATTACATGTCCTTTGTGCATGGATAATTGACTAGCTCTTCCATTTCGATTAGCTATCATGCCGATACACTGTCTGGTGACTACAAGTCATATGTATCCTGTTATTGTGTATTGTACATGGCAATAGACATACCTGATGTTTGCATAACACAACAGTAATGCTATGTAAAATGTTAGACATATCTACCTACAATACTGTACATTTCACATTTTTGCCACAGTATCCCACAATGCAAATCATAATTGCATAGCAGGACCACCTTAGACATGTAATTCTCAGTTATACACCCATACATATGTCTACTGTTACAGTATATCAACATATACTATCCCCTGTTATGGCACATACTTGTTGGACAAACCCTGCCACTGATGGCGGCTGGAGTGAAATTGTTGTGTTTAAAGTCCTTATATAGCATCCCTTGTGGTGTATGAGGTGTTTACCTTGTGGCCCACAGCAGTAAACACAATTTCTATGAGCGTTACTATGCTCAATAATACATCACTACATAATACCTTTTCCCACTATATGCATTGCGTACACTTTAATTAATACAGAACAGGTACTACATACACTAACATACTGAGTGTTCTACATACCTTATTAGTATCCCGAGTTGATGATAATATAAGTCCTATCCATTTTCTGTTGTAACGTTTTTCTCGTATGTACATACTGTTTGAATGTATGACAAGCCATCCTTTTATACTTAGATATCAGTAACATGTGGTATCCTGCCACCAATTGGTGTTCCGGAGTAGATGATTACATGCACATCAGCTGTGCAGCTACTCCATTAGCCAATGACATGGCAACAGTGGGGTATAATTGAATACTCCACTTGGGCATTGTCCCTTTGCTCTACCTTCGAGGAAGACAGCCTGGATGTGTTGTTTGTGATGAATTGCAACAGCTATATGGAAACACACAGAGATATAGTAACTTCATATGTAAACAGTATTATGTGCAAATTTATAAATAAAAACAAATCATCAATGGCTGTTATGCTGCAAATAATGAGAAACCATATAGAATAATTATAAGCAACAATCACAAAATCTAGATATATAATGTCTAGATATAATTAGACAATATTAAGTTCATATAAAAGCATATAATGTATACATTTTTTATCTTGAATTTAATAATTAAAGTTATTATATTTTATTTTAGGTGTATATTTCATCTATATCAGCTTGATATCAATTACTTCTGCTTTTATATGAACTTAATATTGTCTAATTATATCTAGACATTATATATCTAGATTTTGCGATTGTTGCTTATAATTATTCTATATGGTTTCTCATTATATGCAGCATAACAGCCATTGATGATTTGTTTTTATTTATAAATTTGCACATAATACTGTTTACATATGTGAAACACATTTTTTTATACACATTTACTTTTTTACACATTTACATTTTTATACATAGATATACATAGATTTTTTTATATAAGTATACATAGGTTCAATTTTTATTATTGATTTTGGTTAAGTGACTATGATAATATATGTTAGTTGTTGTTATGAACAAGCCGCATATAATGTTGTGCTGAAAAATGTGTACTAGGACTTTAAAATTTATGCATTGTAGTAGACCAAGGATTGTTTTATTTTAATTGTTTAATTGTTTCATTAGTTGAATCTAGACAATTGATTCAGCTATAAAAGCAATCATGAATTGAGGTTTGTTAGATCGGAAGAAGCGTGCAGGTGGCACGTGAAAGTGCTCATCCTTTGTTTTTAAGGTTGAATAAAAATTGAATATTGCAACAAGGACTTTTATTTCTTCATGGTGACTTCAACAGTTTATTTTGCCTCAATTTATCTTTTTCCATTTGGCTGTTGAGTTTTTTAGGAGGTTTGTGGTATTATTCAACACATATTTATATGTGTGCGAGGGCTCATTCCATATTTGAAGACCTATCCTTTAGTAGACTAATACTATGGTAATCGCAGGCTTATTCATTAAGCCATTGTTAATTGGTTCCTGTATAGCATGCAGGTGATGTTGCTCCTTCAATCCCTTTGGAAATACATCGGTATGTAATGAAATGTTGCTACATGAAAGCTGTCTTGTGTATTTCTGTCACAGATATTTGCACTCATTGGAGTTGTGTTGGTGACTGAACCTCTTTGGCTTGGGTTGACACCTTTTCAAATGGCCATAGTGGGACATTTGCAGGACACATATCAGATTTTAGAGGCCGACACATACCCATGGTCAGTGCAAAGTATAGAACTTTACACATATGCCTATATAAAAGCTTATATTCTTGTAGCGGTTTACTTGCTTATCCTATTTCTTGTTACATGTAGGTACTTTAGATACAGATGACTATTTTATGCAACAATTACATTAAATATGGAACATGCCAAATATCTCGAGATTGTAGGACATTAGTATTTGTACTAATTTTGGTCAGGACACTACCACACATAGAGGGTCTGCCCCTCGCAAGTTGGGACAGGTGGTAACCCTATCTTTAGCTCATATCCATAGCACATATTTGTAATAGTGTATAGACATATATACCCTCCATATCCTTTGTTCATAATGTTCGGTCGTGGTGGAATGTGTGATTGCTATGGTCCATGTTATGCACATATTTGAAGACTTCAACCACTGTATACGTCATACCCACGGATTCAGGAAAGCACACACTTCCAACGACCACATTACCATTCCCAGACTCCCAAACCCTACAATACCGAACACTCAAACTCATGACAGTCAAACTCCCTGAACTAACAGAAACACAGAACACACACATGCACACACAGACACACTGCTATCCATCACATCCAAACAAACCATCCTACACTACGTATGGCCATGTGGCCGTGCCCCCATACCAACCCCATGTGGGTGGCTGTGCCCACCACACCACACCTACTGTAATAATCTACCTCCGAGATAGCACAAACAGATATATGATGCAAACCCCCACACACACATTATAGTCGCCTGGAAACACACACCAGAACACACACTTACACACACTACAGCAATCAGAAACACACTTAAACACAGTACCTACCTGGACCGCAGCACCAGAAGCACTAACTAAATGTCCCTTAACATCGTGATAATAGTACTAGCGGTTCTAGTGTTCCGGTACTGTGGTCTTTCATTTTTTAAGCCTCGTGATTATGCGCGTTGGTATGTAAAGCATTCGGTATTTGGTAGTGTCCTATTTATATGTACCTCCATGGTTGTGTAGATGTTGTTAACCTAATTATTTATTTGCATATATATGTATATCCATATATATCAACATATATCTCTTTCTCTCTCTATATTATATATATATATATATATATATATATATATATATTTAGAGAGAGAGAGTTAGAGAGAGGGAGAGAATACACCTTTCGTTGGGTACATGGCAGTGTATACCATTTCCAGAACTCCGCCCTTTTGTGTTTTAACCTGTCACAATACACACCTGCCGTTGGTACATCTCAGGTAGCTTAGTGGTAGGTTATTGTGAAGATGGTGTACATGGTTGTGTGTTCTACTCCTGGCAGTGATTGTTAAACCTCTCAGAGCAAGCACTATTAGTACAAGGGTAAATAACGCACATTTCAGCAGTTCTGGGCAGCTTTGCCCATGGTTTGCACGATATTCAGCAAAGGTTAGACCTGTGTGGTGCATATCCATGTAGTCATGTTTAAACAATGCTTACCGGCACTTACCGGTGCAAAACCCTGCTAACATGTGCTTAAACATGCTCTAATGACCTGCATCCAACATCCATTATTCGGGACATCAGAATTACGTAACAGCCCTTGCAGGTCATGGAACCGGGACCGTGCACAAGACAGTCAATGGCTTTACCACTGGGGGATCTGGGATATGTACAAGTGTTATTGTGTTTAGTATGTACACTGTACTATGGCTGTTCCTCTATACTGCAAACAAATGTGTAACTCAGTTAGTTTACATATGGATGATACCTATTAATGGTATGTCCAAGTGATGCTTAATGGATGTGCTCCAGCTATGGGAATCCATGTCACAGTGAGCCACACATTGTAATGTGCTACACCTTGCCACATCCATAACTGGAGAATGCTGGGGTGACAGATATCTGTCATGGGTATTCCCCATGCTTTGGAACTACATCCCTGATTACATTATATGGAGCCCCTCATTAACATATCAGGGAATCCTTGCAGAGTGGGTGGGGAACAGTGGTTACACCCCAGGGAACCCGAAACTGGCTCTGCTCCACAGAGGGACAGTTAGTTAATCAATGAGGTGGCAACAGCAGACACATTTGGGCTAGGCTTATGAATGGCTTCTGACAATTAGGCATGTATCTACCGATGTACCTAGGAACCTATACATACAGTATCAACACATGCTGTTAGCTTAATTTACTGTTCAGGTATTGACTTACCTTGTGCCAATAGCAGTTGTGTGTGCAATAGTTGAGGGCTGCCTATGTAGGATGCACACAGTAGACCACCTATACATGACAATTTACAGGTGGTTGTGTGTGTGTGTGCCATACCATTTTACTGTATGTGCAGGTGGAGAAGTGTGTCAGTCCGTAGGTGCCTACACTGTCAGTGTATGTGCTATATGTTCCCTCTTTGCCAAGGCATGGGCATATTGGGCACGTCTCTGTCTGCCTACTGGGGCTGGCACAGGGTGTTCATGGTCTGAATCCCTCTGTGCCTGTGGTGCCCTTGGCAATTGTGGTGGGCTGTGAGGGCCTTCACCATTATGTCCCTGCTGCAGCTGTTTCCGCAGGATCATATTATGTAGCATGGCACATACTATGAAGATGTGGGTACACGTACCTGGAAAGTACTGCAAGGCTCCACCGGATATGTCCAAGCAATGGAACCATGATTTCAGCATCCCAAACACACACTCTATGATGATTCTGGTTTGTGCGTGTGCCTCATGATGGCGTTCTAGCATGGGTGTGTGTGCATTTCTGATGGGAGTCATCATCCATGGCTATGGTGCATAGCCAGCATCCCCCACAAGGTGGCCATATGGGATATCCCCCCTGACAAATACCTGGTGCAGCTGTGAGGAATGCCAGATGTGGGAGTCGTGGTAGCTTCCAGGGCTGCCAGCACACACATCCATGATAATGCCCTGGGCATTGCACACGACCTGGCAGTTGATGGAGTGGTATCCCATGTGGTTTATGCAGCGCCTACCATGCTCACTGGGTGGTGACTTGATGTGTATGTGCGTGCAGTCTATTGCACCCAGTACCTCCGGGTAGTCTGCCGTACGGTGGAAGAGATGCATATTGCTGGCCAACTCCTCCTGAGTTCGGGGGAAGTATATATTCTCATTGGCATGTGGTAACATGGCATCCAGGAACTGGTGGAGTACCCTGGATGCTGATGCCTGTGAGATCCCCATGATACCCCAGTTGGCCTTTGAAAGGTACCTGTGGCTAGTATTCTCAAGCTTACACATACCTCCGTGTCCACTGGGATAGGTTCCCCTCTGTTGTTTCTGGCTCTGAAGTGTGGCCGGCACAGCTCAACGATTTGCTATATGATGTCCCTGTCCACCCTGTAATGCTCTATCTCCAGATCATCTAGCCCCTGATAGGTTACCCTTGGTCTGAACACTCTTCTCCTCCTCCGGTGCCTGAGGTGGTTGTCAGCATCATCCTCCACACCACCTTTAGTCTCCAACACATGCTGATGAATCACAGCTATGGCAGTTCCCCATCTGTTTACACTGATGGTGCAGTGGTTGGGAATACACGAGTATGTGTGAGGTGCCTTCACACTTTATACTATTGTGCTTTGGAAGCTGATGATGTCATAGGGTGTGTATGTACAATCTGAGCTGCAGTGTATCTTACTTATGTGTTTTACTGCAGGTACTGCTATTGTGGTGCCTTTGGTGTTGAATTACATTTGGCTGCTGTGGATCACCTCTTGCCCTTGCCTTAACTTTTCAAACCGATTCCCCTTCCATTGTCAGGCATGCATCCAGCAGTCTGCTTTCTTGTTTTGTACTTTCCCAACCCAGGATTGTGTTGCGAAATGTGTTCTATAGCCGATCTACTGCAGGTTTGCTTTTCTCTGCTGTGACAGTTCTCTTTTCTTTGCAATCCGGCACCTCCCCTTTCCTGTTCTGCAGGTTGCTGCTAGCAAACTTGTTAGCTACTGTCAATGGCCCACTGTGCGTTAATAGGTGTTAATTACTCAGTTGAACTTCAGTTACCCTACTGCGGCATTTCCTTATTGTCTTCCCGTAACCTTCCTGTTTCAGCTGTGGTGCGCGCCACGCTCAGCTGTTTACTTGGTTTCGAGTGCATTGTCATCCGCGTACACATGCGCTTTCGGTTACCTTGTGTGCTCTCAGCTAAGCAAAGCTATGGCTACATCCACACCCCTATCCTGCAGCTTTGCTTAGCAATGGGCAACCCAGATTAGCAATGCTCCAATGTGTTTACAGCTATGGTGGCACACCCCTCTGCTGATGTCATGTATACTGCCAGGCCACTCCTCTGTGTTATACTGCTATGCCGTGTGGTACAGCCTTATGCCGGAAAGGTGTTTGCGATTCAGTATTACTTGCCTCATTTGCATGGCGTTGACTGCTAATTCATAGTTACCGTGCCGAACACTGTCACAGACCCTTAGCAACCCTTGCACCTTGGTTGTGGTGTAGCATGCATACCATTGCCTATTATGGTGAAATCATGATTTGTGTTACATTGCAATTTTATGACATCTATATATATTTTCCTTGTGTTTCCGTTTGCGCACACATGCCCTGTGGTTGTACTTTGCGTTAGTGTGGCCATGACATTAAATGCTATTTTTATGTGTTGTGCGTGTTTTTTTATGCCAGTGGCTGTATATTTAGCCATTGGCATATGTTAACTTTGTAATACGTAAGTTTGGTCCACTTTCATGGCTCCGATGTTCTGTTTGAAAAAATGTAAACCATTTTTTTTGGTTTACATTTCTGTATGCTTATGCTATGCCTGCACCACTTCATGAATCGCTATGTACCTTTATTTGCATGCTGCACTACTGCACATGGGGTGATTAGCATACATGCGCCGAGAGCTGCGCAGATCTGGCGTACGCTGGTAGTGCACATGGAATCGGATCATACCTGAATCGCTCTGCGGCCATATTTGGCATTAGACCGTCTACGCTACGCCTGTGCCTGGTGCAAGCTTCATGAATCCTGGGGCTTGTTTTTATTCCAGCATTGGATGTGTCCGTGTTTTAAATTTTCCCAAAAGAGTTTGATTTTTAGACATTCGTAGAAAATGTGAGACCAATCAGCTTTATCGATCTGTTGACATCAGCAACAAACCCCATTACTAGAAGGATTGATTTCTGAAGCTTTATCAGGAGTTAAGAAGGATCTTTGGAGGAATTTCCAGGTAAATGTTCTCCAATAATGAGAACAAGAGGTCAATTTTACTGAGAGTAGTATATCTGATTTATTGTCTGGGGTTAATTGAATCAAATATCCTTTAGTCATAAACTGCCAATATGATGGTTTGAGTAATGTTTTGTAGTTTTTTATTAGGTTATATAAGTATGAAGTTCCATTTTTCATATTCTCATTATTATATATAATTCCAAACAGTCTGAATATGAATTTAGGTGGAGTTGAGAAAGAAGAATTATTTATTATCCTACATAGATCCTTGGAGTATGTTAATATATTCTGAAGTATTAACCATTCATGAGAATTTAATTTATAAGTTGACATCATATATTGTATATCTAGTACTCATTGATGTTTTATACAATGCACCCAACAAATTAATTTTGTTCTGTTCCCAAGAGATGAATATGTCCCTATGAATTCTATCTGGAAAGTTTTTAGTAATACTGAAGGGAATTAGTGCTGTGAACCAGAGCTTTAGATCCATATTCATATTTATATATTTCCTAAAGTGATCAAATAAATGATTTATTAGATTTGATCTGGTTGATTTAGTTATATTATATTGCAAATTTAAAGTCAGTGAGTACCATAATATATTATCCTTATCCATAGTAATAGTATTTTTAAGTAATTTGTTTTCATTTAATATTATAATTGTATGTAACAATTTCCAGTTGGATATATAACTAGGATTAATCCATTCAATCACAGTTTTAAGTAGAGTAGCTCTTGTATATGATTCAATGTCTGGAAAATGTATTCCTCCCTGATCCCATTGTCTAATATGATGGGTATATGCAATTTTATTTATTTTAGGATACCATAAGAACCTCAGGAGTATTGCTGTTATTTTCTTTCAGGAATTAACAAAGTAGCTTGTACTACATGCAACATTTTGGGAAGAAGAACCATTTTGATCAGCTGTAGTCTATCTTCGAAAACTATGAATAGGTTATTATATTTGAACACTAGAGAATCTATTGTATCCTTGACCTTTTTAGAGTTAGTATTCATTATATCTTGTATATTCTTACACAGAATTATCCCCAGGTATTTTAAAGTTGCTACTTGTTCACCTATGAAATGATTCTTGTCTATTTGTATATCATTCTTCTTATTTAATAATACATATTTAGATTTTTGATTATTAAAACTAAGACCTGAGATCTTATAAAATGTATATATCAAAATATCTAGTTCATCTAAGACTTCTTTTGAATTCAATAGTGTAAGAAGTATATCATCAGCGAAGAGCATGATCTTAGAATTATATTGTCCAAATATATTTATTACTTTTATCTTCTGATTATTTTGTATTAATATAGCCAATAGCTCTATAGCCAATGCAAATAAGATGGGTGACATAGGGCAATCCTGTTCAGTATCTCTTTTAATTTGTATAGCCTCTGAGGTGAAGGGTCCTATTTTAATATAAGCTAAGTTGTTTTCATAAACCTTTTTAATGAATGTAATAAAGGAGGGAGGACAAGCATATGATTCAAGAATTTTAATTAAACAATCCCAATTTAGGGAATCAAATGCTTTTTCAATATCCAGTCCGATTATCAAGGCTTCTATATATTTTTTTATTTGAATAATCAATTAATGTCAATATTCTTTTAATGGTGTCATGTGCATGTCTATTTTGAAAAAAAAAAAAAACAGTTTGATTATTGTTGATTATTTCATACATTTGTTTTTTTATTCTATTTACCAGGATAGACATAAATATTTTATAATGTATTTAATAATGAAATTGGCCTATATGAACTACAAAGACTATCATCTTTATTTTCTTTTAAAATGGGTATGATTAAAGAGTATCTCCATGAAGGGGGAATTATTGCATGGGTTTAAATTTCAATTAATATTTTTTTGTAACAATGAGGTTATATTTTTGGGAAATAATTAGTAAATTTCTGAGATTAAACCGTCCATTCCTGGAGAGTTACCAGATTTACTTTTTTTTTTATTTTATCAGTAACTTTTTTGTGAGTAATGGGATTTTGTAGATTCCTTTGTAAACTTTCAGGGATTGATTTTATATCAGCAATCATATTTTCTAAGTTGAAATAATCTGTTGTACTATTCTTACTTTTATAATGGTTTCTGTAATGACATTTAAAAGCATTTAGCATATCTTTTATTTCCAACACTTTCTTACCTTTTTCTTCATGTAAGATATTAATAATAGAGTTAGCTTTAGATTGCATTTTAACTTTAACAATTAAATTATGTAAATGTTTTGGAGAAGTAGCATAAGAATTTATCTTTAACCTCTCCATGGCTAAATTAGTTTTATGATTTAATATTTTGTTAAATCTTTTATGTAAGTCTTTAATTGCTGTCTTGTTTTCAATCAAATTAAGGGGCTTTTGGGATTTATATAATGTGCGTTTTCTTTGTAATTCTTGTAGTTCTGAGTACCATTCCTTGAGTCTATTTTTATACCAACCGATCACTTTCCCATAAATGTAAGCTTTAAGTGAGTCCCAAACAATTACTATGTTCACTTCTGAATTGTAGTTTATATCTGAAAATAAATTACGTTATTATCTGGAGCGTTTCTTCCCAGGCCTCCGCTGAAAACAGGCTCTGTGGAACCTAGTCGGACATTCCCGGTCAACAAATGTTAAATAAAATTAAAAAAAAAAAAAAAAAAAAAAAACGTTCATTCACTAACCACTGCTTAAATTCTTTTATTTTTGTAATGTACGCAGGAAACCTAGCTATGATGGTTAGTGGTTTAAAATCTATTTGCATTTTTAGAACTAATGAATTGTGATCTGATAGTGGACATGGGATTATTGAGAAAGAAAGTAATTTTTGTTTGAAGATCTTAAGAAATGTGCATTTTATCTATTCTGGCTTGAGTACCAAATCTATAATATTGGTGACAGAATAATAATGAGTTATCTATAACATTAAAGGTATCTATCGAGTTTAAAGATTTGGACTAACTTTTTAATAGTTTTGCAGTAGCTGTTAAACATGGAGATTTTTTATTAGTAGTTTCAGAAGTATCGGTAATACAATTAAAATCTCCTCCTACCATTAGATTACCTTTAGATATATTTATAATTTGATCTAGATGTTTCTTAACTGTTCCCATCCCAATACCAAGAAACCAGTATAGGTTTACTAGTGTCCACAATCTATTATTATAGTTCAAGATGACTATAGCTATAAGACCGTCATTATCTACATATTTATGCATTACTTCAGGGATTAAGGAATTATTTCTCCATAAAATTGTTACTCCCCTCTTCTTAGATTTAAATTTAGAGCATGCTAAGGTCATATAATCACTTGAGTTCCATATGAAATTATCATTGTTTTTGAAGTGGGTTTCCTGTAGAAGAATTATTTGCGCTCTATTTAACTTTAGGTATCTTAATAAGTTAGATCTTTTATTTGGACTATTTAGGCCATTAATGTTTAAAGATAATAATGAAAGGTCCATATCAAATTATTCTGAAGAAGTGTTTGAAGTGCCATTATCTTTATTTGGACCATCCCCTCCTCTAATAGTAAAATTATTAATTTGTAAACATTCATCAATCCCAGTAAAGCATGTTATCACTAAAGTAATCATCATGTTTAAGTCAGCCTTGGAAAAACTAACTAACATCCTAAAAACTAAAGTAAATAATGAAATTAAACTAGTTTGAACATTAATCTCTACCCACCATGGAATTAAATACATTCCTAGCCCAACAGACAGATGCATCTGAAGAACTATCACTCTAACTTCCATTTTCCATTCACTAGAGCTCCATATATATACAATATCAAATATGAAAGGAGTCTATTAAACTACTATTATTGTGTTTTAAAACATTAATTAGCAGAAAGAATTGTTATATACATTAACAACTATATGCTGACCATGTGTATTTATAAACATATGAATTCTATTATACAGATCATTAAACTAATTCAGTTTGTTTGTATCAACATATGTTACCATACTGGAAATAATAATCATTTGTTTGAAGCACACAAGTTATTTAAAATCATAAACACAAAGACTTGCAGCAAATAACCTAAATTTTGATGATTATTACTTCCTGTAGCAGACAAGCATACATTTTCAGATACTGTGCATTAAAACTAAGAGACTATATAAATTATATCACAACATAATATAACCATTAATTTTATTATGCTTTAGCAGTCATATAAGTTACATATTGAAAGGCTTTCAGAGGAAGTGAATGTAATTATATTTACAAAGTGATTTGCAGCATAACAGTACCGTGTATATGATTCCAGATGTTTACAGTATTCTGAATGCTTAGTTCACTTAATGTTATATTTGTTAAATATGCTACAAGTATTAACCTTTTTTAAGCTTTTTATTCTCATTTATAAGATAAAAACTAATTAAAGATTTCTATTCTGTTTCCATGAATAAGTATGTTTGTGCTTTAAAAACTAGGAGTGAGCCCATAGCTTATCCTAGTATATATATATATATATATATATATATATATATATATATATATATATATATATATATATATCTACACACATTATAGCATATCCTTTCCTACTCATTTCTATGGCAATAATAAACATCTCAACAGCTTAAGAAAAGCTGATAGCAATACATGTTGCTTGTGCAACCTGCAGTCTTAAAATCATAATTTTTAAACTCACAAGCTCTTATTTCCCTGCTCAAACATTTCACTGAGAGTAAAGGACCAGTTAAGCAATTGCCCCCCTTTGCACTTCTATCTCCCTCATGGCAAGCTCAATACATTATTTACCAAAGGGCCATTGAGTTAGACACCGCATATACTGCAGGACAAGCCATCATCCTCTCCCCAAACCAGAACACACACCGTCCTGTAACCCAAGCAAATAAATGATGACATAGATTCAAGCTTAGCAGTAAAGTAACATCATTTTATTTTACCTATCACACTTGTGTCTCATTACAAGAGCATGGGAGCTCTCTCACTTAACTACATTGCTCTCACCCAAAGCAGCCGGAATCCCTCTTCACATCATAGTTCCACATAAACTACATGTTAGCTGTATTCTGCACTCACCCATAGATCGTTTCCTGCAATCAAATCTACTATTCCTTTAAAAAAAAACATTTCAACATAATCAGCGCTACAAATAATGGCCATCTGTTCAGCCGTGGTCGGACAGCTCTTGACAGTAACCGAGACAAGCATCAGGACTTTAAAAAAAACAAGCTTCACCATGAAAAGACTGGGACTCAAAACGAGCCCCTTTTCCAACATCTTTATTTATGCCAGCTACGAATAAATCTATCCCATGTCACTTCAATGTTAACTAACACTCCCCAGTTGCATTGCTTAACTTAATACGGAAGTAATTCACAGTTATCATAGTCTTATCGGAAATACATTCTAAAAAAATTATTGGAGTGCCAGTATACAGTTTCATTGGATTTAAAGGGATATTTCAATTAGCTACTAGAGTTGATTTCAGCCAAAGTAAATATCAATAGAAGCTAATAAAAGGAATAGTTACCAAATAAATAAAGAAGGGGCCCACAAACTGAGCACTACAGGTTACAAAGCATAATTATTAACTTTGATTATACTGGATTGTATTTAGTTACTATGTCAAACAGTCAATCCTTAACATATATTTGGAAGTAGGAAAGAGAAAAAAAAACAAGAGAAACAGAAGAGACATGAAACAAAGGGGAAAGATAAGGAAATGTCAGAAAAAGATGATTTATAACTAATATATATCTAAATCTGTAAATCATACATGAAAAGATATAGGAAACATATCTTTCCCTGTATATATGTGGTATATGTATGAATGAGCTTAGAGGTTTTGAAACATATAAAATCCATTTAAAAGTTTTAATGGTTAGGTTGCTGTTGATACTTTGAGAGATTTTACAGATGTACGTACTTTAGATTCTGTTTTCTGCTTCTTCTTTTTGACATCACTCCAGCCATTTTTATCAATGTTTCTCTTCAAGGACGGGGATGCACATTTCATATATTCTGAAATGGTTATGATGTTGTTCTTTTTGATGAATTGTAAGGCTTCTTCCAGGGTGTTGAAGTTTCTCATTTCACTTAGGTGTAGTATCTTTATTTTTGCAGGGAAGGCTATTTGAGCTTTAATATTATTCTGTTTTAGAGTTTTTATTAGTGTCCATACCTTTTTTCTCTGTTCCAGAACTTTAGTGGAGTAGTCATTATCGAATCTTATTCGATTCTGATTGTATTTAATAGGACTTTTCCTCCATGCTGTTTTTAACACCAGTTCTTTGTCCATGAAAGATAAAAATTTTATTATAATTGATCTTGGTGGCACAGAGGATGATGATGGGGTTGATGTTGAAGTTTTATTTCCCAAAGCACAATGTGCCCTTTCTATGCCAAAGGAAAAACCTTCTTTAAAATCTAGAACCTCTGGAATCCATGAGTTTAAGAAGGATATAATGTCCGCTCTTTCTGTTTTCTCAGGTAAACTGAAAATCTTGATGTTTGACCTTCTTTCCCTATTTTCTAGGTCATCTGCTTTATTGGATAGCCTGGTATTTTGCTTCAGGAGAAACTCTGTTTGTGTTTCCTCTTCTTTAAGCCTTCCATCAATGTCAGACAAAGACGCTGCAATGGTTGTTATCTTTGACTGATGCTGCTGAAGTGTTTCTTTGAAGACCTCTGTTTGTTTCTCAGAGTTCTCTTTTAAATTCTGTAGATTAACCTTAAAAGCATCAATTTTTGTTGATAATTCTTGTAATGTGGTGGTCACCAATTGTAGTTTCTTTCCACCAAAATGTATATTTAGTTACTTTAGACTATTAACTAAATATTTGTAGTAGTTTTGTTAGAAATAAATATTATAATTTCCTGAATTTAATACTAGTTTATTGAACTCCAAAAAATGCTGCCTTCAGTTTGCCATTCAGGCTCCGGCCCCAAGATGATTAATTTGTCATACAAGCAGACCATAGTGTATTGCATTTATTTGTTGTCTGTGTTATTTGTTTATTCTGGATTATTGTTTGCCATTCACTTGAATGAAATGCTTTACTATGCACTTGCTTTACTAGTCAGTTTTATGTTGGTTCCTCCTATTTTCTAAATTGATTGTCTTGTGGGTAACTTTCTACTTTAGGTCTGGCCTGAGATTTATTTTATTAAAAGTTTTCTGCAGTGTTTTTGTATTGTACAAATGCTGTGTTATTATGTTTTAGTTTTATAAACTGCTTGATTGGTATGGTTTTATTGCAAATTCATATAGTTAACCAAGACTGTTGTGACATTAAGGACATTAGTGCATCAAGCCTATCTGCCATTAACTGCTTCTTTACATCTTTGCAAATTCATCTTCATCCCCTCGGTATTGCTTTCTGTTCATCTTAATCACTGATGTTCCCTTCTTCTGTTGCATTCAGTCTCTCCTTGTATCACTGTCTACTCAGTGAAACCTGGTTTTGTACTATGCTCCGCAGAACTTAGGTTTTAGATTTTCTATCAGATCTATCAGTGAACAGTCTTGATTTATTTTCAAATTAAGCAACTCAATCAGCATGCAGTCTGTGGAATTCTTACAAGTTTTTCCAAAACCACAGCTCAAAAATGTCTATTTTCCAACACACTGACTTACCTACAATGTATCTCTCACAGCTGTATATTACTTGATACAAATAGCTTTGACTGGTTGTACTTTTATTGACAATGTGATGGCCTTCCTCTTTATTATCTTATTCATATTTGCTATAGCTTTCTTCCAAAGAAGCATCTTTTAATCTCACAGCTACCATCACTATCAACAGAGATGACTGAGATGTAGAAAATAGAATCTGTTATAGCCTCTGTTTCTGTTTATAAAGAACTGATAAGGCTAGATGACATAATCATATATATATATTTTACGCTGAACAGCAAACCAGCTTTTGCAGTTTTTAGTTTCACCTTCATCGACACACTGTTCAGGTCCTTTTGATTTTCAGCCCTCATAGTATTTTCTGCTTATTTGATGCTGCTAATATTTCCCCTGTCAGTTTTTTGATTTCACCACCTGACTCATCTAACCCAGAATCTTACATGATATATTCAGCATACAAATTAAATAAGTAAAGTACCATTGGGCTCGGTTCCAAAAGACTTGCTCTCAGTGTAATTGACCACTTACACTGAGAACAGGCTGACAGCAGGTCTTTTGGAATCTGGCCCTGGTATAAGCCTATTTATAGATAGGCCTTACACTGAAGTAAGTCAATTACACTGAGAACAAGTCTTTCGGAATCAGAGCAGACTTACACTGAAAGCAACTCTTTTGGAATCTGGCCCAGTGTATAGCCTTGTAGTATTATTTTCCCAATTTTGATCCAGTTATTCAATAATAACATTTTGTTCTTGGTTTGCATGCATAGTCCTCAGGAGGAAAATCCAATTACCTTGTATCCTCATTTCTTTATGAATATGCAAGAGCTTTAGTTAGCCTAATTTAATTTAGTATATATTTTTTCCAGTTTTGGTTCTGATTTGCAGTGTATACTATTTTACAGCTGCTTGCCTGTGTTTGTAGATTTCTTTGGATTTTTTAACATAGTTCTTTACATTTTCATTTAAATAATCCAAGACTTAATTTCAATATGTTTGCTCTTTGTGTTATTTTTGTTGGGAAAAAGTGTGCATATTTAATATGTGCATTATAAACATTTTGATCTTTTTCCACTGGGTGAATAGTGCTGAGCTATGTCGACTGTTAATGTAGGCACTGCGGTCGTAAATTCATAATGCTACAGGCAGACTGGTGACATATCAAGGTGTATGGCTCATTGCAAGCATTTTTCAGTAATCTTACAGAATCCATTTCATGATATATGGTGGGATATATACATGTATGTGTTATGTTTACACTGTTGAATAGTTGCTTGATCAACAGAGTGAATCATGTGCACTTTTGATCAAGGCCATTTATGATCAATTACTCTAGATGTTGAAAGGAAGATAAACTGTATAATATGACTTTTTGTCTGGGATGCTACTACCAAATGTTTCAGCGTTTGTGGATGAGAGTGGTGCAAGTGTTTGCAAATCAGTTTTAGAGTACAGTTACAGAAGGTTATTGACTTGCCACTGCTATGTCTGCTGTGGTATGTGCAGTATACTTTTGAGATGTTATTGCTAAGAGTTCCAGATATACCCAAAGTTTTATCATTGGGTAGTAGGAATGTGTTTGTTCATTCATGTGTGTGTGTGTGTGTGTGTGTGTGTGTGTGTGTGTGTGTGTGTGTGTGTGTGTGTGTGTGTGCGGGCTCGAGTGTGTGTATGAGGGTTTGCGAGTTAGTGTTACAGTAAGGGCTAGGGAAGGGGATAGATTTAGTATTGTGCATTTGTGCTGCTATATGTGGTGTATGTCATTGTTTTGTCTAGTTATAGTGTTATATAATGGGTTTTTCTAAGGTAATGTGTAGATTTGGGTTAGGTTGGCAGCATGGTGTGGGTTAGCACATATTAATAAAGTGGTGCATGGTGGGCTGAAGATGAAACTATGACAAATTTTCCAACTCCGTAGACCCCATGATGAGTACAAAGTGGAAGTGTAGTGGCATACTGATCAAACATGTTGCATGCAGTGTTAATTAGAGGCAATGCTAGGTGGTGTATTCTCAAGGGGCACTGTGCATCAGACATCTCCAAATATGACACACAGAAGAGAGGATGGAGTGAGTCACAGCTATCATCATTTGCACCGGTGCCTAGAAACACAAAGACGTACATCTAGCATCATAAGTGGGGTCAGGGGCCACAAAAATGCAGTGAAGATGGGGAGTCCTATGCCACATTATACTCTTCACCATAGACAATGTTGTCTGGTGACAGGGATTGTGGTGGTAGTATAGCATTGAGGTCAGAGACAGTTTTTTTTTTTTTGGATAAGTTACTTTGCATCAAAGAATATGTCTACATTTTGGAGGGAGGGGGTGATATTATGGAGCCCTTATTAGAAGGAGGTGTCATTATAACAGTGATCGGGGGATATGGCTTGATATGGCATGACAAGAGTGCCCCCTGAAGGCATTTAGTTCACCTTGGAGTACATGACCAATATATACAACCCCAGGCAGATACCCACCCCCCACAATAAGAATTGGTAGCCTCAGATATGGCTAGACCTGTAGGAGCAGAGTGCACCATCCAATAGCCATGTGACCACTGCATGTACATACCTGTCTCCAATCACTGAAAACATTACTGAACAGAGTTATCAGAGGTGGATAAGGCAACTGCATATGCAAACATAACCCATGTAGGACCTAGCATTGCATCATGACTAGATGCCATTTCCTTTTCAAGCTGTTGTCACTGATGGGTGACATCTTCAAGGGAAACAGGTACCACAGCTATGATCTCAATGTTGACATGACAGTGATTGACCTTTAGTGCTACATGCAAATCAAAGGCCATCTATGAGATGTTATGGTACAGAAAAACTTTCCTAGGCTGCCAAACATTGAGCATACCTACACTGGATGCACTGTAGTCCTTTGCTGATGCATTCACAGGGGAGAAGTGTTTGAACACTTTAGCTAAGAGAGTGCTCCCAATCTATGTAATCTAACTGTGACTCTGTCAGTGTCTCAGAGTCATTGTCAGGTGGGACACAGATGTTGACATCAGCCTGTTGTCCAGATTCAGCTTGAACAGGTGTCACCACAGCAGTGTATGGCCTGTGAATATGCAATATAAGACAAAACAGAGTGAATCTAATTACCTATGCTAAACTTCATGCCCTGTGGTGTATGTAGATAAAACATACACATGCTTCTGCTGCCTTTCCTGTGTGTCAGCACACCTGACGTACCTATGGAAAAAACACATATTGGTATATTTGGCCAGGCTACATCTTGCATGTGCACTGCTGATCTATACACTTTCTGTGTGAGTTACTAACCTGGTGCATTTCCCTCACAAACAAGGGGATTTGGCCCATCTTGGAAGCTATGTTCACTCTTCAGGTATCTGTCTTCTCTATCTCCCAGCAGGTAGACTAGGAATTCCTCCTTATCAGATAGGCTTGTAATTGGTGGCTGGTACCTCCAGTGAATGATTGCTCTGCTACTAAGCTGCTTATTTTCTTGCTTAGCATGTTAGTGTGATTCTACCTTTCAATGGTACTGATACCATACAGCAATGTCTGTCTTACATGCTTCCATCCCCTCTCCTCAGCAAGCAGCATATTGGATATTTGTGCCATCTTCTTCAGTTTGCCCACTCTGGAGGATATGATGACACCTATGGAAATGAGAATCATAACTGTAGGCAGATGGCTGGTGGAGACAATCACCTACCAATTAAAAACAGTGAGTTACCATTAGTATACTCAGTATTGCAGATTTAGACAGCGATAGAACAACAGTCGGAACACTGATATTCCCAGCTACAGAAGTAAGGACAGAACATACCTCTCAACCTCTCAATGCAAGAAATCTGGACAAAGACAGAAATAATAGGGGGAGCAAAGGCCCAAAAATAGGAACAGGTTTTAAATATTGCTCTTATAAACTTAGGAAGTTGCTAGAATAACAGGTTTTGAATTATTCTGTATTTTCTGAAGGATATGAAGTCTGAATCTCAAATGTCTGTCATTATTTAGTATTATTTAGTTACTTCAGTTCTTAATGATATGCCAGAAAACCACAAATTTTATGAGGAACACACCAAACACATGATGCAAAAATCTGGACATTCTGGGAAAATCTGTACAGTTGAGAAGTATGGGACAGACAAGCACAATTACACAGTTAAAATAGATATACAGGGAAAAGATAGGCATCACAGAGAGCACAGGTAAGAGTCACATGAAGGGGGAAATAAAAGTGAAAGTAGGCTACTTGATTATGATGGTGGAATAGAAGTGGAGAGGCCTATTTCAGATGTTTATACAGCTTATGCATACAACATGCCTGCATGGGACATAAAGGTATTATAAGTACTCTTGACAGGAAGTTGCCTTACCAAAGTTTCAGTGTAGACATTTATGTATATCTATACATATGTATATATGTATATATATATATATATATATATATATATATATATATATATATATATATATATATATATATATATGTATATGTGTGTGTGTGTGTGTCTGTGTGTGTGTGTGTGTGTGTGTGTGTGTGTGTGTGTGTGTGTGTGTGTGTGTGTGTGTGTGTGTGTGTGTGTGTTCATGTGCACATATCTATCTACCTATCTATCTATCTATCTATCTATCTATCTATCTATCTATCTATCTATCTTTTTGTATTCCATGCAGGTAGCTGTGCTAAATTGCCTGCTGTGGTCTAGCTATCAGTGAATCTGGAGGTGAAGAAGGTAAATATCACTGCACTGACATGTTGAGTATTCGTTGCCATGTACCATATTGAGAATGATGCAGATGCATTTCCCTGGTGGGTCCCCTGCCAGTGGTACATCAGATCATGCTGTGGTAAATATGTCCAGCCATTATGCAAATCTCAACAATTATTTGTGTCACATTGACAGTGTTCTGAGCCAGATGGTAACAACATGCTCCCCATTATCAAGCTTATCACCAGCCAGGTGTAACCCCATCTTACTGTGCCACAGCACACCCTTGTATATTGTCTACTCTTCAGCATCATAATCATCTCTCCATCCTTTGTTTTATAGAAATCAAAAACAATATAGGCACATGGTCAAAGAAATCTCTGCTGGAACAGTGTTAGTACTATAAACAAACACTCACGCTATGAAGCAAGAGGGATACACACTTTATTAACACAGTTTAATACAATTCCGTTTTCGTAAAAGCTTCATCAGACAATGGTATAAAATCATCCCCCAACTTAAATACCCTCCTAAAAACAATCAACCAGTCAGAACTTGTAATGAATTAAGATACATAAAACCAAACTAATAGAATCAACTAATTAAAAACTGTAGAAGCAAGTGTAATTAAATATAAGCATTGTGTCTAGTTGCAAAAAGTTTTTTTAATAAAAATATATATAAGTTTGTAACATAAGAAATAGGTGCCATAAATACAATAAATATACAATATTAGGATGAATAATGTTATAATACAACATGTCAAATACCTAATAGAGCTCCCCCTAATAGACAAAAAAATCATAATTTAGCTGCATGAGGCTTTAAAACTGGGGCCAAAGATATGAAATTATTAAGTCCAAAATTCTTGTTGGCATCCAATTTTAATTGCCACATTAATTCACGATATTCTATGGTGGCTTCCCATGATCCCCCACATGGGTCACTATCTATTTTTTCTATCACAAAAAAATAAAATTTCGCTAATGGACAAGAGTTAGTATGTCGATATAGAGCATTTTTCTCGTCTTTATTTTTCACCTTATTTAAGTGCTCTTTTACCCACGTAGAAGGCCCCACAGAGTTCACAAACTGCAATGTATACCACCCCTGTCGTGTCACAATTAACATAAGCATTGGTTCCAATTTTTACTTCCCTCCTGGATAGGTGTAAAGTAGATCCCTGGTAGATGTAGGGACATTGTGTACATCTTCCACATTTAAATGTACCATTTTTTTAAAACTCTTTCCATTCTTTTCTTTCCAAAACGTCCTTAATACTTCCCCCCTTCCTATAAGTGAACTGTAAGGGTTCATCGAATATTTTGGGTAAGTTGGAAAAATTACTGAATTTGTTCCAATTGGAACTAACTATGTTCCTAATAAATGTCGATTGCATATTGTAATTCAAAATAAAATTACTTCTCAAACTGAAATCGACCTGGTTGTCCTACAATCTCTCTCTCTTCACCATCTATGGTTTTGCCTAATATAGGAGCAAATTTATGATGTCTGTCCCTTTTTACTTCTCCAAGGATCTCTTCTAGTAGTAAAGAAGGGTAGCCTCTATCTAAAAACATGTTTTTAACAGTTTGCTTTCTTTCTCAAAATCGTAGTCATCGAATGTCATCCTACTACTCCTAATAATCTGTCCTCTCACAATACCCCTTTTCTGAGAAATAGGATGTGCACTGGTATAATGGAGATAGGAGTTAGAAAAAGTGCTTTTCCTAAAGACTTTAGATTTAAAACTTCTTGTCTCAACTATTTTTTTCTAAAGAGACATCCAAAAATTCTAATCTTTCATCCGACATATGATGTGAAAATTTCAAAAATTTGGTTGTTTGGTTTATATAACTAATAAACTCTAATAGTTTGTCCTTAGGTCCAAACCAAAAGATACATATATCGTTGAGGTATCAATAGGTGTTGGGGGATGATTTTATACCATTGTCTGATGACATTTTTACGAAAACGGAATTGTATTAAACTGCATTAATAAAGTGTGTATCCCTCGAGCTTCATAGTGTGAGTGTTCGTTTATAGTACTGACACTGTTCCAGCAGAGTTTTCCATGACCGTGTGCCTATTTTGTTTTTGGTTTGAGTTTTAGTTTTATTGGGCATACTTTCTCCTTTTTGTGGATACTTTGTTTTATAGAAGCCATGTCTCCACTTCCTAATGTGTGCACAACCACCCTGTTTGTCTGTCCAGTTTTGTGTTTCTATACATTGTGGTTTACCCTTCCACAGTTTTCCTCGCCATATGTTAAATGTGATACCTTTCCAACAAAAAATGTGATCAATCTTCCCTTGCCTGCTTTTCTTCATGTTTCCTTTCAGAGTGAACCATTGTTTGCTCTATTTCCCCATTTTTCAACCTTTGCCCCCTTTTCCTCGTGTTTAAAAGAAACAATAAGTGCAGAAGTTAAAGGACCTCAGAGAACAGGTGTTTGCATTACCCATAAATAATTATTTTGTGATGCCCGTCAGCAACATGTTCCAGCATATAGTGATTGACCCTATCTACTGCTGCTGCCTAATCTTCCAACACTGGCAATACTGACATAAGATGATATTAATAATTGCATTGTGACACCTTCCATAGTCATATCATGAGATGCTTATTTTAGTGTCTTCCCCACTATGACAACATTCCCTTGAAATGTACATTTTCATACAAATTAGGCATAATTTCCTCTGTCACATCACTTGCTAATGTGCTGGTGTATAGAATATTGATTAGGCAGGCAGGGGTTCCATTCCACTGAGTTCTAAGCTGTAGCAGTCTGGCAAAAAAATAATACCATGCAGTAAGCATGTGCAATTCATATAAGTAATAAAGGTAACCACAACATGTTTAAGCGACGGTTTGTCATTGCTGAGTAAATTGCCAATACAAAACTCTTTATTTTTTTTTATGTTTATCAATTGTCTTTGTTTACTACTCTTGCTTGAAATGTGTGTTATCTGACCCCTTTACTGTGGTTTCAACAGATGTTGCTGCGGTACAGAGAATATTAGTTAAGCAGACAGGTGCTCAATTCCACCATAGTCTGCTTTGTAACATGCTGACAAAATCATTATTATGTGGAAATAATGTGCCATGCCAGTATAAAAGTAGGTAAACATGATACATGTATATGACAGCTTCCATGCCCCAGTCTACTCATGCAGTGATATGAACAGTGGCTGAAGGGTTTTAATCCCTCTCCTGATGGTGGGCCTATTGTTTTGTTCTTTCCAGGTTTCATGCCACAACACTGTCCTAGCATTTCCCTGAAATGTGTATCTTCATGCTCTTTAGCTCATGTTACTCTGTGGCATCACTTGCTGATGCCTCAGTGTATACAGTATCCTTGAGAAAAGGCAGAGGCTTGAATACAGGGAGTATTATTTTTGTTGTCCTATTATCATGGATTCCATTCCCCTGAAATGTTTTTCAGTCACATATTTCTATGAGTGCTTCCATAGCATATCTACTAATACACTGATTAATAGCATATCAGTAACATAGGCAGAGGTTCCGTTCCATTTAAGTGTGTTTTGCTTTTCGTGCTATTATGTCTTCAATTCCACTTATAAGCAGTCCTATCTTGACTGTGTACACTATGTGAGGGGATGTTGGCATTTTCTAACATAATGTATTTCTGTATTCTTCCAACATGTTTGAGCTATGAAGTTGGGAGATATGGGCTCCTATCCAATCTCCAATCTGCTCATTCTCTATTCGCTCAACGTGTGTTATACACTTTGCTTGTTTCACATTTTCATCTCAGCCTGAACTAGATTTGCATTTACAAACTATGCTATGGTAAAAAATAGATTGGCACACCACACACATCAGCATATAATTCAAAGTCACCTTTCTGTGCTCATACATTGTGCAACAGATGGTGGAGAGTAACACCTCGATGGACAGTTGTAATCACAGAGAAATGGCATTTCACATACAGTGGCAAAAATGAAGGAAAGTCTAATTTACATTCCAGTTTGAAATAAAGAGCAATTACTGACATTATTCTAATTTCTCTTAAGGACCAGTGGTTCTACAATTTTGACTGTGGCATTACAACTTTATGTGGGCTTCACATGCCCTGGATGGTGTATATATTATTATAATTCTCCTGCTTTACTGACTGACAAATGCCCTGCATTTCCCAGATGTGTGTTTCACAATTACTCCCTGACTGCTGCAGTGGCTCACCTTGCCAGTAAACTATGGATATATTTGCATGTGGCTAAACTGACTCTCCTCAATGTTACATATATTCATATTTTCATGTACATTCATGGTATAGAACAAGTCCACTCTTGCCACTCTGATACTATCATTTCTGGTGCAGGTTGCTACTTCATGCTACTTTTTTTATATTTCACATCTAGTGTGCATACTTCACATTCTTCAAAACTGCCATTTTGTCATAGCAACTTGCTCACTCAACGTTTCCATCAGTTGTTTTGTTTCACAACTCTCTTAATCTTATGTGTTGTCATTCTCTGCAGATTCTGTTAATATAGTATAACTTCTCCTCTAGTATCCCCATCTGTGGTACATTACTTTTCATTGCACGTTTCTCTTATGTATACAGTTGTTGCTGTTGTTTACATATACATCATGTGCATAGCCTCCCTTCTGCTACGTGGTGTGCTTATGCAACATCATTATCTTCCCCAGCTCCTTGTATTTTGATGTTTCTGTGAGGTGGTTTATCTGCTCATAGGTCTGTGCTGCACTCACAATAAGAGGCACCTTGTTATTCAAACTGGCTTGCCTGCATGAATATCTGATCAGCATTATTGCTCACCATGAAAGAAATGTAAATAATGCTGGCTTGGCTGTGAGGTAGCCATGATATTAATGAATCCCTGGGATAGAATCCCTTTTTTATAATCATTAAGTTATTCTAAACAATATGCAAACATTAAATGAGTTGAAAAGTATTAACATTTTGAGAGATTATAATGCCAAACAAAATCGGAATTTACCATCTGGCAGTTGTGCTTCCAGCAGATGGTATTTCAGAGTTAATACAGACTGGTAATGCCTTTTGACTCTTTGTTCTTCAAATAATTGTATATCAACAGTAACTTAGTTTTACTTTTGTATCACACTTCTTTTTTTGTAGTTTGTATTTTTTCCTCTATTTATTCCTATTTTTAGCCAAACTCTCTGTGTCTTACTTTGACTATCTCTTTCCCTCAATTTTAAGGCTGAACTGGCATCAATCAAACAATCCATCATTGTCCAGCAAACAACATCCAATACTGAGGTTTACCCTAATAAGGACCCTATAAGGACCATGAGAGAGAGGCATATTAATAATGTATGTTATTTACTGTCATGGTCAAAATAGCTATCCTATTCCTCTGTAATAAATAGGGCAGGGTCTTCTGGTTCTTCCTGCAGTATAAATATGTCTGTCTGTTTTCTGCTATAACTTCCAATGCGTTGACTGCCTGTAACATGTAAATAGTGACCTTTCCCTTATTGAAACATAACAAAAATAATAACTGATGTACTTAGTCCCCTGGATTCAGAAAGCCCTGCACTGTGTGCAGGACTAGTGCAGGAGCTCCAGCAGGCAATATGTCTACCGTGCTATCCAGGAATAAGCTGTAGGGATGTGCACAAGCGATTCTGCACTAGTCCTGCAGGGACTCAGCCCCTGTATGCAGATTACTCCATTTGCAGATGAAAATCCATGCAAATGAGGTGAATTTGCGATCCAGGAAGCTGGAAGCCAGCCGTGCAGGGCTAGTGTAATCTGCAGAAATGCACTAGGACAGTAACCGAGTACATTTCTGCAAACTACAAAACAGAGCCATGACAGATCCAAATAAAGGGTGGATATTATGTAGAAAGCATGCCAATGGCCAAATATAAGGCCATTGGCATGGAAAACAGCTGCAAAATAAAAAAAAAATCAACTTTTATTTTTTTTAGGCGATCTCGGCTGTTTAAGTGTAGGGCAGCAGTTCGCAAATGGGATTGGGTGAAAAATAAAAAAAGAAACCTAAAATAAGCATTCTAACCAAAATCATTATTTTGCCATTATACTCAATAGCAGGCAGAAGACAACATGACCAGTGAATAGTGGTTGCTAAGGGGGGAGGCTCAGTGTGGGACCTGTGACTATACATCAGCAGGCAAGCCTATGCAAATGAGAGGAATGATACTAAATCCCAGATCCCCCCTGCATGCTAGTCAGCACCCAACAGTGTAAGAGCAAAAATAGCTTGGTGCAAGCCTAGAAGTTAGCTGACATCATGGGGGAGGGGGTGTCAGGCATAGTGTAAGCAGGTTGGAGCCCTGTGGCTCGGGTTTGCTCTTAGCTTAGCAGAGCTAAGCAAGGGGGTGTGTCTGAGGCTGCCTAGCAATCTTTGCATTGCCTAAGCGGGTGTGCGCACAGTGCACCGTGTTTTAAAGAAAAAAAAAGTAAACCAGGAAATAGCAGCTCTGTGCACATTTGAGCACTGTGTTTGCAAGGCGCTCCCCTGTGCTTAAACAAGAAGGGAATGAGAAGGGAAAATAGTAGTAGGAAGGTAATCAAGGAGAACTAGCATAGCTGGCAGGTGAAATGTATCAGAATAAGCCAATTACACAGACAGCAGACCAGCCCAGAACACTACTATAAACTATGCAAACACCTTTCCCTCTGATTTTCCCACATACTCTACACCACTGGTGTATACAAGTGGGGTAATTTTAACAAACAAAACCAACAAAATGATAGGAGCAACAATAGCTATCATATAACAACATGTGGAAGATGCTGACAGTGGTGAAGATGAGAATGCTGTTGACCAACCCACAGTGAGAAGACAGAGAAGAGTGCACAGACGCAGGGTAACCTACAGGGGCTACATGAGCAAGAGATAGTGGAGCACTATAGGATGGATAGGGACCTCCTACAACAAATTGTTGAGCTGTGCCAGCCATGCCTCACACACAGAACTAACAGAGGGGAACCCATCCCAGTGGATACCAAGGTATGTGTAGGCCTAAGAATACTAGCTGCAGGTACCTTCCAAAGGCCATGTCAGCACATGCCGGTGAGCATGCATATTTCCCCAACACTCATGAGGTGATGGCCAGCAATATGCGTCTCTTCCACAAAATAGCAGAATACCCTGAGGTAGTGGGTGCTACAGACTGCATGCACATATGCATCAAAGCACCACCCGGTGAGCGAGGTAGGGTCTACATCAACCGCAAGGGCTTCCCCTCCATCAACTGCAAGGTCATGTTCAATGCCCAGGGCATTATAATGAATGTGTGTGCTGCCTCCCTGGAAGCTATCACAATTCCCACATCTGGCATCTGATGCAGCTGTACCAGAGATTTCCCAATGAGGACATCCCTTACAGTCACAGGCATCAGCATCCAGGGAACTCCACCAGTTCCTGGATGCCATGTCAGCACATGCCGGTGAGCATGTATATTTCCCCAACACCCATGAGGCATTGGCCAGTAATATGCAACTGTTCCACCAAATAGCAGAATACCCTGAGGTAGTGGGTGCTATAGACTGCATGCACATATGCATCAAAGCACCACCCAGTGAGTGGGGTAGGGTCTACATCAACCTCAATAGCTTGCCCTTCATCAACTGCCAGGTCATGTGCGATGCCCAGGGCATAATAATGCATGGGTGTGCTAGCTGCCCTGGAAGCTATCATAATTCACACATCTGGCATTTGACGCAGCTGCACCAAAGATTTGCCATTGGGGACATCCCTTACAGTCACCTAGTGGGAGATGCTGCTTACGCACTGGAGCCGTGGCTAATGACACCCAACAGAAATGCACACACACCCAAATAAGAACTCCATAATGAGGCACACACACAGACCATAATTATAATAGATCATGTGTTTGGGATGCTCAAGTCATGGTTCTGGTGCCTGAACACATCCAGTGGAGCCTTGCAGTACTCACCAGCTACATGAACACAAATTGTCATCATATGTGCCATGCTACACAATATGATCCTGTGGAAACAGCTGCAGAGGGAACAGCACGGGGTAGGGCCACACAGCCCCCTCCATTGCCAAGTCATGCAAAGGCATAGAGTGACTCAGAGGAGGAACAACCTGAGCCACCCCAGTAGGCAGAAGGAGGTGTGCCTAGTATGCCCTTGCCTTGGCAAAGAGGCAACGCATAGCACATACACTGACATAGGAAGGACCCAGGGAATGACACCTCTCTCTGACTCGCACATACAGTAAAAGGGACGCTAAACATGACACTACCTGTGCTCAACCATGTGTAGGAAATGTACTATGTACATCCGACATAGGCAGCCCTCCAGCACCACCCTCAATACTGGCACACCACAAGGTAAGTCACTCTCCTTACCAATTGCCGAATGGAGTAGTATGTGTTGTTACCTGTATCTATGGCATGGATGTGAGCATGCAAGGGAATCAGGTGGCTGAATGGAATGCCAGCAGATAGTAGACACCTATAGTGGCAGCATGAGACGTGTAACAATTACTGGTGTCAACATAGTAGCCAGTACTACACATGGCGACAAAACCCACTGCGGAAAATGTGCTGGGCCACATGTGTGTCCATATGACACACACATGCCAGTCAGGGAGGTTCACATACCCAACAACAGTCTCAGCAAGCAGGACAGGTGTAGACAAACACAAAGCCTGTGGTAAGGCATCTGAATGATGCCTATGGGTAATCCCCCCCCCCCAGGCCTACAAAGACAGACTACATCAGGTCACGCAGTGGGATATTAGTACTGAAGGGTAGGAAATCAAAAAACTAATATGTAGGTCAATCAAACCTTAGACTTGTAGTACACTGATATGCCTCTAGTCAGCATGATAGGTTAGAAAACAAAATTAAATGGAGTACCTGACATACCAGTACAGTCATAGCAAATGTGTACAAGTGTCAGGTTTGCCTCCCCAAATCCTATGTAGACATGTAGTAACCATCAGGTGTGCTCCTCCAATCCTATGTAGTAATATAGTAACAGTCAGGTGTGCCCCCCCCATCCTGTGTAGCAATGTAGAAACAGTCAGGTATGACCCCCAAATCCTATGTAGACATGTAGTAACATTCAGGTGTGCACCCCCCCCAATCCTATGTAGAAAAGTAGAAATAGTCTGGTGTGTCCCCCCAATCCGATGTACACACGTTGTAACAGTCAGGTGTAACCCCCAAATCCTATGTAGAAATGTAGTAACAGTCAGGTGTGCCCCCCAGTCCGATGTAGACATGTAGTAACATGTATGTGTAGGTATAATACCAGTGGAGCACAGATGCCCAGAAGTGGCCAAGGTAGCAGGATAGATTGTAGCATTTGTACAATATGCAGGTATGTGCGTGTTAGGCTGGTGTGTGTTTCATATTGTGTGAGAGTGGTCAGTATGTATGCATGTTGAGATTTGACATGGTGGCCATTGCCCACTACTGCCGATGGTAGGGCCAAGTCCTTACAACTGCATTGCCAAAGACAATTCCCCCCAGTATAACACATGCTAGCAGTAAGCCATTGTAAATGTATGGTGGTAATATGTGTCACCATCTGAAAGATGGACATGGCATGGCTGTTGGGCTAGATATACAAGCAGTACACAGGGAAAAGTATCCCAGACATACAGTATGTAATGTGTAACCATGAAATGGACATACCCTTGGAATTGTACATATAGGTATGCATCATATTATCTGGGCCTGTAGAAGGGAATAAATGTGTCAAGTGGCCAAACACTTGCATATCACAAAGGTGATAGGACTGATGTATTGGGAAACACCTGATGTACCTGCACAAGCCAGCATAACTGGAATGCCCCATACATATCTGTGAGTCAGATGAAAGTAGTGTCCATAGCACACATACACCCAGCTCACCCAAACACCACCCACAGGTACCTCTCTGGTCATATCCCTGATGTTGGGAATGGGTACAATATGACCCCACCTGTGTATGGCAATAGAGAAAGAATGCAGCATGTAGTGCAGGTGTCCCATGCAGGTGTGCCCCTAGCTGCAAGTAGCACCCTGCCAGCATCCACACCATCTGATCAATACTGATAGAAAGTATTGGCATGAACACCTAGCACAACTGCCCTGTCACCTCAGGGGAATATACTGTATGGCGGTCTGGGACTGTAGGCCCGACAGAATGCAACGGCCTGCCACAGCTGACCTACAGGCCTCTGCCAAAGGCCTGTGTCTCACACATACTGCCAATGCATGTTATGTCATGGGCAACCAAATAACAACATAACACACTCCACATATGCCATATGCAAGGCCATGTGGACAAACCACAGTAACATGTCCACCATGTCCCACTGCATGAACTGTGGACCAACACCAAAACACAGCTGTGTTTCAGTGATAACCTTAGGGAAAGTATCAGAGAATGCATGCATAGTTTATGGAAGAGGATAGAATAATATAGGGGGGTGGTGGGAGCATGGGCAACCTGGAATGTGCAAGGTCCAAAACACAGCCATGTGCACATCCCTGGCTGCAAACACATACATGGGTGACTACAAACCTGCCCGTATACCACAATAGGAGTTTGTTTGTTTGTATCTTTCGGCTTTTCCCAGTTAGGGGTCGCCATAGTGGAACTCCGGTCCGCTAATGATTGGCAGTAGATTTTTACGTGCCGAGTTGCCAGCCCTGATGCACAACCTTCAACGAAGGTACACCCATTCACGCATGTCTCCACACAGAGGATGCTCTAGCTGAGAATCAAACAGGATAATGTCTTATTGTGAGGTGACAACACTACCGCAGCACCACCACCGTAGTATACCACAATAGGAGTAATGTCCTGATTTATGACCCCTGCCTCTGGTTAACCCGTATAAATCTGTACAGCTGTGAGGTATTGCCACAGCAAGACAAGACCATACTGTCATGTTGATGGATGTACAAGTATGGGATCCTCTGCCAGCACTGTACCAAGGTGCTGAACTGGAAACACAGACCCAGCAGCAAGTGTCTGCAGATCCCCCCTCCAGAATGGCATAACTCTCCATGAAAATGTAAGTGTTTTCCCACAATACTGGACACAGCTGCATTCACCCTTGTTCCCCAGGACATCACTGTAAGCAAAAATGTCCACCTGACGGTACTTGAGGAAATAAAACATCACAGTGTATAACAGTACACATTTCTGAATATCTCTGCTAACACCAGTACCATGCAGCAGCAGCACAGACACAATCACCTACAGTACACACTATCCCTTGCACAGTTTGACCCACATTGCCAACTGATCTACACATATCTTGCAGAAACAGTTTGCTACCTGTAGCTGTAGAACACAAAGGTCTGCACTGGAGTACAAACTACCTGGAATGGATCCACACACTCAATACAGAAGGGCATACTGGGCATGCTCACACACAAACAAATGGAGCCCATGTCTGCAAACAACAGTGGACCATACATATCTGACAGTTGCAGATGTTACTGCATACACTCCTCAGTATGCACCAGTCATGCTTTGCACACACATTGGATAGGAATACAGACCTATATCCAAGGACCACACACTATAATATGCCAAAAGTAGCCATACATAGATGTGTGGAAGAGAGTGACAGTGACAAAGAGTCTTCCACCCAGCACACAGTCAAATGACTACAACCACATGATGTGTAAAAGTCACTCACTGTAGAAATTAGCCACTGGTATCCATCAGCAGTACAGACTCTGTAGTGCAAGTGCTAGCTGTGCAACATGACTGTACAAGGCAGTAGTCATCTAGCAGTTGTATACATGTACCTGCAGAATATAAACCTGTGTGTGCCTGCATGTGGTGTGTCAACCTCTAGATGAATGGGTTATGGCCCATGCACACACACTGCCCTCCCCATAGCCCTACTATGACAAGCCTGCTGATGTCATCCACTTTGAAATACACCTTTTGGAAAAAAGCAGTCCCATAATCCCTGTGGCGCATCCTAAAACTGTGTAATGCTGTAGTGTGATAAACTAGCTAGGTTGAAGTTCTAATCCCAGACATGGCAACTGTGCATGTCTCTGTCTGTGTAGGGAGTAATACTTTGTAGGCTAGTCACACTCACTACGATTCAAATGGCCTACTTTGACAAGGATGCTGATGTCATTCACTGTGAAATACACCTTTGGGAACTACGTAGCTCAGTGATCTCTGTGGTGCGTCCTATAATTGTGTAATGCTGTAGTGTGACAAATTAGTTAGGTAGTTGTTCTAATCCCAGACATGGCATCTGTGAGTGTGTTTCTCTCTGTGTAGGGGGCAATGCTTTTTAGGCTAGTCACACTCACTACAATTCAAATGCTCGACTTTGGCAAGGCTGCTGATGTCATTCACTGTGAAATACACCTTTAGGAAGAATTTAATCCAGTGTTCTCTGTGGTGTGCCCTATAACTGTGTAATGCTGTAGTGTGATATAGTGCTTTGGTAGAGGTTCTATTCCTGCACATGGCAAGTGTGGATGTTTGTGTGTGTGTTGCTTTGTATGTGTAAGGAGCAATGATTTTTTAGGCTAGTCACACTCACTACATTTCAAATGCCCTACTTTGGCAAGTCTGCTGATGTCATTCACTGTGAAATACACCTTTGAGAAAAGAGCAGTCCAGTAATCTCTGTGGAGTGTCCTATAATTGCATAATGTTGTAGTGTGATAAATTAGTTAGATAGGTGTTCTAATCCCAGACATGGCAACTGTGTGTGTTTCTGTCTGTGTAGGGGGCAATGCTTTTTAGGCTAGTCACACTCACTACAATTCAAATGCCCTAGTTTGGCAAGCCTGCTGATGTCATTTACTGTGAAATACACCTTTGGGAAAGAAGTAGCCAAGTAATCTCTGTGGCACATCCTATAAGTGCGTAATGCTGTAGTGCAATAAACTAGTTAAGTAGGAGTTCTAATCCCAGACATAGCAAGTGTGTCTGTGTTTGTCATTTGTATCCTGCGTGGAGGTGGCTGTGAGTGTGTAGCAACAGGACTCTGTGGAGTGGGTTTTGCGAATTTCTTACATGGTGGCCCTATTATATGTCACAATGTCCGCCTTACAAGGATAACAGATGTGAAATAGCCAAGAGGCTGGGGTGGCAATCCATACCCCTACATGTGACATCAAGGCCTGGTGAACAAAGTTAGCAACCCCTGTATTATACAGAGAACACTATCAACCCATGTCTCATACACAAACACACTTGCCTAGGCAACAACTGCTATGTTGGTAGTACCCTGAATATTGCTCACAGATAGTAACCATGGCGTGATTGCAGTGGACTACAGAAGGCATGGCACCCTGTCCATAAGTACAATATGCACGAACATGCAGACAGTGTGCCTTCACTATGTTCCCCACTGGACACCTGCAACACCTGTGGTGCCATCAAATGTGACCCACGAAGGGCATGCCATGCCTTATACACATGTACTGTATGGACAGATGCCACTGACACCAGGGAATACCTGTATCATGCTATCAATGTGGGTGCAGGGTCAACCTGTTGTCCATTACCTGTTCCAGGCACATGAGGCCAGGACAGGCACATCTGATGATAACTATCTATGTACACAACATGGGCCAGACACCCCAGGTACAGTTCCACATGTCACTGTACATGCATGTGGAACATGGGCACATCCCAGACAGTATCCATGACATGGACTAAAGAACACATACATGGCAAGCATTGCACAGCAATGGCCACACACAATAGTTACTCAGGTGACTGGATGGTGAATACAATACCAACCTGTGTGGGCCAATCCAGACACTACACCTTTGAGCCACACTGCAGACCATTGTCAAGTGGCCTGATGCCAAGGTTTACCCCTCACCTAGCCTCGTATAGCCTTCTGGCACAGTCAGCCACTACACACCTGTGAAACAATGCATGCATGCAAGTCAGTACTGGCACCCTGTGTCTGTGTGTGTGGTATATGATGCTTATGACCACATTCACACTCACTACAACCCCCATTGGCATACTGAAGCATGATGTCTGATGTCAGACACCTTCACATACCTTTTGCCCATATAACCTCTGGATAACCCCTGTGGTGCATGTAATACCTGCACAGTACTGTATTGTGGCAAACTAACTAGTTAGGAAGTATATTCCTGACCCTGCCAAGTGTGTCAATGTGTGTGAGTCCCTAGGAGAGTGTGGCTGTGTTGATGCTGGCACCTGTTCATGTGGACAGGCACGTGTACTACATCTACTGTATCATTACCATATCACTGTTACAGATGTCACTCACCATCACATATACTTTTGGACAGCTCCTCAACATGTAAGCTATGTGACACATGCAATAACTGCATAGACATGTTATAGTAATACATGGTCACTCAGGGGTTTGATGCCCTGTACTGGTAGTTTGTGTGACACAAACGTGCTTAGGTTTTACTCTCCCACCCCCTCCCTGACTTACTTTGTATCTGTGTGCCTCTCACACTCTCTCTCTCTCATGGATGTGGAGAACTACTCCTGCTTTGATTAGGCAGCAGCATGTGTTTTGTGCGTGATGTTCATGATCAGCTGATGACCTCTGCATGAATTGCAGCCCTCCTCTAGCTGATTGCATGTGGAACAGCTGTGATAACATTCCCATAGCCAATTGCAAGAAAACACACTCCAATATCTAGGAACATCATATTGGTGTTGGACCTTTTCATTCACTGTGAGCAAGACGTAGATCTGGTGTTTGGCAAACAACATCACAGATGGATTGGGGATTTATCTCTAACAACATACACTGTGGAAACAGGCCAACACACAGGAGGGGGATCTGCCTGACAAGACTACAGAATGTAAGTGCTGCTATTCTGCATTTGGCGTAATGTCAATTTATCAGGGTGTGTGTGGATATGGCTGGGCTAGATGTTTTAATACCTGTCATGACAGTGCTATGCTTTAAAGCAAACCCCCATCTGTAGGGTCATCTGCAGACTGGGCAGTGTGTGGTGCCTTTTGTTTCTTGTGTTACTCACAGAGCACCCATCTGAGAACTGCAGAAGCATAGTCGGAGGATTGCAGTCAGTACATGATGACAGCCATGAGAGTTACTGACTTCATATCCTTCATAGGACATATGTCACAACAAACCCTGTTACAACAGTAAATGTATGGGGTTATCACAGCAACATGTCAATATTGGCCCTGTGTTTGTGCCTCCAGACATAACTCTGTCAACCTTTGTACATATGTCATGCAGTAAGAGGTGCATATGTTCTGTACACCATTATTCATTCACATCAAATCTGATAGTAAGCCAGTGAGATATCAGACTGCTACACATGTTATGTATAGTAGGGGTTATATTTGAGGACATAACCTGGGCATTCTGTGGTTGTGTGTACAGTACTGAGGTCTGTATACTTATGGTGATTGTCGACAGTGTGTGTATTGTGAAGATGTACCTTGGCCTGTATACAGACTGTGGTAGATGTCATTGTTCTTGGTCCCCTTTTATCTGATGTTAGATGCTGCTCCATTGTATATTTCCCTATCAGCTTACATGTTTGTAGGGCCAAACACACACATGTCCCATACCACAGACTGGCAACGGACCACACTGTGTAGTGGCCCAGTATATGTAGGGTTAGTGTGTGAGTGGCAAATGTGAGGATGGTGTTGATCAGATAGTCCATATACTGTAATATTAATCTAGCTTACCATATGTGGCTGTGGCTGTGTTCAAATTGGTTGTGGTTATGCACTTTCACACAGGTGTATGTTACTCTGTGCTGTGACATGCCTGTAGAGTCTGCTATATATGAAGGTATATGTGTTTCCCCCCATAAGAAATGAAGGCCAGTGTTGTGGCAGTCTACCTGTATCCTGCACAGTGCTTTGTTACATGCCTAACAGCTTAGTGTACTTAACCCAGTGTGATGTTTTGTCCAGATAATTGCCAGATGTACTGCTGCCCAGCCACCATAAGAGTCATGTATTTCTGACAAAGCAGTGGGATGCTGTACAGATGTATGTCACTAACTAGTGTGTAGTATGGGGCCATGTCACCTCTGTACCAGCTGTTTTTATGTGTCAGGACAGACAGGGTTGTGTGAATGCATAACCTATGGGGACAAATGTATACCAGCATTTACGTGATAATCTCATCTACATGGCTGTTATCATCCACATTGTCAGGCTTGGGCCACATGTTTTGCACTGAGTGGTTTTGTGTATACCTCTGGACTGACCAGAGTGTGTCAGACTGTCCACATTTATTGGCCATGTCTCTGCTGTAGTCAACAGGATCATTACTGTGCTAGCAGTGGTACTGTACTATGATGTCCTTAGGATGTCTGTCAGTACCAGTGGTGCACATGTTACAAGCAGATGTGACCTCCCACATACAGCATGTCTGTTAGCTCAACCCCTATTATGGTAGCAACAGTCTACATATATACCTGCAATACATACCTGACATCCCCTTGCACTAAGCGGTTGGGACTACTGGGGCTGAGGTAGGACTCCACTCCATGATCTGAACATATGGTGAACATATATGTATATATAATTATCCATATATCTGTGTAGCTATATACACATATACATATTGACATACATAGAAGGATATGTATATGTACACACACACACACACACACACACACACATATATATATATATATATATATATATATATATATATATATATACATATTCATATAAACACTCAGATATCTACATATACACAGCAATACATGTCTACACATATACAGATAGAAATACATATGCACATATACTTATGGATATCTACAGTAATAGGTATATTAGAATAGAAATGTATGCACATATAGTTATAGATATCTACATATATATCTACATAAATAGGAATAGCTGCACACATAGAATACACATACATATATAGCTATACATACATATAGCTGAAGAGATCTACACATGGCCATATATATGATGCATTATACAGATGTCTATAAAGACATATGTATGAATACACATGTGTATGTACATATACACATATACCAACATATTATATGTATATATATCCATATTCCTGTCATGTGTAAACCTCATGATTGTGTATACCCTCCCAGATGTATCTCACCATATGTATCTGATATGTGTACATTATGATAAAACAACATATGTGATGCAACAGTCATATTAATAACAAGTACTACACAATTGTGAATTAAAGGCAATTGTTCAATACTAATCTATATGTGCATTGACAGATATATTGGAAAAACAACAGCTGTCTTCACAGTGATCATGGCATAGTGGTTAAGTGTTGTGACTATAGTGTACAGGGTCCTGGGTTCAAGACTTGCAAGGGCTGTTCATTTTGTTGCTGGGCAGTACAAGGGCTGTTGGATACAGAGTGGTTAAAGCAGTTTTGAGCAGCTGTAAGTGTGTTTGTGTGGGTTTGCACGACCGTAGGTGCTGCTAAGCTACTGGTAAATGCACTAGTGCTTACACAGTGTAGGTTCACTTACCAGTGCGCAAATCAACTTAGCTGTTATATTACAGCAATGTTGATAATTGCTAAGCGTGGCTTAGCCCTGGTAACCAGTTCACACTACCCAGTCTGATAACATAGCAGGGCAATGACATCTGTAATAAGTGTATGTAATGCCATGTACTATACATGAGCCTGTGTGCTGTCATTACAGTAGCAAGGGGTGTGAGTGTCATGTCTGGGAAACAGATGTATATGAGGCCTGTACAACACTTTTATCCATGTGAATGTGTTACATACAGGGGTAGTAGCCCAGGGTATGTGCTGTCACACTGGCAGGTAGTGTATCATAGCAGTACTACTGTTGACAGTGCAGGCAAGAGAAGAGTGCTAAAAGCATTACTGACAACAGGCACACCTGCAGGCATAGCTGGATGCTGAGGCCTCCCTGTTGTATCCCTGGTGTGTGAGCTGTATAACAGTATATATCCCCTACTGGATAATGATCCAACATGTGCAATGTAACTGTAGACTACTGTCTGCACAGCACATGTTAGTGAGAACTTCCAGCATGTAGTTATGGCATACATATTGTTTTCAAACACCTGTCAACACATTCATCCTACTGCATAGCTTCTTGCCAAGCTGGTGACTGTCAGTCCCTGTACAGATGTGCAGAACTGGCACATATAGGAGACAACACCCTGTACGCACCACATGCCACGGGTACCTCCACTACACTACCACAGTCAACAGAACATGCTTGAGTACAGGTCTCCATCACAGACACTAACCATGTGTTGTAATACATGTTGCATACATGTCAACTTGCTCACCTCAGTGGCCATGTGCAGGAAGCACCCAGAGGATTGCCTGATGCATGCCACTCTCAGCCTGATGGTCAGCACAGTGGTATCTGTCAATAGATTGCCTGCTGCCACATGGCAGGTGGCAGGATACCACTGTACACACATCCCCTACACAACCCATCTCTCCATGGACAATAGCTACGTACACAGCTATGACCACCTGCAGTGATGCACCCCAGTACTGACACGTATACATATGCATTACTGAGTATAGCAGTGTCTGTGTTTTAGCACACCTGTACTTGGGAATTCCATGAGGGTCTGTACAACCACCGCAACACCCATTGCCATAGTCAGTTGTGGCTGCTGTATGGGCCATTACATGTACCCTGTTATGCTCCTCTCCATACTGGCTACATGAGCCATGCAGTACCAGCACAACAGTGTTGTACAAATGGGTCAATAGGCATGGGATACCCACTGAGTTCTGGCAAGTGTGTGTATGTGTGCATGTCCGTATATCTGTAGGGTACAGGATTCCGAGACCACATACTCCTATTATACTACCCATTGCCACACAATAGTACAGATAGTTTTGTTGCTGCCATAGGTAAGGCATGACAATGCAGCATCCTACTATGCCTGTGGCATGTGCATTAGATGCATATCCCTGTAGTACAACTGTTGGGATATACAATGGGTTGTATCACAGTCATGTTTGTGTGTGGTGGTGGGCATGTCAGAGTGTCATCATGGGTTTCAGGGAGTACAATATCCACTGGAGGATGTGGGTGCTGTGTACACTGTCATTACACCAAGGTACACCCGGCATACGTCTCATGTACCACTTTATGGTTACCAATGTCACCATCAACCATACAAGTAACTGATGCCACAATCCAGGCCAGTTATGCATGTGCTGTGTGCAGCCTACCTGTAACACATTGGACACACTGTCAAGTTAGTTAGCAGCGATAGGCCCAGGTCTCTCGGATGTGTGTCTGCCTATTATGTGTCTGTTAATGTGTATATGAAGGTATGTCACACTATGTATTGTCCATATGCACCCATTACATCCCCCATTAGCATACTGCACATGTCTGTGGATGTCCTGCATGTAACATGTAACCTAGAACACACCTCACCCTAAAAGCTGTGTGTTGTGTACAATGAAAGCCACTCACTTCAGTAGCACGACATACTGGGTCTAGTCCCAGTGTTGAAAAGTAAGAGTGTGCATGTATGTGGATGGGTCTACATCAGGTTGCAGGTTATACATGTAACTGTTATACAAACCTGTGACGTGTTCAACTGTACCCCAGAAATGTCACACCCATGGTGTCACCACAGTGTCATACCCCATTGTGGAATATGACTGCAGACCATCCGCGTGCTGACACATGTACACCTACAACACAAATGGATAACATTATGGAGACCACAATCAACCAGTGTTACTAACAGCTATAATGCATCATTGCTGGATGACTACATTACTTTACATGTATGCATTAAACTTTACTCCTGACAACATGTTACACTGCAGTACTTTGGTACACTGTAGTACAGTCACCATGTGCATCAGAACCATATTAGCCTGTCCCTGCCTCGTTGTTATGGATGACATGGATGTGGCACAGGTATCATCATATGCATAGGGTGTGTTGTTGGTTTGATAGAGGCCGAGGGTGGGCCATATATTTGACACCATGTGTGTGGATGAGGGGTATAATGAGATGAACTGGGCATGGTGATGAGGTGTATGTATGTATGGGGTTGCCCTAGGTGTGTTCATATAGTGTGTATGTATGCATGCACACAGTTCTGCCATGTGGCTGCCCTACAGAGGTGTTTATGGACAGCTGCAGATCATACCTGGCAGGGTATGCAGTTCACTGCCTCTGGTCATGGACAAGTGTACTGTGCCTGACAGAGGTTCCATGGGCATGTCCAGGTAAATGCCTTGATGTGCTACTCTCCCCTGATGATGATGGATGTCCGCTGGAACCAGGCACCTCCTAGGACTGGCCAGGACCATGTGCTCATGGTCTGCTGTGGTGTGGTGTGGCCAGCACCCCCTGCAGTGCCGGGGCTGGTACATCCACTACAGGAGCCACTTGGTGACCTAGCACGTCCACGGTGACTGCCAGCTTTTGGCGTTGCTGGCCTACATTCGAGCGGCCATCGCCACACTCCCACCACACATTCAAGGATGGACATACCATGGTCGATGAAGGCCATCATCTCACCAGGCTTTCTATCCATGAGATCGCTATAAGCACGAATGGCACCAGACAGTTCATGGAAGTTGTCGCTTGCAGATGTGAGAGCAGCCTTCTGCAGCCTCAGGCCCTGTATGGTGTAATGTTCCATATTTGCCTGGATTGCCATGGCAGCCTGAAACATGCAACTGGTGGTCCCAGTTGTGGCGTGTCTGCCAAGGGCATGATGACCAGCAGCCCTAAGTCATCTGCCTATGTGGTGCCCTGCCAGACATCTGGCTATGCCTGCTGTGACCAGACACAGTAGGCATGGTTATCACACTCTCCTGTGCTTTGCCATCAAATGCCAGCTGTCCCTCTGCTATGACAACTGGTGATGGGGTATGTATAGGCACTGAAACTGCATGTGGGGTTGGGGTGGCTAAAAGGGGGGTGTCAAATTATGGTGCTGATTCGGCCCCTGACAACCGCACCTGTGCTATCATCATATTTGGTGTCTGTATGGACACCAACATCAGATTGCATGCAGGAGGGACCCTGACCCACCTTGCCACCTGTGGGGGAAAACAATAAATGCAATGTAAGACCTGTACAGCATTGCATAACAGTATACAGACACACACACACACACACACACACACACACACACACACACACACACACACACACACACACACACCACCTTAATACCTATCTGTCTGTGACTTTACAGACAGTCCCATGTATATTCCCATGCATTGTCCATCCTGCATCACACTTGGTAACATACACTCATTAATACCACTCATTAACGTATCATTCCTTTAAATGCCTAGACAAGTGATCACAACACAAGACATGTTACTCTATGACCTCCCTGACCTGAGTGGAATGGTTTTACATGGCCTCACTGCTGTCATTCAGTGTTCACCTTGTGTATGTCCGGACATCATGAGCATGGCTCCTATATGTACTCGGCTACTATGTTCACTCCATAATATCACGCACTGGAGTGTCATGTGTATGTATTGCTCAGTACATGCCAGATATGCTGCTCAATCAGCCTATCATGTGACAACTGTAATATATGGATACATTCCCTGGTGTTGTCTATTAATTCCCCAATGCATCTGTAGTGCTGCATACATTGGTTGTCAGTCACCTCTCTGCTGAATGCAATATTAAGGAAATACCTGGTGTCTACCTTCCCTCCCAATGCCTGTTCCATTCTACAGACCTTATTATACAATCAGTTGTCCTGTGATTACATACTGACAAGTATTCCTGGTGTGTCATGTGTCAGTCCATGTCCATGTACTGTACTGCATGATCCCAAAGGGAAATACTGCTGTATGAACAACTCCACAATCACACATGTGCATACATGGATACCCACACACACACACACACACACACACACACACACACACACACACATGCACACACGCATCCTACATGCAACCTCCCTCCACTTCACCAGAGTGACAATACAGACAAACTAACCACCCACCGAGACACACACATAAATACAGGTGAGGTTTCAAAATGATAGCCCAAACAGTCCTGCTATTACCCATCTGTCAACATACATAAGATATGGTACACAACAGCATGCAGTGCAGCTATAGACAATCCATGCTAGCAAAAGTATAAATGTGTGTGATGCATGTGCTGTGTTACTAGGTGATGCCACTTCCCCTGGATACCACTGCACCCATGTACACAGTATTGCTGTGCAGCTGTTCTGCACCCTGCCATGTACTGTGCACCACATCTCACAGCTGGACAAACCATTGCTGAATGTGTAGTACTGTGTCAGCTATGTCAGCTTTAATGCTCACAGCCCCTATGTTTTTCAGCAACACATACCTAGGATGATATGTAGACAGATGTCATTTGTGAATGCCTGATGTCTAGCTTACAGCTCTCAACCTCAGCGGACCATGTATGACCAATCCAATACTATTACACTGACAACCGTCAGAGCATACCGTGGCTATGGGGAATGTACACACCCTTATTTATATGATGCACCCTTCCTTGATCTGCCATGGGACAACATCACCACATATATTAACAGTACATGAGCCTGATGTATGAGATATGTCATGTACATTCACACGCAGTGTCTACAGAATGTGTTAGGTGTGCGGATGCTGACTGTGATGCATACATTCTGTGTGTGCATATGTGTGCACACCCTTATCATAACAGTTTGTTGCACCTATTGTTATATGTACTACAGCAGTCACTACTCCTGGCAGGGGTATACTAGCATGGGCCATCTGCATTTGCCTGTATATGTTCAGTCTGCCCTACAAATGTCCCCCTTATCAGCATGATTGCAAGGTCTACTCATGAGTACATCCCTTGGTGTTCACACACTGCCGTCACTATTGCTGTGGGGGTAAGGTTACATCTGCCACAGTTCTTGAACCTGACTGTGTGCAGATACAGCCATTCTTAGCATCCTTAGGATCCCTGTTGCAGTGCACTTGTGTGTCATGCTGACACACCCTTCCACCTTCAGCCTTTTTGCAGATGCTTGACAAGTAAGGCCTACACATGTGTGTCAGTTTGCAGTGTCCCATATAATGAACACCACATGTTACAGCCTAGTCCCAGCTGGTAATGTGGGCCACAGTAATAACTTATGCCATAGTGTAACTCTGCAACAGTTGCCATTGTAGTAATGGTATATACACTGGTGTTGCACTGTATACAGGTGATGTTTCAAACATGTCCCTACTGTAGGCCATGTCTCCCACCATTATGTTACTCCTTGTGGTCATATTCCACAATGACAGGATGTTAGTTATCTTGCATGTGTATGACATACCCTTCCAATACCACATCATGGTCACCACTGTGATGCCGTGCATTTAACAGCAACCATACGTGAATAGGTATAGCATTCATTCTGGGTAGGTGTGTTAGATGTGTGCATGAACTATACCATAGCCATTACATGTCTGGTGTATTGGCAAGCATCAACATAAACCATACTCACCAGCTACAGCCTGCTGCCTTGGTGGTATACTGGAGCAACCTTAATAAGAGGGTGAGAGATGAAAAGTTAGTGGCCACACATGTGGCATTGCTACAGGGTGGGTGCAGCATGACAATACATCAATAAATCAACAGTACATGTCCACAATACTACCATGTATGTACAGATGTTTATCACTACTATGCAGCAACAAACTATATCTATGACATGTCAAATATGCATAATCTACCTGTAAAGATGCAGATGCATATGCAACAGTGGTCTACTGATGTGCAGTGTGTTACCTGCACATTCCTCGCCAGAGTGTGGGTAGCACCCACCTTCACAATGTTGTCCGGCAGTTGTTGGCTATGTGGACGGGCATGCGCCATGAGGCTAGCTAGGAGGTCCTCGACACGTGCCAGCGGGGGAAGGATGGCATGGGCCCCCCTGTTGTGAGGTGATCCCCCTGGACTACAGAAGCATGCCAACAGACATTGGGAAGCAGGTCAGAACAATGATGCTGGACCTGCTCGTAACAGCGGTTGTGCAGTCCGACATCAGTGACCCTGTGGACTAGGTCGTTCCACAGGGTGGTCTGCTCCTACTGCTCATGGGCGGCCCGGCCAAAGAAGACAGGGTAGTGCTGGATTAGGTGGTTTACCACAATCTCATTCTCTGCAGCTGAGTAAGCCAGTAGCCTTCCATGTGACATCTTGCCTGAAAGACATAAAGATGGAAACAGGTGTGAGCAAGTCATACAGTGAAGTTACCACAATTCTTAATACACATCACTGTCACATCCCCACCATATCAGCAACAATAAAATGTACACATAACTCGGTTGGTATGGCTACAGCTTACCTACCAGTGGGACAGATATTGTATTGTACCACACTTTGTGCAATGTGTTTGTAGCCATGTTCCCTGTGTGCACACTATCATTGCTGGTCTGTTACAGAATATTCACCTGCATGCCATTGTCAGGCCCACTATGGTTCCATATATGCCTGTGGTATGCTTGCTATGTGATTGCTGCACATCTGACATTCTGTGTTATTGAGGATATCTATGCATGCTGTTGGACATGTTCCAGGATTGTGTAGACTATTACTACCCACATATGTTCTATAACAGTGACACAATAGAATGTTTATGGACTATTGGCCAGCAGAACCACCTCTCCAAACTCATCTGCCTATGTTACCAGGCCACATCACATGCAGGACCCACCATGGGGCCTCCTCATGTACAGGTCCAGCAATACTTTCAGGTGGAACCATCTCAGGGGATGTTGTCCCCCCCATGGGGGCACACACAGACATGATCTTGTCACCCAAGGTCAGTTCCAGGGTCTGTTCCATAGCGGTCTCCACAGAAACATGTGAGATGTGTTACATTACCTTGAGGCACCCAGTACACATTCACAGGGTCCACATGCTCATCCTGCTCAGCCTCCAAGCCAGGCACCTTCGGGATGTGGACTGCTGTTGTAAGTAGCAGTGGCTGGGAGGCGTGTTCCCATTGTGTCCATGTTGGGGCATAGGGGCTTCCACATCCCAGACAAACACACATCATCCAGGGTGTTTACCCACCACATGTGTCACATAGCACCCCTGTAGAGTGTTCTCGATATCTACCAACCCTGTCCACCTCCACAACTATACCTGCCATACTTCCCCATATTCCCATTCCATACTTCACAGACAAGGGCAATGTGGTCCCAACAAGGGGTTCACATGTGACATACCTGTCCAAGTTGCACACACTGACAGCTGTAGATATCTGTGTGTATTGCTGTGTGTATTGCTATGTGTGCTGTTCCCTTGCACATAGCATGCATCACTGTGGTGGTAATATTGGGGAAATGTATTTACATACATATATGTTTGTGTGTGTGTTTGTATATATGTAGACGTGCATATAGGTATATATCTATATATGTGTAGATATATATGATGTATATATTTGTTTATATATATTTCTACAAATGGGTATATATATATATATATATATATATATATATATATATATATATATATATATATATATATATATATATATATATATATATATATATATATTTATATATATATATATATATGGGTCTACTTCTTTTGACCTAACTTTCATTTGCCTGACACTCATTTGCCTGAGACCAAATGACTGAAATTTCATTTGCCTGACACTTCATTTGCCTGAAACTTCATTTGCTCGGCAAGTATTATTAGCAAGAAAATAGAATATGCCTCCTTCCCCACTGCAGTGCGATCCTGGAGTTAGAATATAAAGTTAGAGGGGGTGTGGGGGGCACAGCTCCCCACAACGGGGGGTGTGGGGGGTGAAGCCCCCCACTTACTTTTCTGTTACTAAGCAATATTACATCAAAAGTTAACAATATCATATGAAATGAAGTGGGGGGCTTCGCCCACCACACCTCCCGTTGTGGGGGGCTGTGCCCCCCACACCCCCCCTAACTACATATCCTAACTCCAGGGTCGCACTGCATTGGGGAAGGGGGCATATTCCATTTTCTTGCTAATGATACTTGTCGGTCAAATGAAGTGTCAGGCAAATAAAGTGCCAGGCAAATGAAATTTCAGTCAAATGGGATAAGGCAAATGAGTGTCAGGCAATGAAAGTTAGGTCAAAAGAAGTAGACCCATATATATATATATATATATATATATATATATATGTGTGTGTGTGTGTGTGTGTGTGTGTGTACATATACATACCTATATATGGGGTACATTTAGACATCAGGTCCACAATCTCACAACACCTTCCTGCACAGTTGCACTGTTCTGCCTTGCTACAACACAGACAGGTGCCACATATGGACACAGCCTGACATCGAGGGGTATATGTAGGGCCAGATTGCAGGTAACCCTATTCACACCTATGGCATTTCAGCGTGCTACATTAGAGGTTACGCTGAGTATCCTGCAAGTGGTAGGCTGTGGAACCCATGTGTCCATCATTATGACATTACGTCCACCACCAGCTATTGGCCACAGTAATATACATGCTTCCCATTACACAACACACACTATGATAGCTTTCATCTTATCAGTCAGTGCTACTTTGCACAGTTGACGGGTATGGCCCACTACCCACAGGGACAGACTCTATTGTCCTTAGCAGTTGTTCAGCTAAACATCATTACAACAACAACACCTGATGGCAAATATAAAATTATTCTACATCATCTATCCCATTATTATGCACCAAGTACTGCAGTCAATTACATGCATATATACTTCACATACCTGTTGTGGGAATGATGTCTCTCCTGGATAGTTTGCTGGATGGATGGGTGGATTTTTTTTGTTGCCTTTCACTCTCTCTCTCTCTCTCTCTCTCTCTCTGTCTCAGTCTCTCTCCAGTAAAGGGATTGAGCTGCTTTGGATAGACTGCCACATGGTTTTTGTAGGTGATGCACATGATCAGGTGATGGCCTCTGCACCAATCTGTGTCCTCCACTTGCTACCTGCATGCAGCATTCTGTGTAGTACTTCCAATTACCACTGTCATGGCAACCCACTACTATAAATTCCTACATCATGTGAGTGTGGGCCCTTTACCTTTCCTGTATGGTGGACATCCTTCCTGTGTGTGGGCAGCAGTGTTACAGACAGCAGGTAGCAATACCTCTTACAAGAGAACTTGCACACTCAGGCCAGCTACATATTTGTATGATGTTCTAGAAATACAGACGGAGTGTGAGTAGTGTTGTTGTATGCATTGTATAGCACTGGTATTACAGGATTTGTGTTTACATACTAGTTTAACATGGAATGCAGTCTGTCTACATAGCTCTCAACTGTTGGTCTATCCACTTGATAGCGAGAGGTGTTCCTGTTATGTTTTGTCTGTCCATCACACAGATCTTGTGTCAGATATATCACTGGCAGTATGTGTGTTGAGTGCTATCGGTACATGGCTACATCCATTTGTGTTTCTAACTTCATATGCCTGACTATGTTGCAGCCTATCCTGTAACACCAGTGACTTAATTAGTGTATGACAACAGTATTTCACATATGGGCCTGTGTTCCTGTCTCTGTCCTCCACCTACATACCAGGCTTTGTCCATATGACATGCTGTCAGGTATTGTTATGTAGTGGGCTGTGAGTATGTCATGCTGCCATTCCTGCCATCAGTCCACTGCTGTTGTGTCCCTCACACATATTGTGAGGTTTGGTCCATATATGTGCAGCCTTCATCTACACAATACATGTGTGCCCTTATGTACTCCAGAGGCCAGTGTATATAACAGTGGTATATGGCCCTGTATGTCAGTCTATGGGGGGATGCACCATAACTAACTTAGGCTGTTACAACATGTGGGGGTATCAGGGGTAAGTGTCTTAAGGTATTTGGATGCACATCACCATACAATGAACCTTGGGTAAATGGAGGCCTACTGCTTATAGACAGTTCTATTTGTCAGTGTGATTGTGATGGTGTCAGTTATTCCTTGTTATGTAACAGACACATCCCATTGTGTCAACTCAGGTCCTTACCCCTAGGGATTGTGTACAGAGTGTAGATAGAGGCTGCTGGACTATACATCTGCATTAATTACTATTGATTGATTGTTATCCTGTGGCCCAATCTGTCTTTACTATTGTGCTACTTGAAGGCCTTGGTCTGGACAGCAACATATGTAAACCTTTCCAGACTACTGTATTAATATAACTGTTTCACAGTTGCATTAGGCTGTTTATATGAATGTCAGAGTCTAAACAGCTATATGACATGGCATATACAACTGTAATAGTACAGAAATAATGCTTTCCCATGTATGCAAACCTGTGTGTGGTGTTATAACCTTTGACCTCTCTGTGGGTATATGTTGCAGGCAACAATTTTCATTTGTATGGGTGGCTCATACAGTGTCCAGGTGGTAAGGTGGAAACTGTAGGCATAGTGGGTATTCCATATTGTGTGCACCTTCTACATATGTATCTTCCAACACATATCTCTGTGTGTGCATGTGGAGTTACATATACATGTGTGTATATATATATGTATATATATATATATATATATATATATATATATATATATATATATATATACACACACATACATATATATATATCTATATACATATGTATATATATATATATATATATATATATATATATATATATATATATGTATATATATATATATATATATATATATAGCTGCATATATGTGTCTGTGTATATGTAGCTTAGGAATGTTGATTGCTTCCACATTGTACATTCGCTAGATATAAATATATATGCAGACACACATACATCTACATGTTTAAATACATTTCCTGTACTGTTGAATGACTGTGCTGGACGATATGTTTGAGAAAACATCAGGCTTATATATATCTGACATAGCTTAGTGGTAAATCACTATGGCATGCTATGTCCTGGGTTCGAGCATTGCAGAAGTTGTTTATTTTGTTGCTGGGCAGAACAAGGGCTTTTGGATACAGAGTGATTAAGGCACTTTTAAGCAGTTGTAAGTGGGTCTGCATGGGTCTGCGTGGAGTTAAGCACTGCTGACTTCTGGTTAAAATTTCTTATACTGATTTTGCTTCTCAATTGCTTAACCTCTTTAGGCATTGCTTACCCCTGCCAAACAAGCTTAAAAATGCTTACTCCTGCTTGCCCCCGCACTAATTTCTTTAAAAGAAAAGTAAAAAGGGTTGATAGGAAAGTGGTGAAAAAGGGCACAAAGAGGAAAAGACAGTAGGGGAAATTGCTAGGGACGTGCAGGAAGGGTTTAGGGAAGGTCCATAGCTGCCCATTTCTTCTACAGCAACAGTTGTGCATATACACTGAATTTGGAGGTAGATTTGGGCACTCAAATCCCTGAGTGAGGGGTGAGGACAACAATAATATGTTGTGATTCCAATTAGACTAGATTACATGCATGCAGTGGACATGTGTGCGAAATGGACAGCTATGCATGGGGCGTGATTTTTCTTTGGGAAGAGATTGCCCTTTTTTTAGGTGAGATTAGGATGTTGGCGAAGGATAGTAGGTATATTTGGGAGGTTGGGTAGGTTAACAAACAATACAGACAAGATGCATACAGGGGTGGTATATGACACATGTGGGGGATAAACGCCTTTATGGGGAGTGGTGTTGGGAAATTGGAAGCCCATGAGCCCCCTAGTGGAAACAGTGGGACTGAGGTCCCCACCCATGGGCAGTCACCACTGCACCTTCAAAGTCCCGAAGGTGGCTGTGCTGGGGGCTGAGTTGAGACCCAGTCCGACCCTCTAGTCATGGCATGAAGCCCTCAAGCTGGTGTAGCAGATCTCCGACCTCCCTGCAGAGCTCGCTACGCTCCACAACCCGGACCTGGTGACGGGCGAGTCAGCGCCTGCTCCCGGGGGGTGAGCCCCATCCTCTGAGGCAGTTCCACCCAAAGGTGCTGCAGGACCAATGGACAAGGAGGTCCCGGGTTGGGCCACAGATGTGCTGGTGCCTGGTGCGATGGCCAGCCGAGGTGGGACAGATGGGTCTGCTGGAACAGCATTCCCATACGTGCTAAGGTGTTTATGTTTTATCAACATATGTGGGTTAGTAATAGTCAACACATTCCAGGATTAGGTATAACAGCATGCATAGATATTCCCATTAACGCAGACACCAGGTATGAAACAGTTGCATAGCAAACAGAACACATGCATATATGGGACCACAGTGGTAATAACAACGGCATGCCGGTACATTGATGGCATCATGCCACCAACGTTGGAGTATTTCAACATAGCACATGCATAGAAACAGATTTAAATAATTATCAAATAATAGGACATATGTGCAAACAAACTAAATAATTCAACAAACTAATAAAAAATATAACATGGAAAAAGCACCACGCTAGGAAACAAAAACTGTATGTTAGCACTTTCGTTTACTAAAAATATGTAAACTTCTTCAGACAATTCACAAACAAAAAATCAACCCTTAAATACTTTAAAAAACATGACATCATTTCCTGAAACATCATTTCCTGAAACATTATTTCCTGCAACATCATTTCCTGAAACAACCTTACCTCACTTTTAAGTAAAAGAACATAAAATGTAAAGTGTAAACTACATAAATCTATTCATAAGTACTATGTTAAATTATTTTCTCGTGAAATTCAGTATATTTTTTATCTTCATAAAGCTTTAAGTTTTAAAGTGCTCCTGATAGAGATTACATCATTTAAACCTGGTGGGACCAAAGCATTTAATTTCAACTGCCATAAAACTTATTTTTCTTCAAGTTTTAGGCTAGTCGGTCCCCCTCTTTCATTCTCAGATACTTTTTCAATAGCCATGAATAAAAATTCATGCTCAGGGAATGATAAAATGTGCCTAGCTAGGGCATTGGTAGTGTTCCCTTTGTTAATTGCATAGTAGTGTTCATAAATTCTGTTTTTCAGTGGTGTATCAGTTTTCCCTATATAAAAAGCCTGGCATTTAGAGCACAAACTAAGATAGACCACCCCCCCTAGTGTTACAATTAAACTTTCCATTGATGTAAAATTTTTTTCCTTTTACTGTAAATGACTTACTCACTTTTATATACTTGCACCAATGACATTTTTCACATTTGAACATCCCTTTATGTGGCGGTGCACATTGGAATTATTATTTTCCAAAAGTGCTTTCAAATTACATCCCTTATGAAAAACCACTTGAGGATGTTCATTAATGTGCTTACTAATTGATTGATCTTCTAATAAGTAACACCAATTTTTGAAAATAATAGTTTTTAAAGATGGAGCATCCAAAGAAAATGTGGTAATAAAACTAGATGCAAATGAACCCTCTTTCTCAAAGCTCTTTACATTATTAAAGTCATGTAAAAGTGGGCAATCAAAAGAGGTGGTCAAATCATCTGACAAGTCCACTCTAGATTCAATAGTTGTTTCATTGTCTTTTAACTGCAAAATTGGTTTAAATAAACCACTTGCCCTTTTATTCTTCACCTCGTCAATAAGTTCACCCACCAATCTAGGTGGGTACCCACGTTTCATGAATATATCTTTTAATAACATACATTCTTGAAAAAAGTCATCCTCCAAAGTCACCATCCTGGCAGCCGTAACGAGTTGTCCTTTCACCACACCCCTTTTCTGGTGGTAAGGATGGCAACTGGAGAAGTGCAAAAATGCATTAGAATATGTGGGTTTCCAAAAAATCTTGGAAGTAAAACTATTTTTCTTAATATTCTTTGTTAGTTCCACATCCAAGAATGAAATCCGTTCTGTTTGGAATTCCCATGTAAATTTCAAAAAATTGGTGTATTTAGTAATTTGTTCAACAAAGGTAGTGGCAGAGGCGATATCTCCTCTCCACAAAATGAATATATCATCCAAGTAACGGGTGTACAATGTGATCCTGTCCTGAAAGATGGTGTCAACGAACAAATAATGCTTTTCCCAAAAAGCCATAACAGCATTAGCAAAAGTTGCTCCACAGGGGACCCCATGGCTACACCCGTTTTCTGGAGGTAAAAATTGTTTGTTGAAGAAAAAGTAATTATTATTAAGGACTAGTTCCAATAAATATATGATTAAATCAATACTTTGTCCATCTACCTGTTTTTGTAAAAGGAAGTCTCTCACCCATTCGCATCCAAGTTCTAATGGAATAGATGTATAAAGGTCGCAAACATCAATTGTAAAAAAATTAAGGGCCTCGTCAAAAGGGAAGTTATTAATCATTTGCAAAAAATCCCATGAGTCTTTGCAAATCTGCACCTCATTTTTCAAGGCCTCCTTAAGTTTACAATAAACAAATTTGGCACACCCATATGTGATAGATTGTCTCCCATCAATGATGGGACGAAAGGGTGTTTTTTGCAAATTTTTGTGTATTTTTGTAACCCAAAAAGGGTCGGGGTAATTGGATAAATGATTTCCAAATAATTCATAAGGTCCAAATCAATACAGCCTTCAATGAACAAATCTTTGATGAACCCAGTGATCCTACGGTAAGCTCCATTCATCTCATTAAGAGACACTTGCATGTAAGCTTCACTGTCAAGTAATGACTCCATGTTCAATACATAATCTTCCCTGTTCATGAAGACCAACCCACCCCCTTTATCTGGTTTCATAATACGAATGTTTGCAAATTTCAACCCCTGTAATGCATCTTTTTCAGTTTGGGTAAAGTTATTGTAAAAAATGTTACTAGGGCAGTATGTACCCATAAGTGACCTAAAATCATTTTCACATATTTTTTCAAATAGAGCAATAGTGGGGTGCAACACAGGGTTAAAGATGCTGGCGACTCTAAAATCTTTCATGAGACTCAAATTACTACCTAAAAGAACATTTAAATTCAGTTTCCTTTTAAAAGTTTTCAAGTCAATCAATGTTCTTTCCAAATTACTCCTAAAAGTGGGAACAAAAGAAAGCCCTCCAGCTAAAATCTCTATGAGTGCAGAATCAGGAACAAAAGAAGAATAATTATAAATTTTGAAATCATTAGAACTATTACAAAGAATACTTAAATTATTTTGTTCAATTTCTTTAGAAATAATAAAATTAAAGTCACTTGGAGAGATTATCTCCTCTTCCTGTTCTGTTTCTTCCTCTTCCACTGACTTTGATACTGGACTTGATTCCATTGCCCCCAGTGTTCGCATTTCTGCGGGTTTGAAAACCCTGATTCTGTTCTTGATTCTTAACACTGTTAGAGTCAGAACAGTTGTTCCTATTTTTACTAGCAAGTCTCTCACTCCTTCTAACTGATGAACTCATTGCAGTTGCATCAAATGGTATATTATTGTTGTCAAGTCCAATGAATATATCCCCTGAGGAGGTCTGGTCATAGTCAATGTTCGTACCTTTCTTTAAAAAATTCGAGGGAGGTGAGGGGTAAGCAACAACCTTTTCATATGTAATAGAGTCCCTATTTAGTTTCTTGACCTTGTTTTCTTTTATCTTTGATAAAGCACTCTCCATACTCAAACAGATTCGAAGAAAGTTAAATTTATACCACGGAAACTCGACGTCCAACCTAATGCTGTTGTCTAAGTCTGCCAGTTCTTTTTTAAAAACCTCTATTTGTTGACCATAGTCTTTAATTAAAATTTCAATCAGTTCAATACCCTGTTTGTCAAAAAGGTAAAGTAGTTCTTTATGAAATGGGGAATTGGCAATCAGGCTTGTTGGAAATCTCCATTGTCTAAATCCTTTTGGGACTTGTTTTCTTTTTACACACTCAGCTAGATACTGAACCTCTATCTGTAGCTTCTTAAATTTAAAAAGTTTGAAATCAAACAATTTCAATTTATTAGATAAGGAGTCCTCGTGTTCAACGGAACCCCTACTGTTGTTATTGCTGAAGCTACTACTGGTAAAACAAGCTGGTTCTTTAAGCCAGTCATTTAATGATGGTAGAGAATTAGGCGTACTTACTACATTGACGTTTGTTGTGTTAGAGATAAGACTTTCACTCGCTCCATTCGGGTCATATTTTAGGAAATGCTGTTTCAGGAAATGATGTCATGTTTTTTAAAGTATTTAAGGGTTGATTTTTTGTTTGTGAATTGTCTGAAGAAGTTTACATATTTTTAGTAAACGAAAGCGCTAACATACAGTTTTTGTTTCCTAGCGTGGTGCTTTTTCCATGTTTTATTTTTTAATAGGACATGTGTCCCAACATTAAAGAGAAGTCATCACGCGTACCAATTGAGTTGGGTATTTAGTGTATTGTTGGAGATATGGTTGGGGGAGAGAAAGGTGTAAATTAAGAAATAGTATATTCCTGTAGTTTGCATTACTTTCATAGTCAGTGCTGTTATCTGTACTTTACAAGTATTACTACACTACCCTATTGCCTTAGTTTGGACAGTGATATGGCTGTAGATAACTATACATGAATTGGTTTTATCTGCAGTATACACCTCTTACCTGGTATACCTGTGGAAGAATTGTTTGTTAACACTGACTGTTTCTACACATGCTTCCAGATTCCAGGTTGATGTTATGGACATACCTGTCCATCTCTATTTGCATGGACTCTGGCCATGTCTTGACCACATGTGGGTGAACCAGGGCATATGTAGATTATTGCCCTCTTCAACCTTTAGTGACTTACAACACTCTTATACAGGATTTCCTAGACAGTTAGATTATGTAGCACAGTGTGGGTGACAGTGATGAGTAATACCTAATTATTCAGAGCAACTGCAATGCTAACAATGCCATACAATACTAAAGTAAACAGTACCAGTACAGGGTATCACTCTTTTATTTTTGGGCACAGTGTTCATGTCTGACGGACCTGTGGGAGCAATGTTTATTAGCACTACCTGAATGTTGCCACACAAAGTACCAGATTTCACATTAGTATTATGCACTTACATCTCACTCTGTTACTGTACACACTCTGGTCACTGCTTGACAACATGGGGGTGTAGATGGGACATACTTGGCTTATTACTCTCATAACAGTTTGGGGAGTTGCAAGAGCAACAGGTTTGTTCTTATAGATGTGTGGTGATCAGTTGTATTTCTTGTTTGCAGCCTATATGTCTGGGATCGTCCCACTGATTTCCCAGGGGAACACATGACAGGCAGTAGATATGGTCCAATTTATTGGACATTCTAGAGATATCTGTACAGTTGTGGGGTATGATTATGTATGCAGACTACTACCACTCCCAGGATTCAAACCATGGCTGTGTGTGCTAAAAATACAACAATTCACATCTCAGTTGAGTGTGCTATTTGGATTTTGTTGTTTGTCTTTTCACTGTTTTCTGTCTATGTCTCTTTCAGTTGTACTAGCTGACCTCTGGGGGTTACACCAGTCATATACAGACATACCTACACATTTTTATTTATGTTGCACAGTGTGGGTAACAGTGCTTAAAACAACAGTACTATTAAGTCATTGCAAATCTACATTATCATATGATACCAGAGTAAACACATGCAGTACAGCAGTTAGACCTTCATGGTCAGGCTATTATCCTTTGATTTACATACAACCTATATGAGACTCTTCCTGCCATATTCTCTGGTGTATGCAGTATTTGCCTTAAACAATACAGGTTTTATACAGGCAATTAACTTACTAATACTGTTAGATTTATTTCCTATGATAGGACATGCAAGAGTATTACTAACCTGCCTCGCATCGCAACCTCTCCAAGTGACATCCATGGGCCTCCTGGTTCACAGCCCACTCACTTACCGCTGTGAAGGACATAAGAGGAATATTTAGCCATACCTATCCATAATATACATGAGCTGGCAAGTATTAAACATGTAGTGGATTGATACTTGCACACTACTGTGACCTACCCTTTCGTCATAGCTTTTTGGATCCACTGATCCAAGAGATCCCCCTTTTGCTGCTTCAGGTCAGCATAGTGATGCCTGACATGCTCACCAATTCAGGGTATGCCAGTGGCACTGGTGAGGTCATGGGCGAGATGTTCCCAGGCTTCCGCTTTATATTGAGAACACTGGTACTGGCCCTGCAGCAGTCTCTGCTCATGGTCTTTGACAAGGAGTCCTGCCATGACTCTGGACTCCTGGATGCCCCACTGCTGCGCCTGAAAGTGCACTCCCTCTCCCATTCCAGACATGGTGCCTGTAATGTGAAGCTACAACCAGTTATGTGATATATGTCTGCCTGTTGGGTTTAAATAGGGCCAATGTCCTGCACTTTGCCATGATTGGACGGTTTTGAAAAGACTAATCTATGGGAAAACCTGCTTACCTAAGGTTGGCATTGTTAAAAGGGATATACCAATGGGAAAATTGAGTTAGCTGGTCTACACATTGCTTACACCTACTAAGCTGGCCTATGCAATGTTTAGCATTGTTTAATATTTACATTGCATTATATTTGCTTTTTGTAATTGATTTATTATTCATTACATATTATATATATATATGTCTGGTATCCATGATTCATGTATGCGTATACTGTATGGGGTCCTTGTGTTTATTAGGGGACTTCAACACTTTATTACAATTATACCTCACATCTGAGCTTACTGCAGTACTCCAGTTCACATATTTATGTTATGTAGTAGGTTATAGAACATAAGACTGTATATAGATTCCTTTCACATGTTCAGTTTGATTTTACAATAGTGAGGATTTGTTTGGAGATACCTCAATCTTATGTACTTCTGTGATGGCTTAGTGGTTAACTACTGTGACTATAGTGTACAGGGTCTTGGGTTCAAGACCTACAAAGGCTGTTTATTTTTTTTTCTGGCCAGAAAACCGGCTGTTGCATACAGAGTGATTAAGGCACTTTTAAGCACTTGTAAGCAGGTTTGCGCAGGTTTGTGCGAAGGTAAGCATTGCTAACCTCTGGTTGCATATGCCTACAGAGAGTTAGCTTCAATATTCCTTAACCTGTGTGCTCATGGCTTACCCCTGTGCAAACAGGCTTAAACCCGCTTACTGGTGCTTATATATGCTTACTCCCACTTACTACTGCTTAATTATGCTTACACTTGCTTACTAGTGCTTGCTCCCACTTACCACTGCACTAATTTAGACAGTAATGTATAATGGTTCTTGGGAAGGTGGGGGATTCTCAAGCTGTATGGAGTTATCATTCATTATACATTTTACCTTACATTTGTATCCCTGTATACATATACTGTATGGGCCACATGTGATTATCTGTGGACATTGCAACATTATTACACTGACACCTCACATCTGCATTTAATTGCAGTACTCCAGTTCACAAATATATGTTATTTCATAGGTTATGCAACTAAAAATATTGGTCATAAAGTGATTTGACATGGAAAATGGAATGTGCTGCAGTGGGACCTGAACTGGGAATGACTGCTCGTAAGGCGAATGCTCTGCCCACTACACTATTGCTATACTGCTTCATTTGCATATATCTTGCTTTTTATCCTCTTGTGCCATTTAAGCTACATTAGCTGTAGCTAAGTGATGGGCAATCCCTCACACCTAAGGTTAAATTTCATCTGTTTCATAAAAAAAATCTTTATATTTGTTCTTTTAACTATTGCTCTTGCACATGGGGAAATGTTGCTGGGGGTATGCATACACCTACAAGCCGTCTCACTCATTCTTTTTGGACTTGTTTGCTCTTCTTAATTGCAGGGGAGTGTATGTTCTGAGAGCTCTGCTCTCAGACACACCCCCTGCACTCTAACACGCTCTGTGTAAGATTAAGAGCTCAGGCAGTGCCTAAGCTAGTCCTACATGGAAGTATAGTAAATCTGGGGGACTATCTTTTCTAGTAACTACACCTGCACCTGGTTAACCCCCTGCTTTGAAAATCTTTCTGCTAACCTCCATATAATTACTATGACTATGTAACATTGCACCTACTGCTATTATTTATCTTTCTCTTTTTCCTAACAGCTTTTCTGGTGACATTACATTTTTATTTTCTACCACAGAAGACTTCTTACCTCACCTTGCTCACCTCTAAGTCTACAGATATTTTTTCTCCCCTTCCATACTTCTTTGCCATTTCCAATGGTGCAGCCCACTCCGTTAGTCTACCCTATAACCAAATTCCACCCACCCCCACTATTTCTACCTTTATGCCTACACAACACTCTCCTCTTCCTGTGCATAACTCCTCCTCTTCAGATCCAGGCAACCTATCATTCTGTTACCTCTCATCTGTCACTAACACCCACTACCCAAATCATGCTATCCATATCTGCACCCTTGAGGCTCCAGCTATCTAGTTATACCTCTCTTCCACAACACACATCAGCCTCCATTTCATTGATTACACCCACTATTGCCTCCTATTACACTCCTTCTCTTTAGCATTTTTTCTTTTTTAGATATGTTATATCTCTACAGCTGTCCTCTTTCTTCTCCTTTAAACCTTCTCTCTGATCCAAATTATTTGCATCCCATATTCAACATTCCTGTTCAAATTCCTGACTAATTATTTTAATTATTTTTATTTTTTTAATTTTTAAAATTCTTCTTTTTCTTTTTATTACCTTCTATAATATAATTATATATACATATACCATCTGTTCTCCATCATTGTCTTCAAGACTCTTGTTTCTAATGCACACCAGATATGCTCCTCATCTTTCTATTCACATGTCTACTCTTATTACTATCATACCTTGTGGTTATATGATACCTATCACACCTAATTCTCAATCCCTCCACCCTTACTCACACTGCCTATGTCACTTGGCAGCTGTTAATTATCACTATTGCTTCTAGCTTATTTGGCTTACCTCCTATCTCATTTTAAGATAAAAATTCTTAACCCTTCTCCTAGTCCATATAAGGTGAAATTTAAATATAATACTAACATACCTAACCCCTCACTAGCGTGTGCATACTGTAAAAAGATCATATTATGCAGCGTTGTCCACCCAAACTCAGGTCCTAACTGCCTCTCTTCTCTACCCACTCCCTCTTCTACTGTAACAATTATCTACTGTAAATTTGAAAATCATATCCAAGAATATTCAAAGTGTAGTATACAAAGTCTTTAAATTTCATTTTTGGATCACTCATTGCTCCCCAGACATTATTATTGTTATAGAAATGTGGATCAAACCACATATAAAAGACTATGAAATTCTCCCACTGGCTATATTATCATCCTCTCTGACAGATTAAATTTAAAAAGGTGGTGGTGTAGCAGTCATGTTTTTAACCATATCTCCGTCTTTCCTTCTTTTATTTCTCTGCCTAAATTCCTCTTTACTGAGATCCTTGTCTCTCATTTTAAATTAAATGACATAAAACACATTTATTCTCCCAGGAAATAACAACCCTATTCTGGAAGACATCCTACACTGGGTATCTAATTCCATTTTTTATGAAATAATAATTGTTCCTGATGTCAAAATTAACTGGCAAACCTTCACATCAGACTACCCTTCCACTAATATCAATCTATGTGGTTTCAAACAACTCATAACTTCCCAAACTCACTTCAACAAAGCTAATAACAATGTGAATACTTTGGACTGGATCCTAGTGTCAAATCCAAACCTTTACAACTCTCCCAAACCCTCCCAGACTCCCTCTGTTATCACCATCCCACCTGTGTTCAGAAACTAGGAACTCACCATATCAAACAACACCTCTATAAAGACTGCCATAACGTTTCAAATTTAAACTCCAAGATTTTTAATAACATCCTTAATAATATTAATTGGTCCATCCTCTATTCTCCACCACTGGATAATGCTGCTCTAAAATTTAATACAATATTTCTTGACATTCTCAATAGCCTCGCTCTTATAAGAAAAAAGAAAGATAAATTCACCCAATTACCTTGAATATTCCCTTCTTGTAGACAGTTGTTGTGTTATAGAGACAAATCTTGGAGAAACTGCAAAAATACAAATCTCAAGCTCACCTACAGACCTACAAACAACTTTGAAACATGACAAAACAACACGTTACTGCTAATAAAAATATTATTACTTCAATCTACAGGATAACCAAAAACACAACCCCTCAAAATTGTTGCTCCACTATAAAGAAAATATTATACCCTGGAACTCCTAGTACCTATAACCCTTGTCCAGACATCTCACACTTTGAAACTGCTTCTAAATTTAACTTTCACTTTATAGACTCAGCCACCCTCAATAAAAACTCCCTACTGAATCCTGCCACCCCTAACAAACTTCAAAGCTCTAACAATGACATTTCCAATGTAAAATATGTCTCTACTACCTATATAAAAAATTATTATACAATCTTAAGCCCTGCTCACCCTTTCTAGACAATCTCTCATATGAATATCTATATATTGCTGCCACCTCTATTGCCTACCCAGTTTATATCTTGATCAATTGATCCATTTGTGAGTCATATGTCCCACCTCTCAGGAAAAAAAATATTATATCATTCCTCTTTATAAAGGGGGAAACTTCACTGAAATAATAAATGTCCGACCAATTGTAATATTGGCCCCTCTTTCCCAGATCTTTTGAAAAATGTATTCATAATCAACTTTTACAATACATGGATTTTGCCCAGATCATAGCACAACTGCCTTTGTTCCCTTTTTGTGCCACATCATTAAAGCCAGAGATAACAATGATTTAGTTTCTTTACTCTTTTTAGATATATCTAAAGCTTTCAATACACTCTCACATACCAAACTACTCTCAAACATGTCTGCTTTAGGCTTTTACAATACAACAGTCACTTGGTTCTCTAGCTACCTATCTAACTGGCTGCAATCAGTTAAATGGCTCTCTACTTACTCATCTTTTCTCTCAGTTAATGCAGGTATCCCACACGGCTCCATACTTGGCTCTCTCCTTTTTAACATATTTATAAATGATCTACATCCAACCTCCTAACAAGCTACACTTATGGAATAACCAGATAACTCCACTGTCATTTGCTTGTCTAATAGTCCTTCCCAGTTGCAATCTGTCACTCAGCAGTCTTTCAACTGTATTGAAAACTGACCAGTGACAATCAGCTTTTTCCTAAATCCAAATAAATGAAAACTGCTCTTATTTCTCCCCAAAGCCCAAACATACATAAAAGACACCTTCAAAATATCCTCTCTCTCAGTAATACTGAAATTGAAGTTGTACCTCACACTGAGTTATTTGGTGTCATAATAGATGATCAACTGAAGTTTGATCTTCATATTCAAAAGTGCATAACAACAACACACCAAAACTGGGTTTGCTCTATAGATCAAAAAGATTCCTCACCAACTCCTCAAGAGTTACTGTAGCCAATCCATACCTCCCTCCTTCACTACCATACGCCTCACCCATTTTTACCAACATTTAGATCTCCCTAAGATCAAAACTTGAGCTTTGCTATAATAAAGTAGCTAAATATTTAGCTAGTAGTCACAATTCCTACCACTGCTCTGCCCTCAGATATTTAAACTGGCTTGAGTTAGTTTGCTACGTCAAATTCACCGAACTCCTCCTTGCTCATAAAATGGTATATAAATCCTTCTCCGGCCTAGCAACCAGCACTATTCTTAATTATTACCTCCCTAATTAACTTCTTCACTCATCTGAAAAACATCTCCTTGAAATCCATAAACTAAAAAAAAATCTATTGTTCACTACCTATATTCCTACTCAGTAGATAAGGTCTGGAACTGTATTCCAACAGATGTTAGAGCAATGCCAAGTAGTCACATATTTAAACAGTCTCTAAAAGATTTCTCCTTAACTTCTGGCTCTGTACATGTCTTGCATCAGGCTAACACTACCATTTACTCCTTCCTTCTCTTTTTTTCTTTCTTCTGTCTTCCTTCCTTCTCCCTTCTTTTTCCTTTGCTCTTCTTTTTCCCCTTTCCTTTCCTCCTTTCTCTTATTAGCCTAAGGACCAGTTACTTCTCCAGTAGTTCCATACTTTAACTACATTTCCTAATCTACCCCGACTGCAAAATTTATTTTTCTTCTTTTAGCCTTTTGCCCATACTTAAAATGCCTAACATCATTACCATTAGTTATATCGACTAATTGTACTTTAATAGGTATTCAGTATCCTATGCTTGTTGTTTAATATTCACCGTATGATTTTCTGATCTGACTTTATCCTGTATGTCAATACTGCTATTCTTTACCACACTTTATGTGATACTATGTAGTTTATTAATTGGACTATGTATGTTTGAGCTTTTCTACCCGGGCCTCCACTGAAAATGGGATTCATGCCCAGTCGGACTTTCCTGGTAAGCACATGCCCAATAAATAAATAAATAAAATAAATAGTGTTGCTCTGGCAGTATATGTATACATCATATGCCTTCCTTGCAGTGTATATACCTTCCTCTTCTTTTCACATATCATGCCTGCAAAGTGCTGACTGCCTATAAAATGCACAGCTCTGAGTTTGGCTGCACCATGAAAGGCTCAGCTAGGCAAATATGACATGATCAATAATTGCACAGTGCTGCATAACCATAATATGCCCTCCCCTTTTGAGAAGTATATAATAATAAAGAAGCAGTATACAGAAAACCCTTTTCTCCACACTAGTGATTTCTTACACATAAAATGCTTGTTTTAGAGATTCATTCTCCATTCCGTCAGTGACACCCTTTCAACAGGTATTATGTCCTCACTGAGGTGATCCTAATGAGCCATATAATTATGTATGTTATGATACTAAAATCAAATAGCTATTTCTTTGATAAAGGCAGCAGGTTACCTTAGTACTCCAGAAGGCAGACTCCCTTATTCTTTTTGCTAACTCCTTCTCATGTTGGCATTGAGCAATTACTGCCATATCATTAATTGTGCTAAAATTTTGTCTTGGTCATCATAATGACCATCCCCTTGTTTTTATCTGCCATCTTTTTAAGTTCTGTAAATTGATTGAGTTTTCTAAAACCTTTACCACTGAGATATCCAAGCTACAATGATTATCGGTACTAGCCCTTGGAATCTTCTAAATCATCCCTTCTCAGACAGGAGAACTCCTGGCAACATATAGAGGATTAATACTGGGTCTGTAAACATAAACAATATTTTGTGTGTAAGAAGTGGATGTGAAGACTATACAAACACACACACACACACACACACACACACATGCACAGTCAATAAGGTCAGGTAACACAGTGGCAATCATTGTTTTCTACAGGAAACCACTGCTGATGAGATTTCTAAGTGTGTACCGGAAGTAATTCCATTCTTCTAATAAATTCCCCCATTACTCAAATTGGTGTGACTGTGGAGTTGATATATATACTGTCTATATAGCCAGATATAGATACAAATATCTCTCTCTGTATATATATATATATATATATATATATATATATATATAAAATAGACTCTCACACACACACACACACACACACACACACACACACACACACACACACACACACACACACACACACACACACACACACACAAACACACACACACACACACAAGTGCACACATATATGTACACATATGCACACACTCAAGCACGTGCACATGCACTTTATCAAACACAAAAGAAATTGTAGTAGCACAAACTGGTTGCAACTTTGAACACTGTAAAGTATTTAGATTTGTAATACAGGCAGTATCCTGACTCTTAGTGTATATTAAGCTGAAAAAAACACAGAATAAACTACTAAAATAGAAAAAAATGTCTTCAGAAAGCAACCAGTAGTTTTACAGTGCATAAAGCATTTTTCGTTTAATACAATTAAACTTCTTCAGATGCAAACGTTCAAGGTACAAGTTTCAGTTAAATAAAATACCAGGAAGTGCTTGAGCCTGTCAGCTCACAAGCTGCGATGACATCAGCAACAACAGTTAACCCTTCCTGTTCTACACACTGTGAAAAAATACTGTTTAAAACTAAAACAATGCTGACAACCATGAACAAGGAAGACTGAAGCTAGGGTTTAAAAGTAAAGTATGCTGATAGGTATACTTTAAACAAAAAGAACAAATAAACATATGAAATAATAAGGTTACCTATAAAGAATTACTATTACACTGCTGAAATTCTGCACTACAAACTTTTTTTGCACTACAAACTTTTTTTACCACATTTCATACATGATGACCATATTACTAAATTTATAGCATGTCATCTAGTTAAATGTTTCCATTTTTCCAGATGTCTACTTAAAATGGAAAGTTTAACTGGATGACAGAATCTCTTTTCTAGCTATGTAACACAAAAATATTTTTATATAATTTATATATTCATTTTATATTAATATTATGAATAAAATTCATCTCTAATAGTAATTTACATTAGCAAACGTGATACCAGAATATTCAGCCTCAATTCTCCTTAAAGGTCATAGTTAGATTGTTTATGTTTTATATATATTTTTTTTAAATTATTTTTATATAATCATCATCATCATCTTCTTTTGGCTGTTCCCGTTAGGGGTCGCCACAGCGGATCACCTGTTTCCATTTCTTCCTGTCCTCTGCATCTTGCTCTGTCACACCAACCACCTGCATGTCCTCTCTCACCACATCCATAAACCTTAGTTTAGGCCTTCCTCTTTTCCTGTTACCTGGTAGCTTCATCCTTAGCATCTTTTTCCCAATATACTCAGCATCCCTCCTCAGCACATGTCCAAACCAACGTAATCTTGCATCTCTGGCTTTGTCTCCAAACCTTCCAACCTGGGCTGACCCTCTAATATACCTATTCCTAATCCTGTCCACCCTCTTCACATCCAGTGCAAATCTTAACATCTTTAACTCTGCCACATCCAGCTCAAACTCCTGCCTTTTTGTCAATGCCACTGTCTCCAACCCATATAACATAACTGGTCTCACTACCCTCTTGTAGACCTTCCCTTTCACTCTTACAGGTACTCGTCTGACACAAATCACTCTTGACACTCTTCTCCACCCACTCCATCCTGCCTGTACTCTCTTCTTCACTTCTCTTCCACACTCACCGTTACTCTGAAATATTGACCCCAAGTATTTAAACTCATCCACCTTTGCCACGTCTACTCCTTGCATCCTCACCATTCCTCTATCCTCCCTCTCATTCACACACATATATTCTGTCATAGTCCTGCTGACCTTCATTCCTCTTCTCTCTAGAGCATATCTCCATCTCTCCAGGGTCTCCTCCACCTGTTCCCTACTCTCACTACAGATCAAAATGTCATCTGCAAATATCATAGTCCATGGGGTCTCCTGTCTAATCTCGTCTGTCAACCTGTCCATCACCATTGCAAATAAGAAAGGGCTCAGAGCTGATCCTTGATGTAAACCCAACTCCACCTTAAACACATCTGTCACTCCCACTGCAGACCTCACCGCTGTCACACTACCCTCGTACATATCCTGTACCACTCTTACATACTTCTCTGACACTCCTGACTACCTCATACAATACCACAACTCCTCTCTAGGCACCCTGTTATATGCTTTATTATATAATGAATACCATATTGTGGAATTAAGTGAATGGCATAGCATAGTATGAATTCTATAGATTTAGTAATATGGTCATCATAGCTAGTTAAAATTATGTATTAACATCAAGTTAATTTCTTGTATGGTAATTTTTGTCACTGTTAATGATGCCTAAATGTATTTCTCGAACTGCCAGCTGAGTTATTTTTCTGAGCTAGGTGATTAGCTATGAACCAGTATGAAATGTTGTGGTAAAAAATAGTTTGTAATACAAAAAAAGTTTGTAGTGCAGAATTTCAGCAGTGTAATAGTAATTCCTTATAGGTAACCTTATTATTTCATATGTTTATTTGCTGTTGTTTAAAGTATAACTATCTGCATACTTTACTTTTAAACCATAGCTTCAATCTTCCTTGTTCATGGTTGTCAGCATTGTCTTAGTTTTAAACAGTACGTTTTCATAGTGTGTAGAACAGGAAGGGTTAACTATTGTTGCTGATGTCATCACAACATGTGAGTTGACAGGCTCAAGCACTTCCTGGTATTTTATTTAACTGAAACTTGTACCTTGAATGTTTGCATCTGAAGAAGTTTGATTTTATTAAACGAAAAGTGCTTTATGCACTTTAAAACTACTGGTTGCTTTCTGAAGTCGTTTTTTTTTTTTTCTATTTTCTTAGTGTATATTAGCTAGCAGTTTTGAAAGCAGATAGCCTTTTTATGTTGAAGGAAGAAGCATTATATATTTTTCAAAGCTGTTTTAGCTTCTTAATAATAATCTGCAGCAGCCACTGAGAATGCTCTAGGATGACTAGACTATAATAACCCCAAGAGTGCATGACAAAACCTTTTCTGCACCAAGGTGTTGTATAACATAGTTCTTGGATAAGTCCTACACATATTTCTCTGCATCATTTGCCAACACCAGCACTTTTTCTTCCTCTTTTATGGTATGGAGTGAAACATTATCCCAAACTTCATGATCAGTCTAATCATGGCTCAGCTATGCTGTAACCCGAGGACGGGGGGCTGCAATCCTAATTGTGCCAGACTTCATATGAGATGTTAAGCCAAGGTCCATCTGCTCAAATTGGTGGTAGCTCAGGGTGAAGTAAAAGATTCCATGGCACCTACTGAAAATAGTGCAGCAGGTTCCCCATTGCCCTGCCCAAATTTCCCCTTAGTGGTATAAATACTACCTCAGGTCTGCCCTGGAAAGAGGTCTCAAGCCTAGTGGGAATAACCTAGTCAACAATGGATTTAAAGTAAATAAATAAATAAAATTAGTACTGGATTGAATATATGTGGACAGACATTTCATTATTATTTTTTTTATGGTTACAGTCCTCTCACTCCTTATAGTTAAAAAAAGCAAAAAAAAAAAAAAAAAAACAGCCTATTATTTGTTTCAAAACTTCATGGTCCTATAGGTGTCAGGTTTCATTTTGGAAGTGCCTACAGACAAGTAAGACTAGAAACAAGAACCTGAAAAGATAAAGGTCATTCTAACATAAGTGGGAGAGGAGGACATGAGAATTTTCGCTAGTGGATGTTCTGATATGCCATGCAAATGTAGATTCAAGGCTAAATACCAAATGTACTTGTTCCAGTAATATTTAGGATATGGCAGTCCAGTCAAGCCATTATTCTGACTATCTTGGCTCACACTGTCCAGCTTTCACAATTTTTAGTAAACAATTCCATATCAATGGAGCATATGGGCAGTAAAAGAGATCCCACATACAGCTCAATTAAAGCATTAAGCTTTGAGCAGCTAATGAGATCTTCCCTTTAGTCTTTGGAAAAATATATTATTCTTCACTTGCCTGAGTATTAACTTGAGCAAGTCACTGAACCTAACTGTTCACGGGTGAGTTCAGAACATATAACCCTACTGACATTACCTGCTTTAAACACACACAATAATAGCTAAATAAGTAAATAAATAAATAAACCAGCTGCAGTATAAAGTAATACCATTATTACAGGATGAAATACTTTGAGTCCAACTGAATCTTACTATAAGGACAGTTGACATAACAAATTCATACTGCATCACCCCTGTAAGCCTGCACAATAAATGACCCATTCTGTACATACTCTAACAGCCCCTGTAGGCATCTTGTCGACTTTTTAACATTTAATTTGCAGTCAGTAATGCAATGGGGAATAACTGGTTTGGGCAGTTAGCATTAGGGAAGTGTCAACTTCATCACATACAAATGGCATAAAGTTCTTTATTGAAACATCAATTACTTGTTAACATGGTAAATTTGCTAGGCACACGTGGCTCTTTTCAGGAACAACTTAGGAGAGATAATACAGACCTTTTTTGCATTTCAGCCCAGATTAATGGTATAACATGCTGTGATGTGTATGGGATCATTTTATCTTTATGCAAGTATAGTAATGAACTAGATCAGTTATTGATAGCTGGCCAGTAATGACCAAGAGCAGTAACTAGTAGCTACCATAGTATTCTCCAAGGTATGGGTATTAATGTTGCAGATCACATAAATCTTGTTACATAACTGTAAGTGATGAAGGGTCACAGCTATTTCTAAAATCAAGGTACCAGCAGGGTAAGGAAGAATCTCTCTCAAACTGTATGTTTTACTATGCAGTGATTATAACTGATTATGTGGCACTAGTAATGGCAACAGAAAAAATATTTGGCAAAGACAAATGGTTGACTAGAAAAGCTCATCCAGACTCTGCAACAACTTGCTGTGAGAGAAAGGTTAGTTTGTTTTTGCTTTATTTTATTTTGTGTTGCTTTATTGCCTTCTTCTATTTTGTATATTGTGACTCATTTTCTTTTCACTGTGTTTTACTTGTATTCTGATTTTATTTGCCTATTTAAACTAGGAAAGAGATCACAGCTGTGCATCTTGCGAGTCACACAGAAATAAAGTTTTCCCCACCCTGCCTTCCTGTTGCTGTTGTGTTTTTAAGTTCAACTGTCTTTCTAGTTGCCTGCCCCTTATGTTAATTTGATCACATATATTCTTCCCTCTCCTCTTTTGTTGGCCATTGTAAGCACAAAATTATCATTTTGTAAAATCCCTCCCCTTCACCTATTTAAATTTATTGCACATCCCACTGTATTCCATAGAACCAGAATACAAAGTGCCCACTCTTTCCAGTCTAATTGCCCACCCATTCCACTCTATCTTGCTCTTCTGAAATTAGCGGCTCTCCACTTAGATAGCTAAAGCTTAAGTTACCCCCTCTTTCATATCTATCTAACTGCTTAGTGCACACTCCAGCTCTTAGGATATTAACCCATTTTTCCATTTTACCTTTAAAAGCTGCAACCTCTCCTTAAAGACACCAAATACTGGAGAGCCCACATTCTGCATTGTAGTAGTAATTTTGGTATTTGTGCTTCTGATTTGCTCCTGGTAAGAGAAGGAGCTTAGGAACATTATTTCCCATGGTCTGCTGATAACCAGACAGCCTAACATCTGCTTTATATGTGCCAGTTTGGAATGTGTGCTTATATTTTTCTTCTGGTGAGAGAAGGAGCAGAGTACATAGATTCCTTGATCTTTGTAGTTGGGAAGTGAGTGTCTATGTTTTAATCTCCTGATTGTTCTGGTTGCTATTCAAGGCATCTCTCAGGAAAAGACTGCAACAAGCCTACTGACCCTTACATCATCTGGGACTAGACTTTAGATCACCAAACAGGCTGTGACCTGCTTTTCATCTTGGGTTTGGTGCTATTGTATTGCTTCTGATGAGAGAAGAAGCAAAGGTGCATTATATCTCAGCAGAGTGAAGCTGTGGTGAGACCAATATTAATAGCAGTTAGGGAGTAGCCATTCAGGTGACTACTCTCATGTCATCTTTCTTGGCAAGCTGTTTCTTTCTTTTCAGTAAGTACTGATTAATTTGCTTTTAACTTCAGAATATCTGCTGAACAATTCATCCATAAATCGTCAGGCTCAATAGACGCAGACACATTGAATTGACATTTTTCCTGTAAAAGCATCATTGGAATTTCAGAAATACCTAGTTTCACATAGGACAACTAGTTTGCAGTGACAAGTACTGCCTGCCGAGTTGCAAACTGGATACTCCTGACATTACTTTATATTCTCACTCCAACTGTCAATTCAATAAAAGATGGCCTGTTGCCATGGATATGAACTTTCCCGCTATCTCTGTTACCAGATTGGTGAATATGGGCATCCTGAGGCAATGTAGAAATTGCCTCATGTTTACTGACAACCAGTTCATTCTCAGACAAACTGATAGGGTATGTGAGAGATGTATTTACACAATGTCACTGGAGGCCTAGCTCTCACATAAAAACATTCATAATGTCAATATAATTTGAATAAGGTTTTCAGAGGTGCACACACTGCAAATATTACACACAGTTCAAAGCAGATACATAGACCCACATATGCTGATGCACTTAAATGTACCATTCCTAAAGCCAAAGACCTCCTAGATGAAGGGCACATAAGAAACACCCTCAGCAGCCCCAAGTGCACTCTTTCAAAACAACATCCACATCAACACTTACAGCTACATCTCATGGAGCCTTTACTTCTAAGAACATAAGGCAAGCCACCACAGAATCCAACATTCTAGTCATTGGAGACTCCATTGTTAGACACTCTGATGCCCCTCTCATCAGGCTGGGTAAGGAGAAAGTCATGGTCAGTTGCTTATCAGTGGCCAGGATTTGCAACATTATGCACACACTCAATGTACCACAAGTATCATTTTGATTCAGTTATAGTCCATGTGGGTGTAAATGAACTGAGACATACCTCTCTAGACTATATGAAGAGAAACATCATGGAGCTCTCATAATATGTGCCCCAGGCTGGTATGAGCCTAGCACTGAGCAGCATTTGATTTCCTCCATGGATAATGCTACAGTATGAACAAAAGATGACTGACTTTAATAATTGGCGTAGTTTCTGGTGTCATTCTAAGGGGGTGTGATATTTGTCAGCATGCAAGAAGATGGTCAACAGACAAGGCTGCTTTGCTAGGGATGGTCTGACCTCTCCCCTCTAGACTTTTGAATAATAGCTAAAACATTGTCCAACCCATTAGTTCCTTTTTTAGGCAATGCCAAACTGAAAGTACTTCCAACATAGCAAATCAAACCCAAGAAAATCTAAAGGTGTTACTGTTCAATGCTAGGAGTCTAAACAAAAGCCTTTACTTCCCAGCACAGGGGTGGGCAATTAATTTTCCCAAGGGGCTACCTGAGAAATTGGGACTGTTTTGAGGGCCGGACTAATGATGCACCCCGTGCACCTCCCATAACCCCATCCATTTATTCCCCTCTCTCCCCTCTTTTTCCATTGCTGTCAGCAGCCTCCTCCACAGCCATTCCAGAGTTCTACTACTTGGCTATCTCTCTCCACTTACCATAAACGCTGTTCAGACCTGTCAGTGTGTACATACTGCTTTCTTATTTACTTCTACAATGATTACAGATATTGAAATAAAACAGCACAAACACTAATAGCCATTTGCTAAACAAACAATACAATCTTGCAATAAAAACAGACTTAGCATGAGCAGTAAACTTCTCTCCCCTTGAAACTCATATTCATTGAAATGGCATTAACACCCACACTCAAAGAAAATGCATCTGGTCAGTGGAGGTTTAAGTTTACCTTTGGACCATTTTCAAACCATAGGCTCCTTTCATACATTTTTAGAGTCATACATACATGTATGCATTCTTTGTTTCATGTTCCTGATTGTATTAAATTATATTCCGGCACCACTTGTTACAATGTGTTTTTAATTTGTAGTTTTGAACATTATTCCAGTAAGCAATGAAACAAAATATATGAACCAGTAATGGTAAAACTACCCATGTGAAAAAATTTCAACCATAAAAGGCCACTCAGAAATTTGTCATTACAATCCACCAATATCAGTTAATAAGCACAATCTCTGCAGAAGTAAAAGTCATCCGAATAATTCCACATTAAAGAGATATATAACTAATGAAGAGGTTGCTACTGGCAAACAAATTCAGTGCCTGCTGTCCTTGAAGAATTAATTGCCTATTTAAAGTAATAAAAAAAAAAATGATAAGCCGGTAATATTGCAATAGTGAATGACTAACAGGCAAGTTTATAGTTACTAGGAATCTCATACAAAGGAGGACACACTCAGGAGTGTAGAACCCCCTATCCCCCTTACAATGCACCAAATAATCAGCACTCAAAAGGGCACTGCAATACTAGCACTCCATCTATTCTACATGGTGTGGGAGTACAATCCACAGCTTTCTGCACCAAAGGCAACTATGCTACTAACACTGCTTTCATATTCTACAGCGCAAACAGTGATTGCCATTTGTTAAACAGAACAGTTGCACATTGAAAACAGACTTAGCATGAGTAACAGTAAACTGCTCTTCCCTTGAAACTCACAATTCTATGAAAATGAGCTGAAACTCATAATTCCTCAAAAATGTACTGAAACTCAAACTCACAATCCTGTCAACATTCTGGTAGTTGGTGTAGACTACAGGATTCAGACTCTTGTGTCCAATGAAAATCAAAATTCCTTCAACAGTCTTGTAGCTGGTGTAGAGGATTCAGTTTTATGTCTCCTGTAACCAAATCACAGGGTGAATCCTGATCAAGTTAATTGACTAACCACACCCCCCAAGCTAGGGCATTACATACCATACCTCTTAACCTCTTAGCACAATAAGTCTGTACAAAGCCTAAAATAATGGGGGGACAAAGGCCCAAAAATAGGGATAGGTTTTAAATATTGCTCTTATAGACTTAGAAAGCTGGTAGAATAACAGGATGTGTCTTAGCATGCATTTTCTGAAGGAAATGAAGTCTGAAATTCAAAAGTATGACATTTATTTCAGTATTCAGTGATTTGCAAGAAAACCACAAATTTTATGAGGAATAGGCTAAAAATATGAAGCAAAAATCTGGGCAGTTGAGAGGTATGCATACCTCTCAACCTCTTAGTGCAAGAAAGTTGGACAAAGCCTAAAATAATGGAGATACACTTGCCCAAAAATAGGGATAGATTTTAAATATTGCTCTTTTTAACTTAGAAATTTGCTAGAATAACAGGATTTGTGTTAGCATTCATTTTCTAAGGCTATAAAGTCAGAAACTCATATATATGTCATTATTAGCGACTTCACTTCTCAGTGAATTGCCAGAAAAATGACAAATTTTATGAGAAACAGACCAAAACTATGAGACTATATCTGGACATTTGAGATGTATGTTAAAAACACACAGACTCCCACACACTTATCTTGTCTCTGCTCTCGCACAGCAACACACACATACACACATCTCCATGCTCTCATATCAGCACACACATTCTCTCTCTCAAAGCAAAGAATGGCTATTTAATTTTACACCCTCCCACACACACACACACACACATACACACCTTCTCTCTCTTATACAGCAACACGCAACACTTTATTCCTCATATGAGCAGAACAGCTAGTTTAAATTACATGCACACACACACACACACACACACACACACACACACACACACACCTTCTCTCTCACACAGCAACACACAACACACTTTATCCCTCATATGAACAGAACAGATAGGTTACATTACACACACACACACACACACACACACACACACACACACACACACACACACACGCACACACGCACATGCGCGCAGACACACACGTACACACATACATACACACACACACACACACACACACACACACACACACACACACACACACACACACACACACTCGCTTTCACTCTAGTTTAAATTCCTTACACACACTTTCTCTCATACAGAATGGAAATGCTAGTTTAAATTACACACACATGCACTTTCTCTCTCTCATATGAACACAATGGCTAGTTTACATTACATGTATACACACACACACACACACACACACACACACACACACACACACACACACACACACACACACACACACACACACACACACACACACACACAGACACACACACTTTCTCTCCAACTATTACAGCTATTAAACTACTAGCTATTACACCCGGGCTCTCAAAGAAACCCATTCTCTGACACAGACAAAACCCCAGACGAACTTGCCACCCTCTTCAATTCCTACTTTATTGACTGCATAGCTAACCTAACCACCACCATTATTAGACTTAGCACCACCACCAAGACAGCTGATGACCAAATCATGCCAGAAAACAATCCTACCCTTGACTCCAACCTAAACTTCTCTCCATACCCTTCTCCTCAATAAAAAGTATTTTTCTTAAGCTAAAACCTTGTACTCTGGCCCCTGAAAATCTACCCCCACACTTCCTACAGCTAGCTGCAAACTCTATAGCTTATCCCAACACCATACTCATTACCAGATCGATTAAAGAATCCCTAGACCCAGACATCTGGAAAAAAGCGTACATTTTCTCCTTACATAAAGCCGGCACCAACACAGACATCACAAACATTTGGCCCATAGCAACTCTCTCAATCCTCACTAAAATGCTGGAAAAATGCATCCATGGCCACCTTCTCAACCACCTGCTTGCAAACCAAATTCTATCACCCAGTCAGCAAGGTTTTAGACCATGGCACAGCACCACTACTGCCCTCCTCTCCTTCCTTGATACAGTCAACTGTGTATGGGATTCTGGCAAAATAATTTCTTCTCTTTTCCTAGACCTCTCTAAAGCTTTTGATACCATTTCTCACACCATCCTCCTCTCCATACTATCCACCCTCCACATTTCCCAACCTACCCTACAATGGTGTAATGGCTATCTCTCCAACAGGCAGCAATTTACCAAATGAAAACAGTCTTACTCTCTCTTCCTCAATACCTCCACAGGGACACTCCAAGGCTCCATACTTGGTTCTCTCTTATTTAACATCTTTATTAACAACCTTCACTCCACTCTCCCACAGTGCTCAGTTACCCAGTATGCTGATGACTCTACAATAATATACACTGCATATTCCAGCTCTGAACTCCAGCAGTCACCCAGAAGCCCTCACTTCTACTGAATCTTGGAGGCTTACTCATTTTGCCCTAAATCTGGAAAAAAAAACTAAACTAGTCATTTTATCCCTAAGAAAACTACTCCCCTAGATAAAAAAAAAAAAAACAAAACTCTTCACTATACAAGCCGAAGACAATACCACTATAGAAGCTGTCCCACACACTAAACTACTAGGCATTATTATAGATGAAAACCTAAACTTTCTCCTATACATAAACAGTAACATCAAAAAAACACATCAAAAGCTTGGTATGCTCTACAGGTACCGACACTTTCCTATCCTCATTACCAGACAAACCCTTGCAACCACCTTTTTATTACCATGGCTCCTTTATGGCACCCATCTCCTCACTAATATCCAAAATTCTGCAAAATCCAAACTTGAAATGTGTTACAACACAATAGCCAAATTTGCCACCAAGGCCAAATTCTCATTTCACCACTGTAACTCACTGAAACAATTAGGCTGGTTGGAACTTCCCCGACATCTCTCATTCATCCAACTAATTACAGCTCACAATATATTCTACCAATCCACAGACTGTCCTGTTCTCTCAATACTACTTGCCCAATACCAACCCAGCAGAAAACTAAGATCTGAAAATCATCTACTTCTAAAAGTAGAAAAGCCCACCTTACCTGCTGGTCAACTCTTCTATTCCTTCACTGTAGCTAAACTATGGAACTCACTTCCACCTTCTATATGAAACACAGGCAGCACCCCCACCTTCAAACAAATACTGAAAAATCATCTCAACTCTTCCTGCTTTGTCCCTGCTGTTTTACGTAACCTCCTCCTTCTCCTCATATGATAATTAAACTCCTATACTTTTTGCTGCTGCTGACTGATGATATTTTTTCCATAATTATTATTTTTCATCATTTATTGATAGTGGTACAATAATGATGATTAATATATCTTTGTTTATACCTCACTGATTAAATTAATCTGGCAACCAAAAAATTTATTGCTTTTATGTATACATTCTGTGTATATTACTGTGATCACTATGTGTAATACTTATTCTACATTTGTACCAGTTAATGTTTAATATTGTCTGTGTCTATGTTTTTGTTGGAGCTTTTCTCCCCAGGCCTCCACTGAACATTTTACACACACACATGCACATACACACACACACACACATACACACACACACACACACACACACACACACACACACACACACACACACACACACACACACACACACACACACTTACCTTTTTTCTTACTGAATGGCTTAATTTAAATTCTGTGGTGGCATGCGTGTGGTGCACACATTTCTCCTTAAAGGAGAAGACGCTGACACTGTGGAATAAGAAGGGGTTTTTTTAATATATTATTGAAATAAATGTTTAATCCTCCTGTGGATCTAGCTCTGCAAGCCTGTGAGGGACAGCCAAAGGGCCGGATGTGTCCCTGGGCTTTAAAATACCTAGGTCTACCCTAAAAGCTCTCTTTACCCTAGAGAATGCTGATGTCTGCGCAGTCACTGAGACATGGTTCAACGCTGCAGAAAGCACACCAACAGTATAATATTTTAATGCCTTCCACACATTTAGACCAGCTACTACATAGCCAAAGACTAAAGGTGGAGATGTCTCGATTTACATAAAAATAAATATACCTCAAAGCCTGTCAAACAGGAAACTGCACTTAAGCTTCTCCACATTCACATCACCATATGCAAAATCCAATACCACTTCCTTGCAAGCTATAGGTTCCCTCTATGACCCAGGAAACTCATGCCATATATTTAAACTTAGTGGAAACTCTCACCATACAAACCAACACCATATTAATTGGTAACTTTAATTACCCCAGTATTAACTGGGCATCATATACAACACCAAACATACAGGCACTGAGGTTCCAGGATTTTGTAAACACAAACTCCCTGAATCAGATTGTGAAAATACCAACAAGGGGTGCAACCATACTGTATCTTGTCCTCACTAATGTAGGGGAGTGCTGCACACTCCCTAGGTTAATGTCTTCTCTTGCATGGCCAGACCACAAAATGGTCTGCTTTCAAGTGGAAATAAAACCTGAAACCCTAACTAACCATAGAATATTCAGGAACTACTCTAAGGTTAACTTCCTACTATTATGTGATAACTTGGTAAAATTTCAAACCCCCATAAAACCTGAGAGAACTATTGACTATGCAGAAATGTTCAAAGAAACCCTATACAATAATGATAATAGCTGCATAGAGGCAGCTGTACCCACTAAAAGAAGTACAGATCAAACTCAGAAAACAAATCATGCTGGTGGAATCACAACATCAATAGGCTGTATAACACAGGGAAGAAAATCATGGCAAAAATTAGGAGGTGCAGCACCCAGCAGGATAAAAGCACTCTCATCAACCTAAACAGACAACTCATAGGCCAAAAAAAGTCTATAAAAAAACAAATTTGAGGTAAATTTGACCTCACAGGTCAAGGACAACCACAAGGCATTTGTTTATCTATGTCTGCGATATCAAAGGAAATACACAATTGTGTGCAAAGCAAATTGTAAATGGAGCCACCTATGCTGAGCCATAAGATGTAGCAAACGTACTGGCTGACAAATTCAGCTCCAACTTTACCCCTCTCTCCCCAAATACCTTCCCTCAGGAAATATAATCAAATATAACTCCCCATACTATCACTAGGGAACAGGTCCATAATGCTCTCTCTAAGGCCAAGAATGCTGCATCAATGGGCCCAGACAATATCCCATGATGCCTTCAAAATAGCATGAAACATCATCTATCAGGACCTCTGCAATTGCTATTTAACTGTAGCCAGCAAACAGGCTTCATGCATCATGAATGGAGAACAGCGGCAGTCATATTTCTGCACAAAAGGGGGACATCTACAGACACTAGAAACTACAGACCTATAAGTCTCACTAGTCTTATATGCAGATCCATGGAATGAATTATCATGGTTTGGATTAATAATGACATAGAAAAACTCCAGACATTAGACTCACTCCAGTATGATTTCATCAAGGACAGGTAATGTCCACTCAACCTGGTGGACTTCTTTGAGAAGGTCACCAAAGCAATGGATGAAGGCAAAATGGTTCAAACTGCATAACTTGACCTGGCCAAGGCATTTGACAAAATCCCCCAATTAGGCATTGTTGACAAACTTAAGAGGTCAGGTACAAACTCTTATGCCACTATGTGGCTAGTCAGCTGGCTTACAGACAGCACCCAGGAGGTCTGAATTGGGGGAGTCCACCTATACAAAGAGGCCAATCACAAGTGGAGTCCCTCAGGGACTGTTCCTGAGACCATTCTTTTTTGGCATGTACTTCTCTGAAGCAAAGGCCAATGTCAATGGCCACTTGCTGATTAAATTTGCAGATGATTGCAAATTAGTAGCTATCATTGAATCACCAACTGACACAAATGTTCTCCAGGTGTGGCTCATACAGTGAACAACTGGTGCTAGAGCCATAGACTAAATCTAAATGCCAAGAACTGCCTAATAGTATCCTTCAAGAAGTCATTCACCTCTGATAACTGTCATATTGACAACACACCCCTAAGAGTTGACCCAGTAGTCAGGGATTTAGGGACACATAGACAGTAATCTAGTCTTTAACCATCACAAGTCTACAGTAGTGAGGAAATCGTTCTATGTTGTACAACTTATAAACAATGGTATGGCATCTAGGTCCAAAGAAGTTATTGTTCCACTGTATTTAGCCTCCATCTGACCTATCATTTAGTACAATGCCCCTTGGCATGTACCTAACCAAACATATTCAACAACTGGAACATCCACAGAGACTCCTCACTAAAAGTATACAATGTGTAAGTAGCATGTCCTATGCAGACCACCTCAAGCCCCTAACCCTGTATTCTGTCTCTTACAGGCTCTTGAAGGGAGATCAATGCCTGGCATATAAAGCATTATCAGACACCACTCTGATGGCCTGCATATCTGCAAAGCAAACAGCACCAGAATGACCCATTCAAAAGACATAATCCTTGCCTGTGATATAAATAGGACCTGCTGGAGAGACAGGTATGTGTCTCAGAGACTACCCCTTCTCTGGAGCAGCCTCTCCATCCATGTGAAGCAGAGTTCCTCCCTTACCTAATTCAAGTGTAACTTGGACAATTGAATGGGGATCAGGAAATTCATCCCTAGTTTACACCTATGTCACTAATGGACATAGGCAGCCTGTAAATCGTTCATCTCCCAGACTCCTGCTTGTAAATGTTTCACCTCCCAAGCGCCTAACTACACTTATCAAGGGTACCAGACTGTGTCTAAGATTTAGGATGCATTCTTAGGCATAAAAAGGCCCTTGTAGTCATTAGCCTAGTAAACACCTATTAACCTATGAAACTATAAGGATTACAGACAGGTTAAGGATTAAGGAATGACGTTGATCCTACGTCATTTAATGCACTAATCTTGCACATACTCATTGCTTCCTGTAGGCTATGTTTTTACATCACATTTTGTTACTCTGCACAGCTGGTATAGCTTCGGCTTTTTAGAAATAGCTGCCTGTCTGGTGCTCACCGATGTGTTATTCTGAGCATAAAACAATGGTTTTTCAACTTATTGTGTTGTGCTGTGTTCCGTGTGACATAAGGTAAGTAACATAAAACATAAGTCAACATGTGTTTTGTAATTCATTTCTTTACCATCTGCATAACACAGTGGAAAAGTAAATGGAAGGAAAGGAATGTTGACATTTGCAACACATACTGTGAATATTTAAGCAGCAATCCATGACTGGGGTGTGGGTATATAAGGATTTACCCATGACTGGTATGATTTGATCATGAGGTTGAAGCCTGAATGATTAAACAAAGCCGACCAGGATAATTCCTGATATATCCAAGTCAAGAAAACACAAAAGGCCAGCAGACTGTAGTAAGTAAATGCTTTATTAAAGCATACATATAAATAGAGCATTATATATATGCTTTGATAATGCATTTACATACTACAGTCTGCTGGCCTTTTGTGTTTTCTTGAATTGGACTTATCCTTTGTGAGGCTGTGCATTTGCCTTACTTCCAAGGGTTGCTTTATAGGTTCATAGGTTCATAGGTTCATAGGTTGGTGCTAGGCTATCAGCCCTAGGGCCTATACAAGCCTAGCCATAACAATTCCCTGGCTATTTCTTCCCACACAATTTACTTTCCTGGACCCCTGTCTAGCAGGGTGACTGACGTGATCCCCGGGGTGAATTTCCTTTCTCCCATCCAATCGTCAAGGTTCCTTTTGAAGAGGAACAAAGAGGCACTCTGCTTGACATGTTTGGGCAATCTATTCCAGAGTCTGGGAAGTCTCTGGGTCAGGAACCTATCCCTCCAGCATGTTTTGTTTATTGTGATGACAAGGTTTAGATCCCTGGAGCGTGTGGCTCTGAGGGATTGGGATTTCTTTAAGTGTAGCATGTTCAACAGCTCTGGGTTTGACATGGCCTTGTATGTTAAGCAAAGATTTCCTCTGAGTAGACGATATGTGACAGAGTATAGCTGGAGTTTTTTAAGGCAGTCAGCGTAGGGCATCTACTTTAGGCCTGTGATTCTTTTACTGAGGTATTTCTGTGGCCTTTCCAGTTGTTGCAGATGTCTTGAGAGGTACATACCAAACGGGGCATTGTATTCTATAATGGGTCTAATGAGGGATGAGTACAGTGGGACAATGACCTCCTTTTTTCTGGATGAAAAGCCCTTAGTGATGAGGTGTGCCACATAGAAGGATTTCCTGACTGTTCTGGCAATGTGGTTATCGAAGGTGAGACCACTGTCCACCTGTGTCCCGAAGTCTCTTATCAAACTTTCAGTGTTTAGTGTACTGCCATCTATATGGTAATTCATGGATACATGTTTTTTCCCAAAGGGGATAACTATACATTTCTTGGCATTGAGCTTGAGCCCATGGCTCTGGCACCAAGCATATGTGTCTGTAAGGCCCTTTTGTAGAGTATCCACATCATTTGCGGATTCAATAATGGCTCCCAGTTTGCAGTCATCTGCAAACTTTGTTATCCAGAGTCCCTTAGTGTTGGCCTGTACTTCAGAGAAGTAGATGCCAAACAAGAGCGGTCCCAGGACTGTACCCTGAGGTACTCCACTTGTCACTTGTCTGGAGCTGGATTTGGAGTCGGCTACTTTTACAGTGTGGGTTCTATCAGTAAGCCAGTTAGGAACCCATTGGGTGATGTAGAGATTAATGCCCAGCTTAGTAAGTTTATCTATAATTTCAGAGTGGGGGATGGTGTCAAAGGCCTTGGCAAGGTCTAGATAGGCTGTGTGGACCACCTTACCCTTGTCCATGGCTCTGGAGACTGACTCAAAGAAGTCAATCAAGTTCAGGAGACAAGATCGGCCCCTCACGAACCCAAACTGGGTGGGGTCCAGTGTGTGAAGGTTGTCAATGTCTTTGTTTATAAGTTCCATGATAATACGCTCCATGGCCTTGCAGATAAGGCTTGTCAGACTGATGGGATGGTAGTTTCCAGGATCCAAGGTGGATCCCCCTTGTGGAGTGGGATAACTGTAGCTGTGTGCCACTCAGTGGGCACGAAACCTGAGGTGAGGCTATGATTAAACATGACACTTAGGTGAGGTGCCAGTTCATATTGTAGTTCATGTAGTACACAGCCCGGGATGTCATCTGGTCCCATGGATGCTGTATTCTTAGCTTCAGAGAGTGCATTTTTTACCTGTGTGGCCGTTATTACCGGGATTTGGCAATCTTCTGGTATTGAGATGGGCCATTTAGGGGGTGAGAGGGGGGTGAAGTTGGCACTAAATCGATCTGCCAGGATATTGGCAATATCCTTGGGATCAGTATATTTAATGCCATTCTGTTTTAGCTCAGAGCAGATCTGAGCATTGCCATTTAGATTCTTGACATAGTTATAGAATGCCTTGTTGTTGTCTTTGGAATCTTTGGCAATTTTATTTTCGTAACTAGCTTTGGAGGATTTTATGAAGGATCTCAGTTTCTTACTGAGACTGGTAAGGAAGTTTTTTGCATCCTGGGATTTTCCTCTTTTCTGCAACAGTTTCTTCCTTTTGTTGTAAAGTTTGTTTATGGCAGGGGACCACCAGATTGGCTTCTTTTTTTTTGGATGAGAGCTTCTTGGTTCTATTTGGGATGGCACAATTTATGCATGAGTGGATGTGCTCGTACAGTGCCTTAGTGTAGGATTCAGCAGTTGAACTTTCAGCTCCCGTCTGCATGGGTGTCATGAAGTTTGTCACTTCTGACTTGAGTAGCATGAAGTTGGCTTTGGAGAAGTTTTTTATGGAGGTTTCCTTACTGGGAGGTGGGGGTGGGATGTGGATGTTAAGGGTGATTAGCTTATGGTCAGACGTGACTAACGAGGGGGTGACCATAGGTGTGGAGCATCGATTTCCCATGTTGGTAATGACCAGGTCTAAGATATTGGAGCCCCTGGTGGGACTATGGATTAGTTGATCCAGGGAGTTGGAATTTATGAATTCCAAGAACCGTTGGGCGAAGATGTTGGTACATGAGTAGCTTTCCCAGTTAATGGCAGGGTAGTTAAAATCACCCAGTATTAGGGTGTTTGGATCTATTCTGTAATTGCTGATATACCCAAACCCAGTCATGAATTACTGCTGTTATACCATGACATAATTTAATAAAGAAATGTTGATGTTTCTTAAATAATGTCTTTGTGTAAGGGTGCTGAAGCTTCCTCTCTGTTTTTTTTTTTACTAATGTACTGAGAATGCATATGGAACTTGTGTCCCTTTGCTTGCACAACACATCAGCACAGGAGAAGCAAAAGAGAAAAGAGATTTTTTTGAGATTTTTTTTGAGAGAGTGCAGAAAGAGGAGGAAAATCAGGAAAGTTTCTGTTTCTTTATTTTTGAGAGCATACCTCATTTTTCTTCTTTTATGCTTTGTCCCTCAGCATATTCCCAAAGAAAGTCTGGCTGCTCAGTCATACTTCAGCAGCCGGACTTATTTTATTAGTATATGATCGATTTACAATGGGCATGCTGATTTGACTGTCCAGTCAGTGTGTTAGTTTTTTTAATACAAATGAGCCATCTTTCATTAATGTCTGTAATAACTGTATGTGTTGACCATGCTTTGCATGCCTAGACTTTACTGATATGAGTACCTTACACTGCTTACATACAAATGCACATATTGACTCAGTACCGCATAACAGCATTGACACTACAGTTACATCAACATTAATCAACATTACTGTTCCAATAAAGTACCAGAAGTGACAGTGCCATTTCATACATCATAAATGTGC
>NC_056736.1:239755620-239865620 GCF_019279795.1 Protopterus annectens | reverse complement strand
TACCCGCAGGAGGATCTAATTGCATCTATTATGCCCAATGCTGTGCAACACTGACCCTGGAAGTGCAGGTCATCCATCCTTGCTTAACATTTCATGGTCTCTTTGACATTAGCATTGTGGACCAATCCAGTGTTGATAGGGGCATATAACAAATGAAGGCCATGTATCGGCCTTGTCTACTGCTCCATGGGAGTCATGAAGGACTTATCCCAGTGGATACCAAAGTATGTGTTGCTTTACTTATATTAGCTTTAGTGACCTTTCAGTGACTACTCTGGGCACAGTGGAGGTATCTCAGGCCACTGCCTTGAGAATACTTCATCAGTTTCTTGGTGTCATGCTTCATCATATGGGGAAGAATATGTGGTTCCCACTTATCTCAGAAGAAAAGGCCCACAGCATGCAGTATTGTTATGACATAGCACATTTTATTGAGACACTGAAGAAAACAGGTTGTGGGAATCCAAACAGCTACACAAACAAATGAATAAATAACATACCACCTTTGCGATGCACAGAAGGACAACTCGGAGCCAGCTGTAATGTACCAAAACTTTATTCCAAAGTTAAGCACATTCATTCTTACTATTTTCAAATCTTTATCAGAATTAAAAGCATTCATTAAAACATTGTTTAAGTAACCCAACAAAGGTCACATGATATAAAAGTCACATAAAAAAAAAAACAAAATCAAACACTGTGAAAGTGTTTCAGTTTTAAAATTGAATTAATTGAAACAGTGTCATTTTAACTAGGGTAGCTTGTGGCATTTAACTCAATTTGCCACCTCACTTCACAGACATCCAAATGTTCATCCACTATCCTACCCTGAATGTCCTTCATGATTTGTTAAATAATTAAGAAACCAAAGCTGTGTGTATCACAATCATACCTCTCAACCCGGAAACATCAGAAATCTGGATAAGGCCCATGAAAAATAGGTACAAATCTGTACGCTGATTAACATAAAATTTGCATACACAATTACACAATCCCGCTCACTCCAAATTGTATATATTATATTCTGCACAATGGAATGTGCACTAATATTACCTTGAAAACAGATGGATTCTAGACTTAGACTTACAGTAGCTTTACAGTAGCATTTGATTTTCACTAAATACATCCTGCTCATAATATCATTTCAGGAAGATAAGTATTTATTTATTTATTTATTTTACATTTGTTGACTGGGCTAGTCTAGCTGGATATATGTCCATTTTCAGTAGAGGCCCGGGGAGATAAGCTTCAATCAGTTCAGATGAAGTTCACATATACAGCAGTATATATTTAAATTGCAAAAAAAAAGAAAGTTTTTATTTATGTGGTCACACATTTATAAAGTATAATAGAAAAAAAAATGAAAATATCTAACTAGGCTTAGTACAATTACTAATGAAGTTACAATTTAATGTTCAAAAGACTAAAAGCTAAAAAGTAAAGTATAAGTGTAGATAAAAGGAAGATAAAAAAAAAGGTAATATGATGTAGCAGTTGAGTAATACATTTAGTAGTACAATATGCTACCTTTTGAGAATAAGTAAGAAAAATATGGAGAGGTAGAATAGAGGCTGTTAAGATGAAATTGTTGCAGAGATGAGAAGGTAAAGCTGAATCAAGTAACAAGAGCATGATGGTCAGTCAGGTTTAGTACAGGGGCACATCCAATGTGTTTTGAGATAGAGCTTAAGTTTATTTTTGAACAGAGTAGTAGAGGGAAGTGTAGAAAGTTCTGAGGGAAGTAGATTCCAGGTTTTTCCGACAGTATTAGAGAAGAGAGAGTCTCCAGCTCTATTGTTTGATTTGTTGATATTTATAAGAAGTTTTTGTGAAGATCTTAGGGACTTCAGGTTATAGTAGGGGTGAATAAGGTTAGACAGGATGGGTGTCTTGGCTGGTTGATAAAGTATTTTATGGGCGATGGCAAGCTGACTGAATTTCAGTTGCTGCTGTAATTCAAGCCACCCTAGTTGCTTTAGATTAATGCAGTGGTGTGTTCTGTAAGGGTTACCTGTGGCAAACCTGGCTATACTATTGTAGGAGTTTTCTAGTTTCTTAAGGTTATTTTTTGACAGATTAGTAAATATGGGTGAGGCATAAAAAAGAGTGGAGATTAGATGGGTGTGGGCAATAGTTATTATGGTTGCAGGAGTTAGGAAGGGTTTGATCCTATAAAGAGAGCCTATTTTTTTATTAGTAGTTTTCAGAATGTTGTTGATATGGGTGTCAAATTTAAGGTTGTTGTCTATGGTGATTCCTAGCAGTTTGGTAGTAGGATCTTGGGGTATATGAGTATTATTATTGGATGTAATAGTGAAGTCTATTGGGGGAGATTTACTGGTAGGTGTAAAAAGGAGAAGTTTAGTTTTTTTAGGGTTTAGTAAGAGGCAGCATTTTGTAAACCATAATTCTACAGAATTAAATACGTCTTGTGTATGGGAGTGAAGTTAAGTTACAGAAGTGGCTGAGCATATAAGTGTAGAGTCATCTGCGTATTGTATGCATGTAGCTTGGGGAACTACTTGGTGAAGGTCATTGATGAATATAGAAAACAGGAGAGGGCCCAATATGGATCCTTGAGGGACACCAATATTAACAGGTAGATGGATAGAAAGAATGGTGTTCCAGAGCACAGCTTGGTGTCTGTCATTTAAGTAGGACTGGAACCATTTTATAGCTAGATTGTCAAGTGACAGAGATTTGAGAATGTTTATGAGTATATTGCGATTTACTATGTCGAAAGCCTTGGACAGGTCAATGAAGAGTGCAAAGGAAAGCTTGTTAAGGTTGCGGTTTTTGTTGATGGTGTCTATAAAGGAGAGGAGATGAAGGCAGTAGTAGTGCTGTGGGAAGGTCTGAAACCATGTTGGGAGTTGGAAAGCAGGTTATGATGGAGAAGGTGGTCTAGCAATTGCCTGTGGATACATTTTTCCATAATCTTAGATAAAGGAGAAAGTAGGGCTATGGGTCGATAGTTGGAGAGTTCATTGGAGTCTCCCCCCTTATGAAGGGGAATAATATGAGAGACTTTCCAAAGTTTAGGGATATATCCTTCAGTGATGGTTCTATTGATGAGAATGGAGATGGGGTAAGCAATAGATTTGGCTGCTAATTGTAAGTATTCTGCAGGAAGTTGGTCAGCAGAGGGAGTGCTTGGTTTGAGTTTTCGGATCAGGGTGAGAATGAATGCTGTTGGGACAGGTTTGAAGTGAAATGGAGGTGGTGGGTTAGTGTCAGAATTAGATAAAGTTACATTTTGAGGAGAGAGCTGACTGGCAAGGGTTTGAATTGCATTGGTGAAAAAGGTATTAAAAGCATTAGCAGTTTGTTTGGGATTTTCCTTGTCAGCGCCTTGTGGGTTAGGTGTGATAGATTGACCGGGATGTAATAATTGCTTAATACTTGCCCAGGACTTTTGTGGCTTATTATGGTGGGTCTGTTGAGATTGTAGGTAATAGTTTTGTTTATCGGACAGTATAGCTTTTTTTGTTTCATTTCTCAGTTGTTTGTAGTTTTGAAGGTCAGCAGGGTTTTTAGTTAAGCGTGATTTATTCCATTGTTTATTTCTGAGATGGATTTTTTTGCTTAGTTTCCTTAGAAAGCCAAGGAGCGTATTTAGTTCTTATCCTGATAGAGTGGGTAGGAGCATGGTGGTTGAGTATGGCTAGGAAATTAACATTAAAGTAATCAAGAGCTTCATCAAGAGAAAGGTATTTTAACGGGGACCAATTACATGTTGTAAGTTCACTTTGAAATAGATCCAAGTTGAAGTTTTTCTTGGTTCTGATTGTCCTAAATATGGGTTGATTGGGAACATTGGTTTTGAGCCTGATGATGTAGGTTAGTAAGTGGTCGTTTATGTCATCGGGGAGGGTTCTGGATTCGTACATCTGGGGTTGACTATTAATGAGTATCCAATCTAAGGTGCTTTCTTTCTTATTAGTTTTGTTTATTCTAGTAGGGGAGGTAATAGTTTGGGTAAACCCATCGAGATTAATATGGCTAGTAGGGAAGTTGTTGTTGCAACATTTTCAACCAATGTTAAAATCACCTAAGATTATGGTTTCTTGGGGAAGGTTTTGAGATAACCAGCAAAGGATGTTTTCGATGGTAGAAATGTTGTTGCCTGGAGGAACATAGATGCAGATAATATAGATAGATTTGACAGCGTTTAGCTGAAGCTTGGTAATAATTATATCAGCATTAGAGTCCTGAGGAGGTTTTTGGTTGAAGATGGTTATTTGTAGATCAGATTTGAATAGAACTGCTACTCCACCACCTTTCTTGGCTACACGGTCAAGACGTAGGATTGTGTAACCAGGTGGGATAACTTCATTGTCTTAGTTGCAGGTTTTAACCAAGTTTCTGGTAGACAAATAATATCAAAGGGGTAAAGTTGCAAGAGAGTATGGAGTTGTGTTGTTTTATTATTAATGCTACGTATGTTGAGGTGAGCTATTAAGAGTGAGTTGGGAGTTTTTTTTAAGTAGGGGGATGGCAGAGGGGTTTGGGTTGATGAGATGAGTGGTAGTGGAGGTGTTAGGACCAAGGTTTGGGTGAATATCTCCATCCTTTAGGGTGATGAGAAGTGTTAGATATCTAGTATTAGTATATCTACTGAGAAGAAATGGGTGTCTCCTGTTATTAGGGAAGTTATATCTAATGTGGGTTGTCCTGTGGTATTTAGGTAGTAGATAGCTGTATGTGGAAGTAATGTTGAAATGGTCAGTGTGACAGGCTAGTGCAGAAGAGGTGGATTGTTTAGTAGGGTAGAGAAAGTGTGAATATCTTGGTTGCTCATAGGAGGTTAGCAGGTATGCTAGTGTTAAAGGAGGTAAAAGCATGAGTATGAGTAGCTTCTGTAAGGGGATTAGGGTGGAGGGTTTATTCTATGCCATGGGAGATAAAGGATTTACTATAGGTACAGAGGTAAAGTAGGTGTGATAAGGAATGGCCAAAGGGTGTGGTGGGGGATTTAGGTAGTGGTGGAAGAGAGGTGGGAAAATAGACAGGATTGTGTAATGGAACTGTGATGGTGATTGGTGGAATGGAGAAGGGGTGTGGTTTGATAGGTATAAGAGTAGGACCACTGGGGGTGTGTGGGAATTGGGGGTAGGGTAGGGGAGCGGAGTGAGCCCGCAGGGCGAACGGAGCGGGTTAAGACAATTGAAGGAGAAGCTAGCAAGAAACTATCAGGAATGCAGGTAGCTAGAGGTAAGTGAGGTAGGGCCTGAGTAGGAAAGGTCTAAAATAACACAGGAGTCAAACAAACATAAGATACAGGAGGGTAGATACTGTTTCAGTGCAAGGTGAGTAAGATGAGGAGCAGCTCAAGAACTTAGGGAATATAGTGATGTTAGAGAGGTAAGGCAGGGAGAGTAGCAGTGAAAAATGGATAGAATGAGGGTGAAGAAAGATAAAAAGTAAGGAATATAGCGAGGTTACAGGGGCAAAACAGAGAGAGAAGCAGTGAATAATGGATAGGAGAAGGGTGCCTAGTGGGCAAATCTAGTATTGTAGGAAAGTATGTGAGGGGCTAATTGGTGAAGAACTGTGAAAGACAAGATACCTAGTAAGAGAGGGTTAGTGTAAGTGAAGAGGTATGTTGGATGTTAGGTAGATAGAAGGGAGGGGTAAAGGCTGCTGGTTGTTCAAGCTCGTAGCGAACTTTGGAGCCCTGATACAAATAGTAGAGAGAGGGCTACTGTACAAGTGTAACTAAGTCCATAACATACTTTCTTCCTTCCTTGATAGAGGGTGCAGAGAATAAAAGGCAGGTAGATGAGGCCACTGGAGTTTGGATAGGGTTCGTTTATCACCGGGTAGGTTGTGACTATAGCAGGATCAGGATAATGTTGAGCTGGGTACTTTGGGGAGAAAGGGAGACAAATGTGGAGGAGAGAACAGAGTTAACATTCAGCAAGTTTCTAGTCAGTAACGTTAGCAGCAATAAAATAAAACATTTATATTCAGACACAGTTCATAATAAAGTTAAATACGATTCTTATAAGCATTCTAAGCATGTGCCTAACACATTAATGGGAATAGCATACAAGCTTGGTGCAATGCACCAATATTACAGTAATTAAAATAGCAGGAAAAACTGTTCTCTTGCAAGGCAAAAATAATTTAAAACCCAACAGAACGCTTAGACTAGCTCCACATGGGTGGCACCATTTCCAATGGCTAGGATAGCGCTAAAAACACGTAAGATTGGACAAAGCACCAATATTTCAGAATTAAATTACAGGAACAAATGTTCGCTAGCAAGGCAAAATAGAATAAAAACCAACAGAATGCTCAGACTAGCTCCATGTAGTTGGCGCAGTTTCCATTGGCTAGAATAGCACTAAAAACAACTGAAATTGGACAATGCACCAATGTTTAATTAATTAAATTGCAGGAACAAGTGTTCGCTTGCAAGGCAAACTAGTTTAAAACCCAACAGAATGCTCAGACTAGCTCCACATGGGTGGCGCAGTTTTCAGTGGCTAGGATAGCGCTAAAAACACTTAAGATTGGACAAAGCACCAATGTTTAATTAATTAAATTGCAGGAACAAATGTTTGCTTGCAAGGCAAACCAGTTTAAAGCCCAACAGAGCACTCAGACTAGCTCCACGTGGGTGGCGCAGTTTCCAATAGCTGGAATAGTGCTAAAAACCTTGAAGGTGGACAATGCACCAATATTTCATTAATGAATATGCAGGAACAAGTGTTCGCTTGCAAGGCAAAATAGAATAAAAACCAACAGAATGCTCAGACTAGCTCCATGTGGTTGGCACAGTTTCCATTGGCTAGAATAGCGCTAAAAACACTAGAAATTGGACAATGCACCAATGTTTAATTAATTAAATTGCAGGAACAAGTGTTCGCTTGCAAGGCAAAATAGTTAAAAACCAACAGAATTCTCAGACTAGCTCCACGTGTGTGGCGCAGTTTCCATTAGCCGTGTAGGCTACAATCACTGTACTAACGTGGAGTAGGGCAAGCCACAGACTTATCAGTCAACGAGTGCAGGAATAGTTGTAAGCGTGCTATTAACAGAAGGAGAGACAACTACTACAACTAGGCATCACGGTTATCACCTCCATAGTTAATCTGTTACAGTACAAGTACATCTTACACTAGTTTTTCTTATAATTGCTGTTTACTTCTCCTTTATAACAGAATACTGCAATTTAATTTCTTTTTCAATTTGAGATGATAATGCCAAATGTAGTGTGCACAACTGTTCAGCACTGAAACACAGCCATATTAAAAAGCAGCTGCTGGGAGTTACTGCCTGCTTTGGAGTATGACAATGATGAGGAAGTTAGAATGGTTTTGTGATTTTATAGCATTCCATTATCCTAAATAATTTCTTTTATTCATAGAAATGCTTGTTCTACTCAGTGAACTGTAACAAACAATGATAATAACTGTGATACCTGTTATATTCGGGTTATTTCATATAGCAACTCTAAAGATTTAGGGCAGCAGTAAATTAGAGTAGAAGACAGGAAAGATGACCTTCACATTGCATAGCTCAGATAACCACTCATACAACAAGACAATGCATCAGAAATGATAGAAATGCATGTAAAATACAGTGTATTAAGACAAACACACACACACAGAAGCGCTTGCTGCATACACACATGCACACATACACAGGAGAGCTTGCTGCATACAGACACACACACACACACACACACACACACACACACACACACACACACACACACACACACACTTCCCTTACCTAATTCCAAGCAAAGTCCAAAGCCAGCCAGCAGTCAGCCTCTGAAATGGCAGCAGAAGCAAAGTTCATCTCTCGGCAGCATATACAAAGCAAGCAGCAAAGTCATCAGTTTCCATCCAAAAAGGCAGCATAAGCAAAGTCCCTCTCTCAAAGCAAACCCAACATATACAAAGTCCTACTCTCAGCAGCATAAGCAAAGCCAGCATTCTTCTCTCGGCAGTAACACTATACAACAGTTGTAAAGCCAGCATGCTTCTTTTCAAATTTTCAAAGCACTTCCCATTTCCCCTTGCTCGCAGCCAGCTAGAAATGATGATGTGAACACCTTGAGCTCAATTCCGACTGGCTGGTAGCACTGACGGAGCTGACATCATTGCGCACGTGATGATATCAGCTCCAACAGCGCAAAAATTAAAAAAATAAAAAAAACAAAAGCAAAGAAATTGGAAATGAAGGGGTGCCACTCAGGAATCGTGGCACCCCTTCATTTGGACCCCAAAACTCAGTAAAAATCGAGTAATTCAGGACGGTTGGGAGGTCTGATCACAATCCATGATATGTTTGTAAAGAACATTTTTAAGTTTGTTTTTCTTGATATCTAAGCAATACTCCTATATGCAGTCTCTTAACATCCTAGAGGTTTTTACCACATAAAAAGTGGGGCATTGCAAACAGTTGGCTATGTATACTATGTTCGTAGAACTACAATTAAAACGCCATCTGATTTGATAAGTCATCCCTCTTACTGTATGAACATTGCTACATACAATCTTGGGGCAATGTGGGCAAAAAACATATTTTCTCATACAATATTTTTATGATGATCCCCTTCCTGTTTTACTATTTCCAAATATCTTTTAAAATTTTTATCTCTCATATAAACCAATTGTGGTTTCTTCCCTATTTTATTTAATATTCTAGGATCTATGTAAAATATATTTCAATGTTTGTTAATGCATTTGTCTATAGCATGGCTCTCCAGGGTAAAAACAGAAATGAAAAGCCTCTTGTTCATGTCCTGGGTCCCTGTAGAGTGTTTTACTGTCCCCATATCTATATTATTAGTATTATTCAAAATGGGTAGGTAAAAGCCCATTTCTCTTTTGTTCACTACTTCCTGGCATATATAATTTAAAAACTCAGTAGAGTAACCTCTCTTTAAGAACATGTTAATAAGTACATCACACTCATAATGAAAGCATTCAGGTTCTGAAATCATCTGGACTAGCCTAACTAAATGGCCTTTGACCACTGATTTTTTCTGATGTTTTGGGTGCAAACTAGAAAAATGAAGGTGTGAGTTTGAAAATGTTGGCTTACGATATATATTAGAAATAAACTTCTGATTAACAACATCCTTACTAATATCCACATCCAGAAAAGTAATTCCATATCTATCAAAATTTGAGGAGAAAGAGAAAAACTGTGTGGTATTGTTAATGTAATTAAAATATTTCTTCAACCTTTCACTAGTGTCATTCCATAAAATAAAAATGTTGTCCAAAAATCTGGTATAGAGAATCCAGCTCTCTTTATGGTCACTGGTGAGCAAATATTGATCTTCCCATTCAGCCATCACATAATTGGCAAACAAGGGGGTGCATGCAGTGCCTATGACCACACCAGTGGTTTGCCTGTAAAATTGACCTTCAAAATATATAAAATTATTTTTTGTACTATTTCTATCAATATAACTATAGCATGCACTTTGCATAACCTAGGTCAGTACATTTAAACAGTTGGTTCTCAAACCAGTTTAGGCCCACTTCATGTGGAATGACTGTAAACAAGCTATGTACATCAATAGTTATAAAAATTATATCTGGAGAAAATTTAATGCCATTTAAAAGCCCCAAAAATGCCATGAATCTTTACAGACCTGTGCAATACCTTCCCTTCAAATTACTATCCAAAAACTTGGCTATTAAGTAGGTCTTAGAACACGAGGCATCCACAATAGGGTGAAAAGGGGGTTGAACCCTGTCAGTGTGTATTTTAGGGATCCCAAATATACTGGCTGTGACAGGTCTGGTGTTAAAAATAAAGTCAAAATCACTTTTAGTAATTTGTCCTTCGAATATCTTGTAATATAGTAAATTGTCAGTCCTGGAATAAACTATGTCAATTTCATTTCTAGAAACTTTTTTTATAAGTCTCATCAAATAAAATGGTATTCATAGAGTCAAGATAATCCACCTGGTCCAAGATAATAAGTCTTCCCCTTTTATCAGGCTTCAGAACATATATACTAGATTCCTGGATAATGTCATGCATCAAATTTCTCTCCGTTTTGTTTAAATTACAAAATTTAACTTTACATGGTGCACTTAGGAGGTACGGAATATCAAATTCACAAATCTTTTTGAAAACCTGCACTATCTGTTGAAAAGGGGGATTAAACACACTAGGCCTATGCAAGCAATTGCTGTTAGCAAACATTCCATTATTATTGAGCCAAAGTGCCAGATTTAATTTCCATGCAAACAGTTTTAAATCAGTGACATATTTTGTCAGTTTCACTCTCCTCACAGGCACAAATGAAAGCCCTTTAGCCAAAATGTTTGTATGTAAAGTGGTGATCTTTTTGGAAGAGTAGTTAAGTAGTTTAAAGTCACCACTATCATTTGCAATTAAATGGAAAGTCACTGCAGTAGTCTCATCTAAAAGAGAGCCACTAACAGTTATTTCTGGTTGCAATAGTTCTAGTAGTTTCTTTTTATTTTCGCCGCTTGCTTCACATAGGTCTCATTGGATTTGTTTTATCTCCAAGAATTTGCTCATTCTTTGTTGCTCCTGATTCTTTTGGGTCTCCTAGCTGCTCCCATTACTAAAGGGGCGGGCTCAACATTCTGTGCTCTATAGCAACCTTCTGGTGGTGAAGGCAGAACTTACGCTCTAGATTCATGCTGACTGGTGAAATAAGGGCCATTTCCTTGGAAACCAGGAGGTTTAGAGTATGCTTTACCCTTCACATACTCATCAGTGTCCTTTTCTAAACTTGTCACTCTTTCTCTGCAATGTAGGATTGGACTGCTTATCCACACTGTTGAAAAGGTTAGAATAATTAGTTTCATAATGCAAACTCTAATAATTTGAATGCTTTCTGAGTGGGAACAGCGTATAAATACTGAATTCCTTTCTAAGTGGGGACAGTGTATAAATACTTGAATTGCTTTCTAAGTGGGAACAGTGTATAAATACTAGAACGAATTCTAAGTGGGGACAGTGTCTTTTTTGAAAGCTGAGTCTTGACAGTACAAGAACAAAATCTAAAAAAGTATCCATGGAGTTCTTCATTAAAAACAGTAAAAACCCTCTTAAAATCACTCATACGCCAAACACCTCTGGCACTTAACTCTCAGATTTCAGGAGGAAGGAAATTCTCTACGATACAACAGTTTTAAAATTTGCATACATTTCCTTCAGTTTCACTAAATTTTTTGTTTTCATTTCTGAGGATCAGTCTTAAAGTGCTTGAACTTACAACAGGAATCCTAACTGGGCACAGATCTTTGACGATGAATTTAGATTAATGTAAACAAATTCTTTGTATACTAGTGAATTTAAATATGCACACACACACACACACACACACACACACACACACACACACACACACACACACACTATGATTGAAAACAGTTTGTTGTTTGACAGCCTTTTACAAAATGAAGTAATTTTACCAAAGCTAATTTTTCTTTTCAAGTTTGCCTCTGTCGTCACCTAGCACTCATCCCTAAGGATTGCTCAATGAAAATGGTTAGAGAGATTTCAGTTAGTTGTTAGCATATATATATATATATATATATATTTGGTCCACACACATATTTCCAAATAATACCAGATTACATTGTAAATTAAGAAAAAAATGTACCTTATTTCCTTTGCTGATAGAGGCAGTCCACATAGAAATGAGTAGAAATGAATCTCGGTTACATAAACACTTAGGGTCAAATTCAGAAAACTTACCATATTGTGGCAATTGGATTTGTGTGACAAGCAGCCACACACATGGTGTGCAAGATTCAGAAAACCAAGGTATACATACAATATAGGGGTCTATATTAGAACATTGAACTTTCAGAACTTCAAATGTTCTAGGGAAAAAATTCGCTGTTCCAAAATACATACACACAACACAAACACACCAAGCAAACAGCAATCCACACACATACACCTAAGATCTTACTTTGAACCTTACACTAAACTGTACATACACCATCTACCCACTTACCTTAACCCAAACCCTAGCCCTAAGGTCCGTCACTATTGCACACACACCTCACCTGCACCCTAACCCTAACTCACCTATCCCACGCTAATTCTCATGTCCACACATTCACACACTTACCTGACCTTCACCCTAACCCTAACTCACTTAATCTGCCCTAACCCTCACATCCACATAATCGCACACTTACCTGAACCCGACCCGTAACTTTCCACTACAGTGCTGAAAATAGTGAAGTGACAGGAACGGACAACCAAATTCTTTCCATAGGAAAGAATATGGTTTTCTGTAACTTCACTATTTTCAGCTTTTGCTGAATAGGGATCGATATTAGAACATTCAAAGTTCTGAAACTTCGATCTTCTAATATAGACCCTGATATAGTTAACCCAGATAATGTGGTCAGTCATGCTATTTGCTATTGTCTGGAGATGCATAATAATGAGGTACCACAAGATAGCAGAGCAGTTCAAAAGCATTAAATACTATGCAACTGAGCTGCACCATCAGTATATATGACTATATGCTCATGTTCGGATAGAATAAATCATGAAATTATGTTAGGCCTTGCTGGTATCATAGTTCATGTGTAGCTGCAGGAGAATTTAATTGCAGCTGCTATGCTCAATGGGGGGCAACACTGACCCTGGAAGTGCAGGTCATCCATCCTTGCTTAACATTTCATTGTCTCTTTGACATCAGCATTGTGGACCAACGCAGTGTTGATAGGGGCACCATCTAACAAATGAAGGCAGTGTATCGGCCTTGTCTACTGCTCCATGGGAGTCATGGAGGACCTATCCCAGTGGATACCAAAGTACGTTTTGCTTTACTTATATTAGCTTTAGTGACCTTTCAGTGACTACTCTGGACACACACGGTAGCGGTATCTCAGGCCGCTGCCTTGAGAATACTTCATCAGGTTCTTGGTACCATGCTTCATCATATGGGGAAGAATATGTGGTTCCCACTTATCTCAGAGGAAAGGCCCAATGGCATACAGTATTGTTATGACATAGCACATTGTCCTGAGGTACTGGGGGAAACAGATTGTACTTATATTGAAGTAAAGCCACCACCTGATGACCTGGCAAGGAAAGCAGTATGTTTACCATAAATGATATCACTCCATAAGCCTGCCAGGTGAACTGTAATGTGTATGTGCAGGCACCCAAGCAGTTTTCTTTTACTCTTGCCTATGTTACTTATGTGACTTATACCATCAATTTGTGGGGGTGACTTCCTACATTGTCATCTTGTTGGTAAAGCAAGATAAACCCTGTAACCCTGTCTCATAACACCTATAGGAAATTCACACAATCAAACAGACAGTGGATAACAACCATATATCACAACCCAGAAACAATATTGAACATGTGCTTGGACTGCAAATGACACACTTTCACTGTCTGGATTTAACTAGTGCTGCCCAGCAGTATAACCATGCCACATGTGCCAAAATACTGACTGTAATGTGATATCACACAATATTATACATAGGAAGCAGAAACAACATGGTGGCCTCTTGCAGGGCCAGCAGTTCCAGGTACAACAGACAGAAGAAGCTGAGGAAGACAAGGATTCAGTGGAAGATCCAGTAGCAAGGGATAATTATACCAGATGGAGACAGGAATGATATGCTGTGGCACTAGCTGAGAGTCAACAGCTTGCACATATCTTTACAACATAACTGTACAATAATTAATCAGATATACTGCAGTAAAAATGATGCATACAAAACCAACACCAGGCTGTGCTTAGTCATGCATGGGCTATCCATTCTGTGCATCAGACACAGGCAAATCAAGTATCAATGTTGTACAGGCAGGGAACAGTTATCAACTGCAGAGGTGGAGAAGGGAGTACAATAGTACATGTCTTTTACAGGGAAGTCTATGAGTGTGAGTGCTGATGAGTATAAAAATAGAAAGTGCTTTTATGTAAAAAATATGAACTGGTTAATGTCAGCAAGAGTTGGGGACAGTGGATATGAGCAATAAGTTGGGGATGGGTGTTGTGAGTATGGGTCTGCAGGGACATAGCATCAGCAGCTGGTACAACACTATGACTTCACCTACTGGAGAGGTTCAGGGTATGTATTGCAGAGAGTTCAGCATCCCATGCTTGTCTCCACCTGTGATAGTTGGTTCTGTCAACAGATTGCAATGGCTGTACCATGACTATGGATAGATACAGGGGTACTGTATGACCATGACTGGCATCTCATAGGCCATATGCCAACATAAGGATGGCCATGATCACGGTCTTCCTGGGAGTAGACAAAACCACAAGAAATGTTGCTGTGGAAGTGCCCTAGCACTGCAGAAGTAGGATATTGGCCATTTATGGCCATGAACACTAAAATCTGTAGATGTGGCAGATGATTCGCTGTGAGGACAGTTTCTCACCCTTGGCAGGTGAGGCAGAGAAGACATTGCAATTTTGAATGCATGATTCAGTCTATCCAGGGCATTACACATATGGGGCATCCATTTTCATAGGTAAGCACACACACTATGGATCACCTTCCCTAACTCTACCAAGGCTGTGGTAGCACTAGTCTCTGCCTTCAGGATGAGCATATGTGTTGGGTTGTGGTCATTGACACATCTACCTCCAGAGGAGATGGTGATCATGTCTCCAGTGACCACCATAACCAAACCACCACTGTGGACCTCTCTGCTCATGAGTGCCTGCTGCAGATTCATACATCTGTCCATTAGGGGCCATCACACTTCATGAATTATAGTATATCCATTGTTCTGACCTCTTTCTGATATTTTGGCCACCTGGGTATATGTATGCATAGAAACTAGGTCTACGGTATGTACAAGGGATACAGTGGACACATTCCCTATATCAAGTACACACTCTGTACCCCTGACTTTGCTAGCCTAACCCCACCACTATCATTATCAGAGGCTTCAGATCATTCAGCACCAGATGGGAGCAGTTCAATAGCAATTGCAGAAGTGCAACTAACCAGGATTCAATGACAGCCGCTGGTATGTAAGGACTGCTAATCCTTAGCTCCTCTAAATATCTTGAATAAAACTAACCCAGAAGATTATTCTGAACCAATTTCAACAAAATATCTTGAAATATCAACTCTATTTAACTTCAAAATAAAGTTACCAAGGAAAAGTGACTGGTCCAGTTTATAATCAATTAAGATTAGTAAGGATACAGAGAAGTTAACTTAAGCTGTGTTCTCCTACAGTCCTGCTTACTGAAAATTACATTCAAAACTGAAGACAATAAACAGCACAGGATGTCAAAAGAAGATAAAAACATGGACACTACCACAACAAAAAACAAACTTTCGGATTTACTATCTCCTGAAAAAGATTTGAACTCAAAAAGGCAGAAGATAATAAAACAAACAGATACATCCAAAACTGGAAACAAAAATAAATCTGATCAACCAGCAAATCTGGAGGATATTAAAACAGCCTTACTTCCCATCCAAGAGGCAATAAAAGAATTAACTGTACAACTACAATCATTTGGAAATACCTTTAACCAAATAATGGGCAAACTGGATAAATCTGAAGCCAAAACCATGGAAAATGAGGAGAAAATAACTCTAATAACCAAAAAGACTGACTCCCATGATAAAGAAATTCAAAACATTCAAGACAAGATCACGGACCTGGAAGCAAGATCCAGAAGGAATAATATTATCATAAGAGGCATCCCAGAATCTGTAAACCGCAATGAACTGATTCCCTCTATAATACAAATCTTCAGCATACTGCTCAAAGATCCTGGTATAGCAAAACCAATAATAATAGAAAGAGCACACAGCGCACTAAGAGAAACCCAAGGTACATACAAACCCAGACCTGTCTATGCAAAACTGTTAAACTTTCAAGATGTTAATACAATCTTGCTGACTGCTAAAAAATGTGGAGGAATTGTTAACTGGAACAATAATACAATATCACTGGCCCAAGATCTCCCCCTCCAATTAAGACAAGCAAGACAGCTTATTTCTCCTTTTTGTAAGTTCCTAATTGAAAGAAAAATAAAATTTCAAATGAAATACCCTAACACACTAATTTTTCACTCAGAAGGAATTAAATATATGATCACTAACCAAAAGGAAGCCAGAGAAACCTTCCTCGCTGTTTTCAAGAAAAATCCAACATTAGATCGCTAAATATACTTACCGGAGTGATGTATGATTATTGGATGAATGATCGTTCACATTTCAGCCATCCGAGATTGTTTTCTGCTTTCTGTTGTGTTCTTTAACTTTTTTAGGCCTATATCAACATGTTGTTAGCACTGATGTATCAGTACAAACACCATGAGGCCGACCGAGAACAGTTAGACCTGCCTCCTTCTTTTCACTTTCCAACGACAGGAACCAAAAATATCCCCCCATGCTCTACACCAGGCTCTTCAAAATGTGAAACTTCCAGGATATCCAGCGAACTTTGACTGTCCCCCTACGCTTACTTAACTGTTAGAATGCTCCTCTACACATCAAGAGAGCGACGAGTACTCTGACTACAAAAACGGAAACAAAAGGAAAAGAAAAGAAAACGTTTTAGACTGTTGATTTATCACTAAATGCACATGTTGTCATTTTGTCTTTCACACATCCTCCCACCAATAGATGTCAGTATTCTCAAAATTATGCCAAAACATCAAATAGCTAAAGCTTAACCCCTACACACACAAATATATAACCTCATGACTCATTATATTTGATACTAGTGCAATATTTAGGAAGGATGATACAAATTCATAAATGAGCCTATGTTAACCATCTGTAATTTCTCCAGATCATGATGTCAAATATATGTGGTATGGTGAGGACTCTGCCCTATGATGTTTTAGATGTCATGCACTAGTTATATGTTAGAACATTTTCAGATACATGAACAGAAAGAGCTAGCTGCAAATGACAGTTTCTGCAAATAAATTTGTAAATGTTTCCTAAACATACCAACATTTTCTAAGGAAGTATATTTATGCATGTTCCTTAAACATAAATTTCCACAAACTCAAAGCTCTGTTCTTTGTTCTGCTACTTTGCCAAGACTTGAGATAAAGATCTTGCTGCACATTGCTTCCCAGCTATGAGTTACAGGCTTTAGCCCTGTCCACAGTTGCTTACTTCTAGATAATCCATACTGAGCACTGCAATCTCCTCTCTTTGAGTTGCTCCTTCAGGTGACACACTGTTTAGATAGCCACATTCTGCACAGCTTGCAGTACTTTTAAGTTTTATCTGATTTCCAAATATTGTGCAATAAAAACTATGCTACAGCCCTTGACCCTATTAAACCCTAAGCTAGTACTTAGCCTTTTCTAACAGCAGTAACAAAAAAAAAAAAAAAAGAAAAATGTACTGGTTTCAAAGCAAGTGTACAAAAAGTATGCACTACATATACTCTACTAAAAACTAGAACACAAATGCAGTTCATTTTGTATTCCACTTTAGATATACTGTTTGTCATTGTTTATGATGCTGTACAATCTGGATGGCGCAATACTGCAGCGGTAGCATTATTACCTCACAGCAAGAGCTTCTCTGGCTCTTTGATTTTTCAGCTAAAGGGAATACATCGCTGTGGAGTTGAAACAGAAGAGCACTCATAAAATGAATAACATCATTGGTGCATTCATGCTTCAGAAGACACCTAGTTATATAGACAACTAATGTTAAAAAGGAAGCTTGTATGAACACTTCCTATAAACAATAAAAAGGAAAACCTATAAGGCTTAAAAAAGAAAAGGTTATGATTACAGATACAGAAATACAGAAAATTATTTAAGTAGGGTCTAAATAATGTCAAACTTGAATGGCCCAAACACATACTGTTGAAACATATTACAATGTGAAAGCTGATTTTCACATTCTTGGTTGCATTAGCATATCTCAGAGATACAAATGATACTCTGTCTAGTTGAGAAATCAAGCAAAGCTCTACACTTTTTTTTTTTTTAAGACAGGGTTATTGGCTGTCATTCAGAGCTGACTGTTGTAGGATTAGACAGCATATATTAGAGACAGTAATAGGTATCAAACTGGGCTACATGATTGCTAAGTCTGAGTGTTCATGTTATTAGATTAAAACTCCCACTACAAAAAATACCTGTACAGCAGGTACTTAAATGAGCTCAAACTTGCTGCCATTAAAACATTGGTGGTTAGATAGGGAATCTATATACAAAAAAAGTACACAGAGATCTATCCATTTAAAATAAAATAGAGAACACAAACCATCTACAGTTACCTAGTGTAATGATACCAGTGGCTATAAATACCTCCCTTAAATTAAGGCAAAAATGTACAGGCAATAGTATGTACTCACTTGGTACGACATATTTTTAAGTCACTGCTTAAGCATGTATAAAGCCGTTGAGATGTCTATTAGTATCAATATAGGAGACATTCAAAATGCATGATGTGACATGACACACTGAAAGTTGCTGACTATGAAATGAGTTGATAGGAAACTGGAAGAATAGATGTGAATGCAGTTTGATGTTCTACCAGGCAGATTGTTGTTGCACATGGCAACAGATGCAGGTTGCATTCCGTAAAGCAGTCAATGTTTGGCATATTGATTTACAGTAAATAGAATTGTGTTGTTTGATTTTGCATTTCAAAGATAGTTTTGCAATCGATGTATTGATAACTCTGCTTATACTGAAGTGCCCCAGTGGCATAGTCAGCCTTGGTCTTCAGAACAAAAAGTGCTGCATAGATTTGTATGGGGAGTGCTGTATGTCTATCAGTGATACCAGATGCTGGAGCATCATATATCTTGTTGTTCAGAGAATGCATGTTAGGGCAGCGTCTGTTGTACCATCAACTCTTAAATGCTCTACAGTGATGAACGCTGAAGTTGACAAACCGCAAGTTCGTGGAAGTGCTGGGGTGCAGGATAACAGTAATTCCAAGTAGCAAAAACTTAATCTGGTAAAGTATCCAACGACTTACAGTAAACCACTGAAATAATGGCTCATACACTCACAGCACTAAGGCTTGCAGGAAACAGTAGAGCAGTTAAAAGTGAAAGACCATCTTTTCTTTCACTTTTAACTGCTCTACTGTTTCCTGCAAGCCTTAGTGCTGTGAGTGTATGAGCCATTATTTCAGTGGTTTACTGTAAGTCGTTGGATACTTTACCAGATTAAGTTTTTGCTACTTGGATTTACTGTTATCCTGCACCCCAGCACTTCCACGAACTTGCGGTTTGTCAACTTCAGCGTTCATTGGTGCTCTACAGTGATGTTTAAATATTTTACCTGATTTTGGACCTTTATATCCCCTTGTTTTGGTGGTGTCCCTCCTCTTAAGAGGGGAATGTGAGGCTTGTCCTGCCTACTAAAGGGCCCAGATATGTAATATAGTGATATCTTTCTTATACCTATAGGCTGAATTCCACAAACAGAATAACACAGCTGAACATCACAGACAACAGATAGAATACTATGGATGTACATTCCTATTTATAGCATGAAGGGAAAGGAAATAACACTAATGGAAAGGAGGCAGAGAAGAACAGAAAACAAAGGAGAACTCATAAAATAATCCTAAATTTCTTTTTTCTTTATATACTACTTCAATGTTAATGAAAATAGTTAAATGATATAACTAATAGTTCTACTAATATCTTCTAATATATTTTTATATTATACTAACACTTATTTGTACATTTATACTAAAAACCTTGTTTAATGGACCTTTACTTAATATAATGGTTCTACTTTTCAAATCACACCTCTCAGCTATTGATAATCACATAGAATGCACACTTTGAATATTCTATTAGACAGATACAAAACTATTGAGGGGATTAGGGATAATTTAGTGGTGCTTTTTAGGGAATTAGTTTGTTAAGCTTTGTATATTTAGAGAAAATCTTTGCAGGGATACTAGTTTTCATTACTTACCTAATATGATAACCCATTTCATAATTACTATACTGTACTACAGATCTGTAAAACTAATAAAGACTTACTCTTTGCATTATTCCTGGTACAAAGGGGTGGTGGTTAGGCACTGGGTGGGGACGGGAATAAAAGGATGCTTTCTTAATTTTATTTTATCAATACATGAACAGAAATCAACATCTCAAACAATCACTCTAGACTTAGTCCACAAACAACCCAATTACATAAATGTGAGAATTTGACTAATGGAATATCAAAGGGCTCCAGAATAAGAAGAAAAGAAAACTTTTCTTACACATCATCCTGAAAGTGAAATTGAACTTCATATTGACCCAGGAAACTCATTTAACACTTGAACAATGGTCAGAAATTAAAGAGAAAAAATGGATAAGGGATATCATAGCTTCTGAGGGCAAATCTAATAGTGCAGGGGTAGTTATAATAATTAAAACCAGTTTCAAGATAAAATTTTAGAAACCCAAGTGGACAAAGAGGAAAGATGGTGCTATGTAACTATCCTAACTCCAAATCTTCCTAAACCTCTTCTCGTCCTTAATGTTTACGCCCCTTGTAAAAACCAACACATCTTTTTTGCCTCATTATTCCCTATCTTAAATAAATTCCAAGATTATTACATGATCCTAGGTGGAGACTGGAACACATATCTAAATCCTGACAAAGACAAAACAAGTACAAATAAAATACCTAATAAACAAGGTCATCTAGCACTAAGAGAACTTATTCAGGATTACAAGTTATATGACCCCTTTAAGTATGGAGATAGTCTAAATAAATCCAACAGATTCACATTTTACTCCCAATGCCACAAAATGTGGTCAAGAATAGATTTTTTTTTTATCTCAGACTCATTTATCAAACTAGTCCCGAAAATGACCGTACGCACTAGATACCTCTCAGACCACTCCAAAATCACTTTAAACCTCAATGGAATCACAATGAACAACACAATGAAAAAAGGTTACAATTGGTCATTGAGCCCCAACCTCCTAACCAAAAAGGAAATAATAAATGACATTCAAACCTTACTCAAATCAACCCTATCTAACATTATTAACCCCCAACTACTGGTAGATATTGAATGGGTGGCAACCAAAACCCAAATTAGGGGAATACTTATTAAAAAAGCATCCTACTATAAAAAAAAATAATCTTAAAGAAGAACAGGACCTAGAAGCCAAAATTCAAAAGCTTGAGAATGACCTATTAACAAATTATAATACCCAAACTGAATCCGAAATCCTGAAACTTCAAAAAGACCTATACCTAATACATAACAGCAAACTATCCTTTTATGATACCAAATGCTAGCTAACTATGCTAATGAAATACAAATACCATTGTGAGCACTGGCCAGAATCATAACCCAAACTAAACCCTCCTCCCAAATATCCGAAATACTCTATGAAAATACCCATTACACGAATATTGAAGATATTAGTAAAATCTGCGAACGAATATATTCACAGACATATGGAGACCAAACATCAATAGCCTCCAAGGAAGAAAGAACCAGTTTCCTTCAAAGACTCGACTTCCCGAAACTAGATTCAAAGCAACAAGAAAGGTTAACTGAACCTATCTCTATCAATGAAATAACCACAACTATCCACCAAATTAAATCACACAAAGCCCCAGGACCAGACGGTATCACAGTTGAATTCTACAAAACCTTCTCCCCTATCTTAGCTCAAATTCTATTCCATATACTGAACTATATAATAAACAATAAAATTAATGACCTACACTTTAATTCATCTAAAACTATTTTTATACTCAAGGATCAAGCTGACTCAAAAAAAACAGACAGTTACAGACCCATCTCACTATTAAATATTGATACCAAAATACTAACATACATACTTGCAAATAGACTGAAAAAATTACTAGATAAAATTATCTCCCCCGAACAATCTGGTTTCACAACATTCAGACAAACAAGTGATAACACACTAACTCTTAATACTCTAATATACCAGGCTAATCAGTATAACCTAAACATATATGTTCTAATTACTGATGGTCATAAAGCCTTTGATAGAGTAAATATAGATTTTCTACTCCAAACATTTCCTTATTTTAATATTCCACAAAAATGTATCCAGATCCTACAAATTATATGCAACAAACCTTATAGATATTTATATTTCAACAAAACTTGATCTACCACAAGTCCAATTAAAAATGGAACCTGTCAAGGATGCCCTCTATCTCCTATACTCTTTAACTTATATCTTGAACCACTCTTCTTAAATATGAAATAATATCTTTACCACAACCCCCCCATAATATTTAATACCAAAATCTTCCTTTCAGCCTTTGCAGATGATTTGAATATCTATTGTACCACACCAATCTTAGATGTAAACAAAATACTATCAGCTATAGAGCACTTCTCAAAGATATCAAACTACAAATTGAATTTAAAAAAAACTAGCATATTTCCTTTAAAAACCCCTAAACCATTCTCGCTCTTACCACTAATAGGAAAAATAAAAACAAAAGAGATAATCAACTACTTAGGCATCACTTTCACAACAAACAACAAAGATTTTTACTTAAATAATATAATTCAAAAATGGCAAAATATTATTTTAGACCTTAATAGATGGAAGAATCTAAAACTACCTTTCCTGGCAAAAATCTCAGTAATTAAAATGAATGTACTACCCAGATTACTTTATATATTCATGACTACTTAATTAAATATACCCAATAATTTTTTTAGACAAAGTCACACTCTGCTCGCAAAATATATATGGGAACCAAAAAAAAAACAGAATCTCATACACCAAACTTTCAACCCCAAAAAGCAAAGGTGGTCTAGACCTTCCCAATTTCGAGACATATTACCTAATTACAAATGCTAATAGAGTACTGCAAATAGCTGAATACAACCCAAAGAATAAAGACTGGTCCCCAATGTGGATTATAATATACCAAAGACATATCCAAAGCTTGGATATCAACCCCAAAGCCTTACCATTTCCAAATATGAGTTTAATAAAACTGTGCAAAATATTAGAACCCCTTAAACACTCCATATCACTAACTCAAAAACTCTTCAAGTATTTAAATCTGACTCAAGCTATGATGATGCTACAACCCTTACACAAAAATCCCCACCTTAAAATTAACAATCAGCCACTAAACCTGAATCCCTTTCCTAAATTAATTAATATAAACATCCAATATATATATCCATACATCAGCGGCTTTATACAAGAAATAAGGAATCATTTGATCCTCCCCAAATCCTATCTAGTGATTTTAAGGCAAATTAAAGAATTATGTACCTGCTATTTACAAAACTCCAATATAAGCAACAGTGATATAACAATCTGTAACTCACTATGGAAGACCATCCTCTCAACTAAAAAATATAACACTAATACATATAAACTAATCAAAGACATTAAATTCCAAAATGATTTGCTTGTCTCGGACTATTGGAGAAAGAACAATCCATCCATCAATACCCTTCAACTAAACCAAGCTGTCAGCTTAACAAATAAATCCATACTTCTTAAGAAATTGGCATTTACCCAACTGATGATCTATAGCAATGCATATTTCACACCGCTATCTTACATAAATTTAACTCTACGAAATCCCCTCTTTGTCCTCACTGTAAAATGCAAACGGCTGATATTCTCCATTTATTCTGGAGTTGTAAATATGTATTTAAACTTTGGAACTCCCTTAAATGCCAATTACAAAAAATAGGCTATCAAACATCCACACTCACCTGGGAATTCACTCATCTACATATCCTACCAAACAACATCTCTAAAACTCAAGCAATTACTATGATCAATATTTTTCTCTTACTGAAACTCTATATAGCAACCAATTGGCTTAACCTAGATAACATATCCTGGGAGAATTTTAAGTTAATGGTGACCAAACATCTTTAGCCCATAAAATTTTAATTGACAAGGGTAATAAAAACATCAAACATAGGAAATGATGGGAACAAATATTCAATATCATTCTTGTCTAGCTCATGACAATGTATCAGACATAATTACAAATAAGAGATCTCATACTAAAAACTATATTCATAGCTCAAGAATTTTTTCTTCTTTTCCCTCTCCCTCCTTTTTCTAAGATATACTCGCAATCACAATAATTTTCACTGAAATGTAAAAACTTTTCTCTCAAATATTGAAAGCATCTATGTATATAGTGTAAATAGTATTGATTGATTGTTTTATTTCTGTTTGTATTGCCCTCAATGTATATCAACTGCTTACTGTGAAGAGGTCTTACCTATACCTGTTCTACTATGTATGATGTTTTAGATCAATGAAAAAAATAAATAAAAATTATTGAAAAAAAAAAAGAAGTGCAACTAACCAAAAACACATGACCACACTAACCCACTCACAAATATTTTGGCTAATGGCATATGTGCAAGTAATGCAACACAAAAAATAGCGTTGAACAGTACTCTGAATATGAACTCAGGGCATGTCTCCCATCAAGCTTAACAATACTGCAGGCTACTTATTAATTGCTCTACTCTTGCACTTTAGTCAGCACATTGTAAATTACAGAGAAACTTGTATTCTTTCTTGGCAGCAGGTTCAACAGCAGTTAAAAAGTATCAATAGCACAAATGAATGGATTCTTAAGAAGTAGCTCTGATCTTATAAAAACAGATACATTAGGCTCAGAAATCCTTTGTTCCATAATACGTGAGTAGATTTTTAAGATGTAGCACTTACCATAACAAAGTGGATATATTAGGCTGTAGACATTATTTGCAAAAATCCTCTTTAGCGGAAAGCAAACACTTGCATGAGTGTTTTCCTCTATAGGCAATGCTTCTTATCATACTTGCATTGCATAGATTCACCTGTCTAGGCATGATGATTCTGCTAATTAATCCTTAGCTCATTATTGCTTCTGAGTCTCTCAATTTGCATGGAAGCACTCCTGACAAACATCATGCAACATTCTACTCATTGGGCTGCTGTGATTAGCATATGCATTTGGAGAAGGGGTTGAAGTGTCTTTACATATTTAGCAATCTGGACATGGAATCACAGTAGAACATGTTGCTTGAATAGAAGACAGTTTCACTGAGAACTGTCATGTCTCACACCTTAAAATGAGCAGCAGATGGGACATACAAGACTGCTTTTTCCTCAGAGATTCTTCAAGCTGAGACATTATGGCTGGAGAAGGAGAGGTTATTGATCCCTTTAAGGAGCAGATATGATGTGAGGAGGAGACAAAACCCTTTCTTTAGTTTCTCCATAAGGAATACAGCTAGAAGGTTATGCAGGAGAGCTATAAAGAGCCACCGTATAAGACTGCAGCCAGGAATAGTCTAGCTTAGTCTGTCAGACATGCAAATGGCATGCCATGCCAAGGGGATCAGTCCTTTTAGTATTTCAATGACATGAGCCATCATAATTCTGAGTTCCTTGGACAGTGGGAGGCTGAAATCAAAAAGCAGGCACCACTTGTGTACCATAAAATTTAATTATGCTTTTAAACTGGCATTGCATGCATTCCATACATATTACCCAGTTCTCTCTTCATGCACGTGAAGATACTGAAGTAGATAGGTGACTTTAGAGGAGAAGATTGAAAAACTTCGGGGGTGAATACACCCTCTTCTCAATGTATTGTTTTTAATATTAACAACAGTAGGGATTCATTCACAAAATGTATACCTTTCCTATTTCAGTGCCATTTCCATTATAACTACCATTGCTTGCATTATACCTGTTCAATGTTATGTTTATGAATGCATCCTCTTTTGCAGGTGGACAGTTGGGTCAGGATATTAAAGCTTGCTCTTACATAGTGAGGATGCCTCTGGGTTCAAATTCTCATACCGCTCCAAACAGTGTGTTATCATGAAAAATATTGATCGCTTACCTTACTGTCTAATTCGTAGAACTGCAGCATTACATGGGGTCAAATATCTAAATGGTCACCATTATAAGTTGAGTTAGGGATGCTTGAATATAAAAGAGAAGTTGTTTGTTTTACATACCACATGTGAGTTAAATATGTATATGTTTAAGCAGCATTTATTCCCAGTAGTTTTACATCAGTCACATATATTAAAATAGTGCATCTCTAACTACAGGCATTTGCTTTCCCTGTCTAAATAGCTCATCACATTAATCTTATGTCTGGCAGACTTCATGTGATGGTGGCTAGTATTTCAGTTACCCTGTTAAATTCATTACTTTCTGTTTAACTGTTTCAATTTCAACACAGTAACAATTTCATTTTCTCTTTGTATTGTACTTCTTTCTCCCCACCCCTTTGTTGCTATCTTCTTTTATAAATACATTTATTTTATTTTTAATTTTGTTTCTCTTCATTTTTGTACTGTTTTGTGCAGCAACACAATGATCTGAACCCATCCCAATGTCAAGGTCTGGCGTCCCCTACAGCTGGTAACAACAGTACCACCAGAACCACCCCCACCATCACCAAAGCTCCCAGCACATGTCCCAGACTGACATAGTTGCCTCCACAGCTCCTGCTTTACCTTCATCACCTGCTTTAGGTAGCCCTGTATTGGAAGCTGGTACAGTTGTACCCACCAGTTGTAGTAGAGGTGGGGATGACACCATTGTTACCCACTGGCAGCTGGCAGGCATTGTGGAGCATATTATAGACAGGAAGTGGCATGCCTGAATTGGCCAAATGGAAGATCTTCACTGGTAACCTGATGAATCGTATCCATGTTCAGCACTGGTTCCAATATTTAAGACATAACCCAGTGGTGATGGTACTCAGGATGGTGAATAATCTCTCACTGGGTCTTTTCTTGCAGAGACTGCAACTGCAATCACACGGACCCATTCCCTGACCTGGTGTTTACTCTGTTTTGTGCTCATCCCACCCCTGCTAGTCATTCAGTCCTCACCTCATCATTGTGTCCCCTCCATTTTTCTGTTGTCTCTTTCAACATTGTGTCTGCCCCCCAGTGTTTTAACACATACCCTCTCAGTCATGTCGGCCTTTGTGTACTTCCTAACCAAAACATCTCACCTTCCTCTTAAGTCCCCTAATTCCTTTGCCAATTCACCCTTGTCTTCAAAAATATAAAATGGATAACTGTCCCACAAAAAAAAATTCCTTCCTACCCCTCTATCCTGTTCATTCCTTATTTGCTAACCTTCTACTCTACCCTCTGCTTGTTTCCATTTTTGATTTCTTTCCTGTACTCCAATTTCTAACCTTTAACCTACTCAAAAAAAATAGGCAAACACATTACACATGTATCCATATAGGAATTCTAAATCACCTATATTTTATAGTCATGCTGTACTCAATGGGCCAGAAAAAGCACCATTGATGCCCATACATGACCAGAAAAATGGTACTCCTCATTGTGTAGCCATAATCACATCCAATCATTGTTATCTACTAAGTATGTTGACCTTGGATGCTGTAAGTCATTGAACTGAGGGTCACTGTGAGGCAGTGAGTAACTATGACATTAGGTAAAGCATATGACTTTAGACAAAATATTTCAGTTGTTCAGCTTGTAAATGAATTGCGTTTTTTATACTTTTCTGCTTCCACTCTTTAAATTTATCACCTGTGTCTTTTTCTGTGGCTCAGCTTGTAAGTAATGTGCTTCATTGAAAAGAGTATTAGGTTCAAGTCCACTTAGGGTAATATTGATGTACTTCAGTGACAGCATCAGTGTGAGTCATTCTTTGCCTCAGTTTGTAAATGATCAGTGGAAATGTTACTGAAATCATGTCCCCTCAGTGTTGCATGCTTTTCTCTTTTACTTTTCTACTTCCATTCTGTAAACGTAGAACACTCACCTGCTGTTTGTTTCACCAATATCATATGCATGACTGCTTCTGTGCCTCAACTTCTAATTGAAATGCTTATTAAGATATCAGTAGCAAAAGGCACTTGCTTCAAATCCACTCAGAGTTGTCTGAATGCTTTTTTTCTTTGTGACATTTGCATTATAGTGCAGGTACAGTAGCAATATCTGTTGATGTCATAACAGGTTGCAATCAATACATCTCATTACCTATCTGTACTATCCTATATGCTTTTTACACTTTCTAACTTCAAGTACTTCCATCTGCTAACTGTCTCTATGTCCTATATCCTCTTTTCCATTGTCTTCTCCATGCTGGATTTGTAACCATCTCCCCTGATAGTGTTGTGTCCATTATATGTGTATTTCTGTAACTCTACTACCACCTGTACCCCACCACCTTAAGCATACTCCCCCTACTTCCTTCCACAAAAAAATTCTCTGCATAAGTTTATCCTTGAGTTACAAAGAATAGATCTGTACACAGGCATTACCAACTGTGAATGTGGTCTTATGCTAATAACCCTAGAAGCTTGTGCTCACTCAGTGTTTACTATAGCTACATATACATGATTGCTGCCTCCTGTTGGTTCAATAAGATTTTCTCATTGGTTTCTTACTGTTGCCAAGATGAGAAGTATCTTGGTGTGCACATTTGCATGGTTGCATGTAATATTAATAAGCCTCAGGGCTCATCACACAATCATAGTAAACAATGTTGACTTGTCAGCAATCATGGCCACAACATTTATGAATCCCTGGTTAAGATTTCTCAGGGCTGAAATCAGCCACTGAACATATAAGGTCATTGTGCGAATGCCACTGGGGAAGGTAGAGTGAAATGTCTGAGTAATGTTTGAATGTTATTGTGATTTAGATACAGAAGTAACACTGCTGTGCCAATGTTTACTTTCATAATCCTTGTTTGGGTCATTTGAGAGTAGCTGACACATATTTTAGCAAATTTGTTCTTCCTAAAGTGAAATTATATTTAAAAAAAATTAAAAATCTACAACTGAAGTGTGGTGAATAGGTCCTTACAAGGAAAGCCAGTACCACTTTTAAAGTCCAAATATATTTATTAAAAAAAAAAAAAACAGAGTAACCAAAAGTGTGAGTTAAGCACTGTCATCCTTTGAATGAATGAAAGAATGAATGAATGAATGAATGAATGAATGAATGAATGAATGAATGCAAGCCTTCATCAGAACTAGTGGCACGTGGTGCAGCAAATAACATTGTTACCTCACACAAGAGGTTTTCTAGTTTGATTCTTGGCTAGGCTGCCTTCTCTGCAGAGTCTGCATGTCTTCCCTGTGTTAGTGGGGTTTCTTCCCACATTCCAAAGACATGCAGTAGGTGGAATGAACACTCTAAATTGGCCATAGGTGTGATTATATGGTGGGAAGACTTCCTGGGGCAGGGCTAGCCACTTGACGGTGTAACCCTTAGCTCTAGATGATTATCACTGTTGAAGTAACAGCCTGACCCCATGTGCAAAAAGGGATTGTGGATAGATCAGAACTAGCTAACATAGTTGAATTATTTTTCTTCATTAAATATGTGTAACATTCTTAAAAAATGTGCTAAAAAATTAAGTATATGTATGTTTGTAAGCACTCAATTTACATGAATTTATAGAAGCACTGAAAACACACACAAACCAATAAAAATGAGTTTCATCAGTAAAACATCCATACAAGCACATTGTTACCATGCCTATGAAGGTTTTACAGGTTCAGTTAAAAGTGGTAAATTATTCTTTTAAAAAGTCTTTTTTAAAAATAAAAAAAAAGTTATGTATGACTAAAGATTTCTGACACTGATATTCCATTTCATAATCTTGTTTGGGTCATATGAGAGCAATTAATATACATCTTAGCAAAATAATTTTTCCTGAAATAAAATTAAATAAAAATATATATCAGGTCTGATTAATCCAGAAAATAAAGGTATACATGTATGTACTACTTCTTGCATAGTTGTAGAACTGTACTTTTTAATAATGTAATAATAGTGTTATTGAACTGATTGCAAATTTAGTATACTTAAGCTGCTCACCATTAGGCCCATCACATGGTCGAAAATAGTCTGCACATCAGTCCACTTACTTGATAAACAAACAAGTAAACAAACATACACACTGATGCATGCATGCATACATGCATACATATGTACATGCACAGATACATATATTTGTACACGCATAAATTAAAATTCAGGATTTATTTCACTTCTGCTTTAGATTACCGGTTGATGTAGTTTGTTAATTTAGCAATTTGCCCTCTGATAGGTTAGGTGAAACTGAATTTTTCTTGCTGCAGCCAAATTTCCTCTAGTAGTAGAAATTACACCTCTGGTCTCCCCTGAAAAGAGAACACTATCCTAGAGGGACAATGGACAGATTAGACAGATAGACAGATAGATAGATAGATAGATAGATAGATAGATAGATAGATAGATAGATAGATACATAGATAGATAGATACATAGATAGATAGACAGATAGATAGATTGATAGACAGCTAGATTTCTACATAAAGAAGAGTGATACTTTTATAACAGGTGCCAAAATAACTCATGATCCACATTAAAGTTCATACTAGCCCATATATGAACATACTGACAGTGTCTGGTAGCGTCTGTTTGCTTCCTGACTTTGTATAAATTATTGTCAGCTCTCTCCCTCTCTGGAAAAATATATTTATATCTATATTATATCTATATCTATATCTATAAATAGTATCTATATCTGCACACACACACATATACATACATACATATATATATATATATATATATATATATATATATAGAGAGAGAGAGAGAGAGAGAGAGAGAGGCATATGTTGATATATCTAATTACACTACCATAGCAAATGAAAAACTTATCAAGATCAAAAGAAGAACAAATGGGAAAATGAAAGATGGGAAACTTATGCAGCAATGTAACTCTTCTTGCAAGAACTTGAAGATAAATAAAGCACACTAAATCAATACAATGGCACTCAACTCAAATCATCAAAAGCAACTGTAGCAGTAATATTGACATTTCACCCACCCACTTCAGCTCATATTAGCATTCCAAGATCAGCCGTGCAAAACAGATTACAAAATAAAGCGCAACCAAATAATTTGTAGTCATTTTTCAGCAAAGATGTGTAACTTAACTGCCACACTCCATAGCAGTCATACAAATGGGAAAGCACAGTGCATGCAAACCCCATCCCCTATAAAAAGAAATTCTTAGACATAGGAAGCCACTATTAACATCAAAGTCCAAAATGCACAGAAACATACTTAAAAAGTCATCCACTGTGTATGCTTCTCTGTTTTCCGTTAGTAACTTCAAGGCTTCTTTATGCTTTACTATCGCTTTTTGCTGAGGGTTAGTAGGTAAACCAGCCTGCAGCCACATAGGAATATCTTACACCCTGTTATGCTCTTTGACAACAGCATGTATGACTGGTGGTATGCCAGCAGTCCTCTTTCCCAGAAAGTAGTGCACCTATGCCATTCTGTAGTGACATTCTGCGTTCAGGCCAGATTCTATCTACTCATTTCAGTTACGCTGCAAAAGGGGAAGAGGGAGATTAGAGCAAACTCTGTGTTCGCTGCAGTCCATATTTTAAACTTCTTCAACTTGATATGTATGTAGTAGTCCTAAGAGTAATGCAAAAATAACATGACTTCATCAGGAAATATAGAATTAGGATTTCATGGGCAGTAGGAATGTCCAACACATCTAAAAAAATAAAACTATCACTTGCTTTGCAAAGAGTTTAACTTCAATATCACAACTGCACCTCACAAATAACCATAGATCCTTCAGCCTCTGCCAAACATTTTGAGTGAAATATGTTTATACTAAGCTAGCTTCCATTGCAAGCCATTTTAAGCCCAACCAATTTCTCTTTAAAGGTGAGATTTAAACATGTACCTTGTGTTGTTGCTGTAAACACCTTAACCTTTATACCAAACCCCAACCCCTGTGGAACAGCTACTTAACTGCACATTCAGCATGTTATATCTAACACTGCAGATAACTGTAGCTTCAAAATCACAGAAAATATACTTTGGGCTCAGAATGCATTCTGCACATTCAAAGATCTTTACTATTAAAGTCCATACAGTGTTATAAGCCCTAAAAGACTTATGAGACATGAATGCAGACATGAAAAAATGTGTTCGTCATGCACCCACTTCTGCTGTAAATTCAAGTAATGAATACAGTTACCTACAGCTGTCTCCATGGCACAGGTGTATACTATTCATTAACCATGTATATCTTGTAGTTAAATCCTTTATGTTCTGCAGTGTAAACAGAACACTAAAAAACAGACTTCCACAGCATATACATTCTTTCTGAAGTACTACTTAGGTGACTTCAATGACCAAATGGAAGTATTCAAATCCCCAGTTGGGCTACTGGTATCCAACTCAACTATCCAGATTTTCACAGAATGTCTATGTTTTTGCCTCATTATTTTGGTCTGTTCCTCATAAAAGTTGTGGTTTCTAGAAAATCTCTAAAGATTGAAGTCACTAAATAATGACATATATTTCAGTTTCAGATTTCATATCCTTCAGAAAAATGCATGCTAATACAATTCCTATTATTCTAGCAACTTTCTAAGTTTATAATACAGATATTTAAAATCTGTCCCTATTTTGGGGCCCCCCTTGTTATTTTAGGCTTTGTCCATAATTCCCATGCTAGGAGGTTGAGACGTATGGTAGTGGTTCCCTGTGGTGGCTGGTGACTTCAAATTAAAGGGGGGCTGCAGGAGACAGCTGAATGGGTGGGGCCAATGGGAATGGGTGTGGCCAACTAGAAAGGGGAGTGGCTATGCTCAAAACCACAACAACTGTAATTTTAATTAAATATGCTGCCCTGGGTGCCAAACCATCATTGCAAAAGTCCAATTAAGACTAAATGAAGTGTAGAAGTAAAACATATTTCAATGCATTGGCTACATGACAACATACTTAATATCTGGAAACACAAAGATTGTGATGCATGAAAAAATAAATTACTTTTTAAATACATTACTGGAATGCCAGTCAAAATCAAGTATAAAAAAAAACAAGCAGCACTCAACTCAAACCACTTCTCCTTGCACTGCAGTTCTAATTATAATTTATATTCAGCTTTATAATATTACCAAGTAACATGCTGAAAGTAGCAATCTCTGTGTGATACCCCCACTTGTAAAAATGTTTCTTATCCAAAAAAGACCTGCTGCCTGAGAACAACTATCTACTTATTTCATGGGGAAGACATGATCAATGTAAAAAATGAACAGCAAACAAGAATCAAGCTCAAGATAAATTGCTTAAAGGATTACTGCACGAGTTATGGACCATACTTGATAGATTGACATTCTGTTTATTTTACAGGTAAAGCCTGCAAAGAAGACTGCAAGTCTTTAACAAATGTAATGAGCTTCTGAAAATACTGTAATCCTGTCCTTTATTACAAAGACTGTCATATGCATTTCAATACCTAAGGCTTATATGTTATCTAGTTATGTAAATAATATCTACATGGCAACAACAAAAAGGCTTTCGGTGTTGGTAATTCTTTAACAGTATGTTTATTAAAGCTTACTTGCATCTTACAATCTCCGCCAAGCTTACCTGATGGTCATTAAAGCACTGCTACTTAAACACAGCGCAAGAGGGCACTGCGACAGCATGCATTTTCTGAATAATAAGAAGCATAAATCAACAGTATAAAAATAGGACAGAAAACCAGAACATTCTGTAAAATCAAGGACAGATGAAAAGCCACGGTCGTACTTGTGGTCTACCTTGGATGGGGCAAAACTCTACACACTTACACTGCATAACTGCTCCTTGCCTTGCTTGGACACATCCAGAGCCACTACAATGGAGAGTGGGGTGCAACAAGTATGTTACAATTTGAAATGTCTCTGGCTGACACTGATGGCTGTGACATTCATACCTCACAACTTCAGAGCAAGAAATGTGGACAAAGCCATAGATAGAAGTGGGACACAAGCCCAAAAATAAGGACAATTTTTAAATATTGCTCTTATAAACTTAAAAAGTAGTAGGTCCTGCATTTGTATGAATTTTCTGAATGGCATGAAATCTGAAATTCAAATGTCTGTCATTATTTTCTAACTTCAATCTTTAATGATTTGCCACTAATTTGCCAGAAAACCACAATGTTATGAAAAACAGACTGAAAAATGTGATGCAAAAATATAAAATTGCCACACAATACAGCTGGGAACCTGTCAAAGAAGGAATACCTTTTTAATATTAGTACTGTTAACTTGAGCAGCTGACAAAATAAGAGCATCTACATGCATTTCTGAAATAAAAGTAATATATAACTCTGATCATTACAGCTATTTATAATTGTAAACCCTCCACATTTTCTTCCAAAATTGACATTTTGCAGAGGGATTATTAGGGGGAGAGCAACATTTTGAGCCAAAAGTGGGGACAGTTGAGAGGTTTGGATATTCCTAATGCCATAAAGTGATTTATTTGCACATACCTCTCAACCTCTTAATGCAGGAAATCTGGACAAGACCAAATATATTGGGGAAACATACAAACAGTACTAAAAATTGCTCTTGTATAAACTTAAGACAGTTAATAGAATAACAGATCTTGCTTTAGCATGCATTTTTCTGAAGGTTATGTCTGAAACTCAATGTCTGTCATTATTTAATGACTTCATTCCTGAATGATTTGCCTGAAAACCACAAATTTTATGAGGAACACACCAAAAATAAGAAACAAAAATCTACTCATTCTGCAAAAATCTGGACAGTTGAAAGGTATAGTTCAGCTGGGGCCATCGTTGAGTTTGCTGCCCTTCCCCCTCACAAAATCATAGTTGAATGGAGACTCCCCCCTGCAGTCATTCCAATGTCCCATTCCTTGGTTATTCAACCCATTTACCATAAACACTGTAATGTGCATACTGCTTTACTTCTGCAATGATTTGGATTTCATATGAAAGTTTTATTTTGCATTTTACAGCACAAACTAACAGATATCTGCTAAACAAAGCAATGCAGTCTCACAATGAAAATAGACTTAGCATTAAAACTTATCTGCCCTTGAAGCTCAAATTCATTGAAACAGCATTGAAAACCTCATTCAGTGGCAGATAAAGATTAACTTTGGACTGTTTTCAAATCATAGGTCCCTTGTACACGAAACATACACGTGCTCTTTGATACACCTTCCTAATTTGATTCAATTATATTCCTTGTACAATACAGTACAGTTAGAGGGCATTTTAAATGTATTGTTTTAAACATTTTTCCAGTAAACAATGAAACAAAATGCATGCACCATTAACGACAAAACTGCCCAATTCAGAACATTTACATCATAAAAAAGTCTACTCAAATTTCTACAGTCCACCAGTATCAGTAAATATGCAGAATCTCTCAAGAAGTGAAAATCATCTAAATAATTCCACATTAAAGAAATCTGTAACTAATGAAGAGGTTGCTGCTAGCAAACAACATTATATGTCATTGTTTCATCTACAAATAAAGTGCCTGTTGCCTTTGAGGAATAAATTGCCTATGTTACATTAAAAAATGATAAGCTAGTAATATCATAAATATATATAAATAGGGACTGGATGGCAAACTGATAACAGGTTCATAGTTACTAGGTATCTTCACCAAAAGTGACTGCAGCATCCACCCCTTTACAACACACTACAATATCAGCAATGCATCTACTTACTGTGGGAGTAGAATCCACAGCCTTCTGCATCAAAAGCAAGTACACTACCTGTTGTGCTAGTAACAATACAAGCAGACTCAGCATAAGCAGCACTAAACTTTTGTTCCCCTGCAGCTCTCAGATCCTTGTAAAATCTATTTGACACTCAGCTGTATCTCTGAACTTTACAGCAGAAGAAATCTGGAAAAAGCTAACATTTATGGGGGGGGGGCAAAACCCAAAAACCAGGGACACATTTTAAACATTGCTTGTATAATGTTGGAAAGTTGCTAGAATAAAATGCTGTGTTACCACCATACATTTCATTGCCAAGTCTTGAACCCAGGGGACCCTGTGCAAAACAGTCAGAACCAATACCTTATGCTAAATCATCAATTTTGTGAAAGAGAGGAAGACTGAAACTTGAACCCAGGGGACCCTGTGCAAAACAGTCAGAACCAATACCTTATGCTAAATCATCTATTTTGTGAAAGAGAGGAAAACTGAAACTTACATGGCTACCATTTAGTGAATTCAGTTCTCACCACAGTTGTCAACCTCTTAGCACAAAACACATGAACAATGCCAATAATGGGGGAATCATCATCATTATCATCTTCCTTAGGCTGTTCCAGTTAGGGGTCGCCACAGTGGATCATCTGTTTCCATTTCTTCCTGTCCTCTGCATCTTGCTCTGCCACACCAACCACCTGCATGTCCTCTCTCACCACATCCATAAACGTTATCTTAGGCCTTCCTCTTTTCCTGTTACCTGGTAGCTTCATCCTTAGCATTTTTTTCCCAATATGCTCAGCATCCCTCCTCAGCAAATGTCCAAACCTAAGTAATCTTGCCTCTCTGGCTTTGTCTCCAAACCTTCCAACCTGGGCTGACCCTCTAATATACTTATTCGTAATCCTGTCCACCCTCGTCACACCCAGTGCAAATCTTAACATCTTTAACTCTGCCACATCCAGCTCAAACTCCTGCCTTTTTGTCAATGCCACTGTCTCCAACCCATATAACATAGCTTGTCTCACTACCCCCTTGTAGACCTTCCCATTCACTCTTATTGGTACTCATCTGTCACAAATCACTCCTGACACTCTTCTCCACCCACTCCATCCTGCCTGCACTCTCTTCTTCACCTCTCTTCCACACTCACCATTACTCTGAATTACTGATCCCAAGTATTTAAACTCATCCACCTTTGCCACCTCTACTCTTTGCATCCTCACCATTCCTCTACCCTCCCTCACATTTACACACATATATTCTGTCTTAGTCCTGCTGACCTTCATTCCTCTTCTCTCTACAGCATATCTCCATTTCTCAAGGGTCTCCTCCACCTGTTCCCTACTCTCACTACAGATCACAATGTCATCTGCAAACATCATAGTCCACTGGGACTCCTGTCTGATCTTGTTTGTCAACCTGTCCATCACCATTGCAAATAAGAAAGGGCTCAGAACTGATCCTTGATGTAATCCCACCTCCACCTTAAATACATCCATCTGCAGACCTCACGGCTGTCTCACTACCCTCGTACATATCCTGTACCACTCTTACATACTTCTCCTGACACTCCTGACTTCCTCATACAATACCACAGCTCCTCTCTAGGCACCCTGTCATATGCTTTCTCTAAGTCAACAAAAACACAGTGCAACTCCTTCTGACCTTCTCTGTATTTCTCTATCAACAGTCTCAGAGCAAACATTGCATCTGTAGTGCTCTTTTCCGACATGAAACCATACTGCTGATCATTAATCATCACGTCCCCTCTTAACCTAGATTCTGCTACTCTTTCCCATAACTTCATGCTATGACTGATCATTTTAATCCCTCTGTAGTTACTACACCTCTGCACATCACCCCTATTCTTCAAAATCGGTACCAAAATGCTTTTTCTCCATTCCTCAGGCATCCTCTCACTTTCTAAGATTTCATTAAACAATCTGGTTAAAAACTCCACTGTCATTTCACCTAAACACCTCCATCCTTCCACAGGTATGTCATCTAGACAAATAGCCTTTCCAGTCTTCATCCTCTTCATAGCTATCCTTACTTCCTCCTTGCTAATCCATTGTACTTCATGATTCACTATCCTCACATCATCCAACCTTCTCTCCCTCTCATTCTCTTCATTCATCAACTCCTCAAAGTACTCTTTCCATCTCCTCAACACACTCTCCTCACTTGTGAGTATATTTCCCTCATTATCCTTTATCACCTTAAGCTGCCGCACATCATCCCTTGCTTGGTCCCTCTGTCTAGCCAATTGGTACAGGTCCTTTTCTCCCTCCTTAGTGTCCAACCTTTCATACAACTCTTCATATGCCTTATCCTTAGCCTTCGTCACCTCTCTCTTTGCCATGCACCTCATCCCCTTATACTCCTGTTTACTTTCTTCATCTCTCTGACAATCCCACTTCTTCTTTGCCAGCCTCTTTCTATGTATAATCTCCTACTTCCTCATTCCACCACCATGTCTCCTTGTCATCCTTCCTCTGTTCAGATGTCATACCAAGCACCTTTCTAGATGTTTCCCCTTACTTTCTCTGCTGTAATTACTCAGCTATTTGGTAACTCTTCACTGCCACTCAGTCCAGTGCCTGTCTTAACTCATCCCTGAACTCCACCTCACAATTACCCTTTTTTAATTTCCACCATTTGATTCTTGATGCTGCCCTCACACTCCTCCTCTTCTTCTTGATCACCAATGTCATCCTACAAACCACCATCCTATGTTGCCTAACTACACTTTCCATGGTCACCACTTTACAGTCTCCAATCTCCTTCAAACTGGCCCTCCTACATAAGATATAATCCACCTGTGTGCATCTTCCTCCACTCTTGTATGTCATTCTATGCTCCTCCCTCTTGTTAAAATGCATATTCACCACAGCCATGTCCATCCTTTTCGCAAAATCCACTACCATCTGACCTTCTGCATTCCTTTAACACCACACCTACCCATCACTTCCTCATCCCCTCTGTTTCCTTCAGCAACATACCCATTGAAATCTGCTCCAATCACCACTCTCTCACCCTTGGGTACAGTCATCACAACTTCATCCGACTCACTGCAAACTTTTTCTTTCTCATCCATCGCACACCCAACTTGTGGAGCATACGAAAAAAGGGACAAATTTCAAATATCCATGTTATAAACTTAGAAAATTGCTAGAATAAAAGGTTTTGTGTTACCATGTACTTTCTGAAGAATATGAAGTCTGAAATTCAAATGTCTGTTATTGTTATTTAACATTTGTTAACCAGGAAAGTCTGACTTGCAACAAAAGCTAATTTTTGGCAGAGTGAAACACTCCACACACATGTTCTTTGCAAGATGGAAGGACATGCAGACTACACACTGAAGGCACCCCAGCCAAGAATCAAACCTGAGAACCTGTAGCTGTCAGGCAATAATGCTACCAGTGCACCACAGCACTACTGACTTTGCAAGGAACAACAAACAGACAGAAACCACAAATTTTATGAGGAACAGAACAAATATAAGACAAACATCTGCAATTTTTTTTTACAAATGGTGGTGGGCAGGGAATTCAGGCCCTTGTCACCTCCACCCAAGGTATAGGGTTCAAACCTGAGTATTCTCTACCCACCACCATATAGCAACTGGGGCATTACACACACACACACACACACACACACACACACACACACACACACACATACACACACAACACACACACCTGATTCAGTTGTCTGGTTTCCTTCTCTTCTGTGTGATTATCACTGCACAGACTTTTGGGGCTGCAGAGCAGAGATGCCTTGCACAGACTTCTGGGGCTGCAAGGCAGAGATGCCTTTCTCCTGTATCCAGAACTGCCTAACACAGCAGTGTGGAGTTCTGGTATTCATGATTTTTGTTAATGTTCGTCTTTCTTTTCTACAGGTGGGGGGATTTTCTTCTTTCTTTTCTACAGGTGGGGGGCTGCAGTCCTGCAGTCCTATAGCACGAGCCACCCATGGTGGTTCCATAATGCCAATCATTTGCTGTCTATGTTGCTTCTTTGTAGTCAGAGTCACAGGTTGCTGAGAAGATCAGAAGGCAGATAGTTCAGCCAGGATAATAGCAAAGACAGAACCCATCATCTGAATTTGTGGATCATGTTATTTCTCTGCCCCATCACAACAGCACACTTCTGTACCTCAGTAGGATGTGCACCTTGATTGAGAGCACATAATTTAAGCAACTCTTATCCTACAGGTGCAGCAGTCATAGCAATTCCCTATATACATATCATGCAGCTTCCACTACACAAACACCAAGACCTCTCATTAGTAACTCTCTGTCACATACCAAAAATCTACTGATATGCAGCAGGGAACTCAGTCATTGGGAAATAATTGTGCCATACACCACTCCTATTTCTGAATGATTATTACACTGTAGGAATGTCACTCCCATTGGATTATAATGCCACACTTCAGCATTTTCTATGTCCTGTTACTCAGCCAATGGCAACTGACCAATTCACATTCAATGACATTGACAACAACACACGCTCACACTGACATACACATATAGAGATATATTTAGAAAAGAATAAACTAAATGTGAATTTTGCATCATCTTCCTCTCAGCACTTAAGGATCACAGATCTTCACCTGACAAAAGCTATCACTTTAATCTTGTAAAGAGAAGGTATGATTCCCCTTCCCACTACTGGTAGGATACAGCCTTCTAATACTTTATATCAGTTTGATAAATACATTTCAATAGATTACATTCCAGGATCCCAAAAGTGTCTGCATAAAAACTACTCATCTTTTATCCCCATATCCAAGGTCAGCAGTTTCCTGATAACTAACAGTACACTGCTGAATGTGGTCCTTTACTGCATGGCTACAATCTGTTCTGAATATGTGACAACATACTGCATCGACTGTGTAACTATAGCAATGTAGGTATTGCAATATGTACCAGGAGGCTTCACTTCATTGATCCCTAGTTGCCTACAGTTTTTGTTATCATACTCTTTATCTTTGGATAAAAATTGTGGTAAAGTATGAGGAAGAGAGCAGTGGTCAGCAAAATACATTCTCAGCAGTATTTTTGCTGGAACGTATCTTCATTCAAGGCAGTTTCCTTGTATTACTGGCAATAAGTTAATGGTCTGCATTTGATTTCCATTTTTACACTAAAACAAGTGTACAGCTGCTGTAAATAGAGGGTGTTCAATTGTAAGGTAACTTATGTCCTACAATACTACTTCACACTAATTGCCAACATGTACAGGTCCCTAGTAAGAAAAGTAGTTAATGCTAAACCCATGCAGACTCATCTTAAGCTGCTGTCTGGAACACATCTTAGTCAACTGGGCAGATCTGGAAGTCACTTTGAGTGAGCAGTTTACCAAACACAGCGTTGAAGGCTATTCATACTCTACACTTGGCAGCCAAACTGTGACTCACAGGATTGCTACCTGAGCATTTCGTCTGCATAGTTTTATTACTGCTGCTTGGAGCACTGCAGATAAATGGTCTAGTCCCTTAGCAACAGTTTAGTAAATAAGTGCATGTGCATAACAGGCACTCATCCTTGCTAACATATAAAAAGAACTTGACAATAATGTCACTAAATTATGATGCTAATTTCCTAAGATATGATGAGATTTAATTCTGCTTTAAATTGCATAAGTCTTTTGATTGTATGTCTGACTTCATATAGCAAACACAGTCATTGGAGAGATCCACATGCACCTTCACAGTGAGAATCATCACACAGCAGATAGCATTTTTATTTAATTCTCATTCACAGTTGTTTCCCTAGCTGGAATATAGCAAAGTACAGCTCTTTGCTTCCATTTTCTTGGCAGATTCTGCAACCACTTTACAACAGGTTTTCCATTAAAGCATTACCCACAATGTTTTGCTCTTTTCCATGAAAGCATTGCCCATGATGTTTAACTGTTTTCACACTGTAATTACACTTTTTTGCAGCACAGTAAGTAGAATTTTCAAAATAATGGCTAAAACAGTGATTATGCCATTTGTATTAGAGAAGATTTTAGTGGAAAAATGAGAACAGCTGAATTTGTAAAACTACAAAGAAATGTTTTACATGAACTTTGAAGGTAATACTCCATTAAATTATTGCTGCTGTGTGGGAGCATGAGAGAAATGAAATAAATTATGGGAAGTTTTTTTTTTGTTTGTTTTCCTATATCTGATTCCATCTAATTTAGTAAAACTCTTTTTATGTTTTAATTTTGCCATATAATGTAAAGTACTTGTCCAATGGATTTAAGTAAACATTGACAAACAATTCAACAGACCTGATTAATTTCAAATAATAATGCACATGTCCATAGAAAATGAATAAATTACTTTGAAATGTTTAGAAGATAATGTTATAAAACTTGTATGTAAAAGTTTAAAATTAATTGCTGAAGACTGGACATGCAAAATTGGTGTTCACATTTAAATAGAAATTATGTTGCAGTGACTGATGCTAGACTTTATGACTGTCTGTACTGTCTTGGGCTTGGGTTCAAACATAGCACTGACAAGCTATAGTTTCAAATGGATTAAGTGGTAAGAGCAGCTGTTTGTCAGCTCTCCAAATTCATGTGTATGGTGTGGGTACTCTCACTGCAGAACATACACCCTGGTGGAGTCCAGTTATTTGACTAAGTTAGGAAATGAAATACATTGACTGTATATAATATTAATAAAAAGGACATTTATTTTATTAGCAAAAAGCCATTTAAGTAGTGGTTGCAACAATTTTCAAATAAAAAACATGTCACTCCACACACAGGAAAGAACTGAAAGTTACATCACCTACCCATCCTCTTGGAAATAATAGATTTGATATCCATCTTAGGTATAACAACCACTAATGAGGCATTGTAATTGGTTGACAGGTGCAATCAATTACTGCTCTTCTTTGGTTTAGAACTACCCCCTTTGATGACTTTTGAGCAGATGGAGCATGATAATTTGAAAAATATGCCACCACATTTACTTTTGTCTGACATTATAAACTTTGTGTAGGTTCCATGCAGAGCCTACACATAGTGTATTTGCATATGTGATACTGCGCATCATGAGGCATCACTCAACATCACGCCATGATATGTAGTGCATGTAGGTTTTTTGGCTCACCCTGGTTTTACTGGCCATAAAACCTGTATACTGAATGTGGATCATTCCAGGGTAAAGTTGGAAAGATATGAAGTACAGAACAGAAATGTGTATATCATTATATATATATATATATATATATCTATATATATATATATATATATATACACACATATATATATATATATATATATATATATATATATATATATATATATATTGACTGCAGTCTTCAGTGATTTCACAATAAACTACCCATTTTACAAGGAACAGGCCAAATGTATGATGCAAATATCTGGACATTCTGCAAAACTGTGGGCAGTCTGCCTTTTGTGTTTTAATTAATTTATCTTTTTATTTCATTTATTTATTTTTTATTGCCAGTGTTTGTGCGATGCACCACTTGGCATAAGCATGTTTAGCTACATTTAGGTGGTTTGTATGAAGCACAACAGTACACAAACTGGAGAAATGGATTGCCCATGTTGTAATTCATTAAAGAAAAGAAATGGGAAAAACAGGAAAGTGGTGAAATGTGGAGCAAGCAGGTGAGTGCACAAAGTGATAACAAGGCAGGAATGTGCAAGAAGAATATAGGAAAGAAAAATTGCTATCCATTTCTTCCAGAATAAAACATACACATTTGATGAATTTGGACAGTTACCTCCAGAGAGAAGGGTGACCGCACCTCAGTCTGTTGTATAGAGATTTGGACAGAATCATGTGTGCCATGAAGACAAATGTGCAAAATGGAAAGCTATGTATTGGACAATATTTTTTTGTGGGACAGGAACCCATTTTTTTGAGAGAGAGGAATGTTAGGGAAGGGCTGTAGGAATATCTGGGTGAGGTATGTTGGGCAGGTGAGGAAGCAATTGCAGAGAGACAAGACATACAAGACAAGAGACAGGGATGGTGAAGGACACATAAGATGGGTGAACACCATGGTTGGGATGAAGGTGGGGATATCACGAACCCATGGATGTCAAGTTGGGTGGCAGTCATAATTGAGTCATTACCCAGTGGTCTGTTATCACTGTCACTTAATTGCTGCAGTGTCTGATGTCTGTGTCTCCTTGTGTTATTTAATACAATTATGGAGAGCAGTGTCTCCAGCTGGTGAAGGCATGTACTAACAGAGCAGTGCACAATCCTATTCACCAGATCTAGCAGTTTGTCACAGGTGATAAACTCACCCCACCACCATGGCTTCCAGAGGCAACCACAGGCCTATCCTGCAGGGCAAAACTACCTGAGGGGCCAGGTAGTGCAGTGGTGGCAGAAAGGGTGCTACCGGCTTCTGCACCAGATGTGCTGGGCAGTAGTGCTGTAGCCAGTGGAGTGGGGGCAGGTGGATCTCATGGGACGATCCTACCCTGCTGTGCTGTGGGATAAACAAAAAAATAAAAAAGTAAACACACACAAAATATAATAAACCAAACCAAAAAAAAAAAAAGAAAGAGAAAAGGATTGGGTGATAGGAAAAAAGGAAGAACATTATTAATTTCATATGTGACATACAAAACATTCATACAATTGCTTTACTCTATTCTGTTACCTTTACTTTTAATACTACAAACTTCTAACAAATACATGTGTTTACTGTTAAGAATACCCAGCTTATAACAGATGCACAATATGCTACAAACTGCAGTAAGCAATCCTTGATGTGTGCATACATTTCAGAAAAGTGTGGTGCAAATGTATTGATTAAAGGTTACAGCAAGCCAGTGTTGACACTGCTTTTCAGGTCTGATGTTACATTGCGATATTGATGAAACCTTAACATATTTAATATATATGTTTAATATATTTGTGAAGTGTGGATTTTGAATGTACAACCTATGACTACCTATGTAATAATGGACTGTTGTTTTGCCCTCTAGAGTGATTCCCTATTACAGTTAAGAAATTAATGCTCAGTTTGATACAACAAATAAATGTGTCATAACTTTTTATGCTATAAATATCACATGCATCTCACATCGGTGCCAATCTAGAGGCATGTGTTCACAATTCAGTGCCCAGTCTGTGATGACTGAGGTAAAACCAGAGCACAACAGAATACTATTTAGCATACCAACCCTGACTATATCCAGACTTTAACACTGACAAGTATTCTCTGTAAGTGATACTTAGACATATGTGGAGTGCCCTGTGTCTTGCATTCCTCAATCCAGTGCCCAAGGGTATCCCTCTTCTTCATCCTGAGGTCTTTGTAGTGGTTCTTACTTTGTTCTCCAGTGTGGGAGATACCGATAGCAGTGGTCAGAGCCCCAGGCAGACTACACCATACCTCTGTCTTGTAATCTGAGCAACGATAGTCCCTCTGCAACAGTCTGAGCCTATGTTCATTGACTAGGAGTCCAACAAACAATTTGGACTCCTGGACACCCTCTCTTTGGGCATGGAATCTCAAAAACCTTCCAGGAATGCCAGCCATGCCTATCACAGATGAAGACCAGTGTGGAATGATTTTTTTTTTCCAAGAATTGCAGGTATCATGCTTACTGGGAGTGCACACTTTCTGGAATTGCAACATTTGAAAGTGTTGAGCATTGCTAAATATCCAACAAATATGTTGCGCAAGAGTGGGCATTACTGAGAAATGTGTTTGCATGATAGCAATAGTGTTAATTGAATGCACCCAGTGTATGTCTGTGGTTGACTGGGTCCTGGCTGCTATGTGGGTGGCCCATTTGTCTGGTTTATGCAATGCTGCTCTACAAGAAAATGAGATCCACATAGCCAAAGCTTTTTATGCTATATGGCACATTACACAAAAAGTGCCTCCCCCCAAAAATAAATAAGTAAAAATAAAAAAGCATAGAAAATGGAGAATTAGTTAAATGCTGAAAATCAGTCTATGCCATACACAGTAGAAACTGTTAGTACACATGATATATGACCGCATAGGTCTAGATCCTGCCCCTCCCTGAAATGCACTGTCAGGGGGGACTTATCCATCCTTGCTCCACAAACATATGTGCAGCAAATACAGGATGTAATTCCTAACACAACTAAGTGCAACTGAATATACACTGATATCAAGGAATGACCTGTTACCTTTAAATATATTCTTTGTAATATATTTGGATGTAGTACACTAACTGATCATACAACCTGCTATTATTATTTCTTGCAAATATACAGCTGTGTCATACCTTTCTGTGTTTCCTGATCATTCATCAGTTAACTGACCAGTACTCAGATGCATGCAGTGTGTAAGCCAGTCTATATCATTTACCTTAAAATGTGTGAGGATATTCACTGGGAACAATATGATATGCAGTTTCCATCAAATTAATGGAAGGTTGGATGCCACAGACAAGCATAGACTGCTGTTTTGGGGGTGGGGTGGATTCCTGTTATGAAACATGAAAGCGTATAATGTTTTTTCAAGGTAGGTGGAGACTGGCTGAGCTACTGTTATGCCACAAGCAAGGCTATGTTGCTCTTGTTACTCTCCTTGTTTTGCATCCTGCCAGTTGGATCTTCTGAGGGTGGTGAAGTTGGAAACTGCTATGTGTATCATTACTTTCAAACTTCTCTGTTATGAATTTCCATTTCAAACATATTTTGCTAAACTGAGGGCATGCAGTGATCATCATTACTTTGGGTAGGTATCAATGTGTGAATCTTTTAGGCCTGAGGCCTACTACTTCCTAATGGACATATACAGGTCAAATAGGTCTCTGCTGTCACATGTGACATTAATTTCTGTACAAATCTCCCACCCTGTAGTTGCTTACTGTACCAAGTGATGAAATGTGAGGACATGTTATAATATTATTATACAATGCAATACATCTTCAGGACTTATTTTGTAAATGCAGCAGTTGACACAGTGTTAGTTCAAGGCTGACACACACAATACACAACCTATACATGGGGAGGTAAATGCTGTGGTTCTGAACTGAGGCTGGCAGAGGTTACAGGGTTCCTGTATTGTGTCCCTGTCCACCCTGTTGCACTCTACAATGTCCATGTCATGTATGTTGCTATAAGTTAAATGTGGCCTTTGCCTAGGCCTATTGGCAGCAACAGCAGCACTGCCTGCAGCATGTAGCACATACAGACTCAGTTAAGCAGCAGTAGCAACAAAAGCTCCTGACCTTCTGTCTGTGTAAACTTTCTGTGTCTGTACTCCATTACCTTTGAAATGCACAGGAAAAAACAGCATGGAGTCTAAATTGTTGCTTTATATCTTCTTGAATAGCTCCACCAGATTGGTTGATTAACATGCTGTCCAGCTGCTTATTCTGTAATTAGCATGTCTGAAACACAGTCTAAACACATGCAGTCCATTAATAATCTACTCTGTTATATAAAGGCAAATGTGTAGCTAGCTATGTGTACTGCAAAGCAAAATATTTCCCAAGCTATCTTTACAGAGGAGTACTGAACTCCAGCAGGTATGCTGTCAGGTTTTACCTACATACTGTATATGCTGGAATATATTAATGAATAATGTGAAGCAAAGCCTTTTATACTGTTATCTGTATGCATTAGTTAGAAGTATACTTGTGGCATGGCCATGTTTGTCAAGACATTTCAGAGGTACAAATAATTGACAATACATGAAAATAGTAAGCTGTGTGATACATACTAACATGTGTTTCATGAGCATGTCCTTTGAAGGTATGCTTACCATTTTCAATGTGTTTTATTAACAGAATGGTTCATGTGCCTGTTCTTTAGTGGACAGGGAAAACAAAGAGAAGTTACTGTCATGTCACAAACCTAGAATGGACTTTTTTGCAGGTTGACACAGTTGAGTTACTGCTATGACACATACAAGGATATATTGCCCTTGCTACTCTCCTTGTTTTGCATCTTGCCTGTTGTTAGTATTTTACATATGTCATATGTGTTACATTTTTCCAGTGGGCACTACTGACTGCCTACCTTAACTGTTTTATCTGGTAACAGTTACTTTGTAGTTATGTGATAGTCATGTGTATTATCATTCTGTTGTGTTTTAGATCTGAAAATGTCTATGAAGCATGGAACCTCCCTTCAATGAGGCAGAAACATGATAATAGTGGGTGCACTATGTCAACATGGCACTTTCCTTCTTGAAAGGGGTCTTCCCAATATGCCAGAGAGGCTGAGGATATGGCAGCAAATCATTGATAACATAAATGCCATGGGCGGCCATAGCCATACTTATGAGTAGGTGCACTACATGGCCATTGATATGCTCATATCTGCACAGTGGCATGCAGCTGCTGTTGCCCAAGACCAGAGGGTAACAAGGGGTGGGCATTCTGCAGAACAACTCTCAACCCCAATGAGGAATTATTAGAGAGTCTTCTGACACAGGACAAGTCACAGCAGAGTGGCCCACAATATGTCCTCGATGTGGGTGCATTCCTTCTCATCCCAGGAAGAGCTTCTAGGTAGGCTTTGTTATATGACCAGTTCAATACTGTTGTATATTAAAACAATTGAAGGAAGTTACTTCTGTGTCACTTGTGTTTTTTTTGGGGGGTGAATATGAGTACAGCGATAAGCTCAGTTTGGATTTGTCAGCCATGTTCTTGTTAAAGAAAGATATCATGCTGATTGAAAGGAGTACATGTAGTACCTCCTGTCTTACTGTTAAATGTAATGGTTTTTGGCCTTACTTCTTGCTTAACTTCTTTCAGGACTGTCAGGAATCCAGCAATATTGGACTCCTACGGGTGGTAAACCAAATCAAGTTATTTCGGTACTGCAGATCAATTTCTAGTAATTGAATGTGTTCTTTTAGGCTTGTGTGTATTGCTGTACTGTCTGTAATAGTGGTAGCATTGTTAGTTTTTTAGCATATCTTGCACTATAGTAGTACAGGTATTAATGTATGCCTGTGTTTCTCCCTTTTTATCACAGGTGATCATGACAGTGGGGGTGTGGGCCCTGTGACACTTGATGTCAGTGTCTCTTCAGACACTGATGATCATGGTGGCAAAATTGAGGCACAGTCAGGGGTGTATAGGCTGAATCTGACACAGAGATTGACATTCAACCACCCCCTTCTTTTTCCCAGGAAACAGCCAGTAGACCTACAACTACCCAGTCCACTGAACCCACAGATATAGGACAAGATGAGGATGATGACATTGAGCGGGGAAGTGTGGCTATTATGGCTTCAGTGTCTGTTGAGTCTGACCATATCCAAATTGTTGGTGATGTGCCACAGTGGAGGTTTGATGGGTTGCTTGGAGGGGGCCTGTTGTCCCTACTCCACCTGCTATAGGTGTCTCTTCCCATTTCACTCAATGTATGTTTAAGGCTGCCATCGAGGCACTGGCATCTTCAGAAAGGTGCTCCAGACAAATGCTCAGGCTTGGGGGTGTTGGACAGTCTGACATGCATTACCGCCTCCACCATGTTGCCAATTTTGTGGATTGGATGAATAGCCTGATGGAACAAGGAGTGTCTGTGATGGACTGAGGGGTGTCTGACATGGAATGAGCAGTGTCTGTGATGGAATGTCTGCTGGGAGGAGAACAACATCATCATGGGAACAGATCAGCCACAACGTCTGCTGAGAGCCAATGTGGCCATTCCCAATCACAGTCCCATAGTGGCAGTAGCTCTGTTGGTATATCTGGAAGTGTATTGTCCATACCCTGACATGACAGGTCATGGGGTCATAATCCTGGGTGTTCCCATGAAGGGAGCACATCCAGCAGACATTGGTGATGCTCAGGTAGCAACACTCCATCTGACCTTGGATGTGGAGGTGCCAGTGCAACTCCTAGCAGAGCTAGTTCCTGTGGTCGGGGTGACAATAATGAATTGCCACCACTACCATGCATGGATCACACCTATCCAACATACCGAGATGTAAAGCTAGCACTAAGTTTTGCTGTGTTCATGCAGACTCACACACCACTTTTACATAGAGAACCCCTACAGACATGCACACAGCCAGCCTGCTTTCCTTTCTCCCTCACACAAACTCACCAACCTTTTGTGTCAGCCTTGGCCTCCTGCCCCCCCCCCCAGCACCCGGTGCAAGTGACAATAACTGTGCCATATCCCTGTTTTCTCTCTTTTGTATTCAGGGATACAAAATCTTTGTGCCTGATGCATAGGGTGCAAAGCTCTATTAGTGCCTAGTATATCTGTATTTGTGTTGGTGCACTGATATTTGTACCGGTCAGTTAAATTTGCCTTGCCAAATGATACAGTGGATATCATCATCATGACAACACTTTCTAGTGTATTCTCTTGTAAGGGCTGTGAATTCAGGAACTGCAATGTGTGCCATTACTTTATAACCTTTCTCTTTAATACTTTCCAGTACATACATATGGTGCACATCATAAAACACACCATAACATGCAGATCTCAGGATTGTATGACAGAACTGTAGTCAGACTCAACAGAACAGTAATACAGTATAATTCTCTATTTTGCAGGAACCTCACCAGACATATGCAGTAGCTGGATAGACCACAGGGCTTTCTCATCAAGATAACACATGACACGATGTATGTGGGTAGATTAAAAGGCATGTTGCTGTCATCTGTCTGGTATTACATTACATTGTAACTGTTATTCTAATTCTATTATTTTTGGTTTAAGCAGTTGGGCTTCAGGCTATTTGTCTTACATTACAACGGTTTGTAGTCTACACTCTGGTGGGAGGAGAGGGTTGCCTCTGCCTTTCTGAGCTGGGAATTGCTGGTTGGATGCTTATTGTGGCTGTTCTTCTAAGTATTGTTGTTATGGTTTAAGCACTTGGCCTCTAAATCAGTTATTTTGTATTAGGAAGGTTTCTGATATAGACTCTTGTGCCAGAGGAGCATTGCTCACACCCTACTAAGCTGGGAATTGCTGGTTGAATGCTTATTGTGTCTGTTACTCTGAACATGTCTTAGTTCTGGTTTAAGCACTTGTGTTGTAGACTACTTATTTCACACCAGGAAGGTTTGTTATCTACACTCTTGGAGTATTTTACTAGATTGCTGCTTTATTTAAAACGTTTGTTCTACTGATTGTGATTTTCTGCACTTTGGATTTGTAGCACTTCTGAATTGTATAGCATAGGCTCAATTCAGGCTTGCTGAATATAAAATGTTTGGTATCAATGGAGCACTAAATCCAGCCCGCTTACATTAAGAAGGTCCTGCTGCACCCTTGTGGTGAAACTGTGCAGCCATGAACCCATCTGACCAGGGGATTGCTGGAATAAGGCTCACTGTTGGTCTTTACCTTGTTTTGTTTGTTTAAAATAGCTTAACTTTGCTTGTATTCCATTGTTGTATTTTGGGGTGTTTGGACTCAGTTTACCATTGATGCTCAGAGCTTGCAGTGTTTCCCTGTGAGCAACTCAGGTGTGCATTGTGAAACATTGACACATTTTTTGTAACCATAGCCCTCCGTAGAATAGACACATTTTGTTAGTCTTACCCCAAAACCTGTTCCATCTAGACCACTTCCCACTAGTTATTACAGCATATGTCTTCCATAATGGACAGACAGTTTCCCACCATGTCTCCAGACATAGATGTTTAATACCATTTACTATTACAAGGGATTTCCCTGAAAAAACACATAGAGAGATTTTTGGTTTATGGGAAAATAATAACCTATTTTGTTGGTTGCAATGTATTGAAAACCAACAAGCTTTGAGCACACACAGTATATTGTCAACCTATGGCCTATCCCCTAATGACCAGTTGGTTCTTCAGAGTGTCACAGCATACACTAAGGATCTGTGTAGAATAATACGTAACTCATCCTTCAAAACCATACAAAAATTATAAACTGGATTTTTGGAATTCTATATAATAATATCAATGTTAAGAATGAATTATCATATCTATATAACACTTTGATTATCTATAAGACAGCTCCTAAAAGATTCTCACTGGCAATACCTAACTAAAGGGTTTCAAGTATCATTATCAATGGAAGATAAAACAAATATTTTATTTTCAGTTAAACTAACTTCTTACTCACAATTTTGGAGGATTTTTCATTGGAAATTTCTACAGAGATCCTTTTTGATACTTGAAAAACAAAAATAAACCCTTCAAACAGCAAGTTATGTTGGAAATGTCATCTGTCCACTAATGCTGACTGGTCTCATATTTTTTATGACTGCACTAATATTAAACCATACTGAAATGAGATTAACTAATTTCTTCAAGCTACTGTTTTGACAAAATCTTTAATTTTATTGAATGGTGTTAGTAATAATATGAAGAAAGATGACCTGTATTTGTTATGGACAATGTTAGCAATAGCCAGAAAATGTATAACTAGAAGATGGAACTCTAATGTAGCACACACAATGAAGCAATTCCTATCATCACTGAAGAAATGTATACTAATGGAGAAAAGAACTAAAGAGTTAAGAACTTTTCCTAATACAATGGTTAACAGTCCATGGAGGAAAGTTTTGAATTTGATTGATACCCTACAGATGGAACCAAACTCTTGCTAACTATCATAGTTTATATATTAACTTGTTATTTAACTACAAATGTTTTTATCTGAATCCTTTTTGTCTGGCTGCATGTAAATACTGTAAATAGTTATTGAATGTTATGAATGTATATATATATATATATATATATATATATATGTTTCCAATAAAGATGTTTTGACCAGAAGACAGAGTTTTTCCTGTGGTGATTCCTTCTGTTCTTATTGCTAATGTTATGAATGTATTAACCTATCGTGTTATTTCATCAAAATAAAAATCATTTCAGTAAAAAAAAAGATTAAAAAAAAAAAAGATAATTCCCTGGGCATTACATATGACTTGGCAGTTGATGGAGTGGTATCCCTTATGGTTAATGTAGATTATACCCTGCTCAATAGGTGGTGCCTTAATGCATACATGAGTGCAGTCTATGGTACCCAGTATTTCACAGTAGTGTGGTACATGGTAAAACAGTTCCATATTGCTGGCCCTCTCTTCAGAAGTACAGGGGAAAAAAAGATGTGCTCATTGGCATGCATGAGCATAGCATCAAGAAATTCACAGAGGACCCTAGATGCTGATCCCTGTGACATGCCCCAGTTGGTCTTTGAAAGGTACCAGTAGCTAATATTCTAAGGGCTACACATGCCTTAGTTTCACCTAGGATGGGTTCCCCTTGGTTGGCTCTGGCTCTGATATGAGGGTGGCAGAGCTCACAGAGTTCTTGTAATGTGTCCGTGTCCAACCTGTAGTGCTCTACAGTCTCCAGCTCATGTAGTACCTGGAAAGTCACCCTGGGTGTGAACACTCTTCTCATTGGTATAGGCCTATTGTAAGCAGCATCAGCAGCATTGGCCTCAGCCTCTAGCACATGGAGATGTAGAATAGCTGCAGCAGCCCCTAGCATTGTGTCAGCTAAAGTTTCCTTGTCTCTACTCTGATGGTATTGAAGGATAGAGGAAAAAACAGGATGTAGTCAACATGGATACTTTATACATTGTTGAATAGCTCCAGCATGTTGGATTGGTTGATTAACATGCAATTCACCTGTCTATGCTATAACTTGCATCTATTAAACACACCTGTTACTTGGTCATTAGTATGCTATGTGCACTTCCTCGCTCCTCCACACACCTTGACATAAATAAGGTAAGCACATGCAAAAAGCTTCTCTTCAAGGCCATTTGTCAGTTGCATACCATGCAAATGCAGTTGGCAAGGGTGTCTGTAACTGTGCACAGGCTGGTACATGAGTGATCTGTATTGTGAGTCACTTCCCTACCATATTTCCAGATATCCTTCAGAAGGCATGGCAGGCGAATGTGAGAGTGGTGCTCCATTTGTATCTTTATGCCACTTATTGTAGAGTGCTACAGCCATACGCTTCTACAGCAGGGCCATATCAGGTCTCAGCACAAGGCTGAGGCTTGGAATAGTTTGAACAAGACTTTCACCAGTTCAACTAACATGCCAAGCTCTGGTGTACAATGTTGTCAACATTATATTGACATAAAGAGGAACAAACAGGATTTCCTGAGCTGATGGGAGGCAGAATTTGTGACTGTAAACCCCACTGACTTATGTAATTAAAGTGGCAGCTGCTGAAGAGATATATAGAACTATGAGGGTGCATCAGGATAAACTGGCACACCTCAGAGAGGCACAGGGTAAGTATGGCTCAGGCATGGATGCAAGCAAAATCATAGCACATCATATGTTTATTGATTTTAACACATTTCAGGCATCAGTCCAAATGAGCTAGAGACACTCACACAACAGAATAAGCATACCTCATCTGTATACGAAGCATACATACCTGCTCCAGTAGCTGTTGATCATTGCATCAAGTAATGTGTTAATTAATTCATCTGTGTGTGGGGTCTATTCCAAGAAGCAGCAATTAGCTTTTATTACAGAATAATATATATAATCTATTTTCTTGAATCATTATATAACATTAAACTTTATATATTTGTAAATGGATGTCTTAAACTGGAATGCATATATCATATGTGCCATAGTCACCTATTTTTCTAATTTCTATAATAGCACTAAGCTTGATGTATTTTATGACACACTTATGACTTTACATTCATATCTAAAATGTGCCAACGTTTAGCACATGTATGTGTCAACTTGGTTATATGTTGAAATATTAAAACACATGCCCACCCCCCTCACCAGATTAAATAAAGAGAGGGTTACAGTCAGTTTCCTGTCAGAGGCCAGGATTCAATAGATCATGTAAGCACTCAGGTCACTCAACCACAAGTACCAGTATGACACAGTCATAGTCCATGTGGGTGTGAATTACCTGAGATGTACCTCCCTTGACTATATGAAGAGAAACATGATGGACCCCTCTGAGCACATGTCCCATTGAGTAGCATTCTATCCTTACCAAGAATAATACGACTATACAAACAGAAAATGATTGACTTCAATAACTGTATTATCTACTGGTGTCATTCCAAGGGGAACCAGTATTTCTCAGCCTGAGACAACATGATCAACAGACCATGCTAGTTTGCATCCCCTTAGTGCTTAAAAGGCAGTGCCAATCCAACTGACCTACCAAAGTAACACATTTTTCTAATGCCAAGATGAAGGTATTGCTCACTGCTAGGAGTCTTAACAGGAAAGAGCACTACCTGGAAGCACTCCTCACCCTGGAAAATGCTAATGTCTGTGCAGTTATAGAGATATTGTTCAGTGCTGCAGAAAACACCCCAACAGTGCAAGGTTACAATGCCTATCACACATTCATGCCATCTTCTGAAAAGAGAAAAAAAATGAAAGGAGGAGTTTTTTCTATTTACATAAAAAACAGTCACACCTCTTGATTGGGCAAGAAAAATAACTTGATTGAGCTACTCCATGTCCAGCTGACTATAGGCAAAATCCCTCAACATATGATCGCTAGCTACAGGTTCCCAACCATGAACCATGAAAACCAATCTGCACACCTGAAAATACTAGAATCACTGACCATTTAGCCCAACATACTACTCATGGGGGATTTTAACTAATCATCCATAAACTAGGAAACACACATGACCACTAACATGCAGGCTCAGAGATTCCTGGATTTTGTCAATGCAAATGCTCCAGAACAGCTGGTCTGTACTCCCACTAAGGACTCAAATATCCTTGACAGAGTATTCACAAACATGGGGGAAGTAGTATACCTCACCCAAGCCTAATGTCCTCATTGGTAAGATCAGATCATAAATTGGTCGTCTTTGAAATAGATGTTAAGGTAGAAACACTAACAAGCCCTAAAACACTAAAACATTTTTCCAAGGCAGATTACCTTCTATTAATTAGTAACGTAGGTAATTTTAAATCTCCTTGTAATCCTGAAAAAATGGAAGCCTATGCAGATGTATACATGAATGCCCTGTACAACCACTTAAACAACTGCATAGAAAAGGCAGTACCAGACTGATCGTCTAACTAAAAAACAAGTCACCCTGATGGACCCTTGGCATAAAGAGACTATACAACAGAAGGAAGAAATTCCTGTCTAGAACTAAGTGAGAGGGTGTACAACAGAGAAAAAGCATCCTGCATTTGTCTCAACAGGCACATCAGGGGTCTAATCAAGTTTTCAAAAGCTAATTATGAGATTATAATAGCCTGTCACGCAAGACATAACCTCAATTTCATGGTTCATGGTTGGGAACCTGTAGCTAGCGATCATATGTTGAGGGATTTTGCCTATGGTCAGCTGGACATGGAGTAGCTCAATCAAGTTATTTTTCTTGCCCAATCAAGAGGTGTGACTGTTTTTTATGTAAATAGAAAAAACTCCTCCTTTCATTTTTTTTCTCTTTTCAGAAGATGGCATGAATGTGTGATAGGCATTGTAACCTTGCACTGTTGGGGTGTTTTCTGCAGCACTGAACAATATCTCTATAACTGCACAGACATTAGCATTTTCCAGGGTGAGGAGTGCTTCCAGGTAGTGCTCTTTCCTGTTAAGACTCCTAGCAGTGAGCAATACCTTCATCTTGGCATTAGAAAAATGTGTTACTTTGGTAGGTCAGTTGGATTGGCACTGCCTTTTAAGCACTAAGGGGATGCAAACTAGCATGGTTTGCACACCTGAAAATACTAGAATCACTGACCATTTAGCCCAACATACTACTCATGGGGGATTTTAACTAATCATCCATAAACTAGGAAACACACATGACCACTAAAATGCAGGCTCAGAGATTCCTGGATTTTGTCAATGCAAATGCTCCAGAACAGCTGGTCTGTACTCCCACTAAGGACTCAAATATCCTTGACAGAGTATTCACAAACATGGGGGAAGTAGTATACCTCACCCAAGCCTAATGTCCTCATTGGTAAGATCAGATCATAAATTGGTCGTCTTTGAAATAGATGTTAAGGTAGAAACACTAACAAGCCCTAAAACACTAAAACATTTTTCCAAGGCAGATTACCTTCTATTAATTAGTAACGTAGGTAATTTTAAATCTCCTTGTAATCCTGAAAAAATTGAAGCCTATGCAGATGTATACATGAATGCCCTGTACAATCACTTAAACAACTGCATAGAAATGGCAGTACCAGACTGATCGTCTAACTAAAAAAACAAGTCACCATGATGGACCCTTGGCATAAAGAGACTATACAACAGAAGGAAGAAATTCCTGTCTAGAACTAAGTGAGAGGGTGTACAACAGAGAAAAAGCATCCTGCATTTGTCCCAACAGGCACATCAGGGGTCTAATCAAGTTTTCAAAAGCTAATTATGAGATTATAATAGCCTGTCACGCAAGACATAACCTCAAAACAGTTTTGTAGTTATGTCTGAAATCTTAAGGGGATCACTCAGCAATGTGCTGAGTTGGCTGTAGATGCCACTACCTATACTCATGCAGAAGAAATAGCATACCTTATAACAGATAAATTCAGCTCAAATTTCCCTCTTTTCATCACCTCCAGTCACAGCCCATGACATATCCCCTACCATTCCTTTGGCTGTTATCTCAAAAAAACAGGTCATCACTGCTCTCTCTGAAGCTGGAAGCATGCATCAATGGGCCCTGACAGCATCCTAGGTTGCCTATTAAACATGAGCTAGCAGGCCCACTCTTATCTCTGTTTAACCCAAGTTTCCAGAGAGGTTATATCCCACTAGAGAGGAAAATAGCAATCGTCATCTCTCTGTACAAGAGGGGATCATCAACAGATCCAGGAAACTAACAACCCATAGGTCTGACTAGCCTGTCGAAAGGATAATCATGGATCTGATTAACAATGACATAGGAAATCTCCAGACTTTAGACCCAACCCAGTTTGGCTTTGTTAATGGAAAACCTGCCTGTTCAATCTGGTGGACTTCTTTGAGAAAGTCATCAAGGCCATGGATGAGGGTAAGACAGTGCATAACACCTACCTTGACTTGGCCAAAGTACTCGGGTACTACAGATATTTTATGGGCAAACCTTTATGTCACCAGATACATAGCCAAATGGCTCACAGATAGGACACATTGTCAGAGTGAGGGAATCCACATCCAGCAAGAGTCCAGTCATTAGTGAAGTACCGCAGAGCTCAGTGCTGGGCCCCCTCCTGTTTGGGATATACTTATCAAATGTCAAGGCAAATGTAGATGGCTGTTGGCTGATCACATTTGCTGATGACTGCAAGTTGAAGACAATCATCGACTCTCCAAACAATGCTGATATCCTACAGAAAGGTCTGATGCAGACTAATAACTGGTGTCAGATCCATGGCCTCAAACAAAATTTGAAGACATGCATAACAATACCCTTTGAGAAATCAAATAACCTTGCAAATTACACCACCGATAGCACCCCCCCCCCCAAGAGTGGACCCAATGGTGAGTGATCTGGGTACTCAGATAATTAGTAATCTGATCCTTGACCACCATGTGTCCATGGTGGTGAGGGAATCCTTCTATGTGTGTCAGGTTGGCCATAATGGGTAACAATTTGTATGCCCAAAAAATGGCCAAACTATTAGACACCGACACTTATGCCCCAGTTAGTCTGAATGAACTCAATACAGCATATAAAAAATAAAAGACCACTTGAATGACCTCTTTATTGAACAGCTAGTTAATATGTCCCTGTTGAACTGTTTAACTATGCTAGCCCTGAGTACACCAGTTTATTTGGTGTCCCTAAAATTCACAAATCCCTGGTTCATCCACCAATGAGGCTGCTTGTTGATGCCCGTCAAAGTATTACCTACCCTATAGCAAAGGTAGTACACAGTATATTAAAGAAATACTTGAAAGACGGAGGCAAAATCTGCAAGGACATCTGGAGATTTTTTTCCAAATTAAATGAGCTCCCATACCAGGAGAACTATAACTTTCTGGTGATTGACATCAGAGATCCATACACATCAATACCACAAGTGGAGGGGATTGAATGGATTGACTGATTCCTCAGGGAGAAAGGGGAACCTCCAGCCAAGATCAGGTTAGTGAGTACTTTATTGGATATTATTTTAACCAACAACTATTTCCTTTTTGATAAACAATTCTACTTGCAAAAGTTGAGGTGGCAATGGGGTCCCCATGTGGGGCCTGCTTTGCAAATACAGTTATGGCCCAATGGGAAAAGGAATACATTTTCAAGAAGGAAAACCTATGAGAAAGGATATTCTTCTATACTCACTACCTGTATGATATTTTTTGTCATTTATAAAGACAATGTAGATGAAGTGGTTGAGTTTGTAAGCTACTTGAACCAAACCACTGAATTCCTAGAATTCACATATACCTTCCATGAAAATTAAATAGTATACCCTGATATTGAACTAGTATGAGATAGGGCCCAAAAGAGACTGACTTCTAGGATACATAGGAAGAATACATTTTCGAACAGATATGTACATTATAGTAGTTCACATTCTTTCCATCAAAAAAAGTCAGTAATTAAGTGCCAACTAGTCCGGGCTACAAGGATGGTGATAGTTAAGAGCGATTTTATCAAGGAATGTAAAAAAATAAGTAATATGTTCATCACAAGAGGTTACCCCAGGGAACTTATCTCGGAAATTACCACTGAGATCCTTTATAAAAGGTCTAATGGTATATACAATCCATTGTTAGGAGGGGATGAGTTTTTGAGTAACCTAGAGTATTCAAGAGATTTGGCTAGCAAAACCAACCAAAAACCAAGTATGTCCCCTATCAGCTTTATATTGACCTTCAGCTTGGAAAGTAGGCACATACTAGCCATAATAAAGAAAAACTGGAGCCTTCTTAGCAATGACTTAGGCCTTCATACAAAAATAGGGTTCACTCATTCATTTACATTTTGGAGATGGAACAATTTGAAAGATTTGCTTGAAAATCACAGCATGGGATTAGTTAGACACCCTGGTATGGCTAGGTGTGAATCTTGTAATTACTGCAAATTCATGGACATTGGCCACACGTTCCACATTAGAAACCAACATTATACCATAACATCTGGTAGGTTTAATTGTAATTCTACCCTTGTGGTCTACCTAGCCCAATGCCAATTATGTTTTGCCTTTTACATCGGGAAGACCAACCGAAAACTGAGAGAGCATGTATACAAGCACATATATAACATCAAAAAGGAAAAAACTGAAAATGCACTAGCAAACTACATTAAGTTGAACCCCACGCACAGTTTCAAACTTAGAGTTGTTAACCACATTACAAAAGATATAAAGGGTGGACTAAGATTTTTACTATAAGAGAGGCTGGAATTAATGTAGCAGATCCAGTTAGATGTTTGCCACTATCCCGGCCTTAATGAATCCTGTTCCATACAGTGCCTTCTAAGACTTAAGAATTTAACTAGATAATATTAGGTAGGCTTAGAATTTGCGCCACTAGACTAACTGTATGTAAATTCTACTGTTTAGGGAACTATAAGATTTGGAATTGAGGAAGTTCAGATTAGATCTGTAGGCAGGTTACAATTGTAGTCAGCTCGAGAAACTAACTTTCAAAATATGAAAAGTAATATCACTATTACTACTATTACAAACCATTATCACCACCATTATTATTTTATTATATTATTACATTTTTTATTAATTACCATTTTACTAGCTGTAAAATGATTAAGGAACTTATTTTACTTGTGTGATACAGTTCTTTTTTTCTATTTTTTCTACTTATTAGTGGTCATGAGAGACATGTATAGGGTTATAATGGCCAGTAATGTCTAACTCCAAACTGGGGGGTAAGCGAGAAATACATAAGAAAACCTGAGGACACCATGTGGTAGTGGGTAGAAAATACACACATAAAATACTAACTCATACAAAAATAAGATTTATATATTTACACCTGTGGTGTTAATTTAAGGGCTTACTAGTTTTTCTTGTTTTTCAGACTGCTATAATATTCCACCTCACTGGGTAGTATATCCAGAAGGATCAACTCTAAATGTTACATGTTGGGTTGAAACTGGCTAACTATGCACAATATTCTTTAACTATTTTTTAAACATTTTTTTCAGCAATCTTTAATTTTTACAATGGCCAGTTTTTACAATAGTGAATTATTTATGTCTGTACTTAATGATTAGTGACTTTTAGTATCTATTACCCAATTAAGCAAGAGGGAATGAGAGTGAGTATTTAAGAAAAACCTGACTTTGCAACAATTATCTGAAGAAGTCTAGTTATTAAACTAGATGAAAAGCGCTTAATCTGATTTGTTTGCCAGTATTTATCTGATTTATTTTATTCTTGTATATCTGCTTATTTTAATTAAAGGGCTGTGGTGCCATCTGTTTCCGGTTCATTTTTGTTTTGAGTACCTTAGTTTGTTGTGGCATTTGTGGTTTTCACGATGTGTGTCAGGTTATTAGTAAAGGCATGGCATCCAGATTTAAGGATGTGATAGTACCACTGTACTCAGCCCTCAACAGACCAATAATTGAGTACAATGTACTCTTTGGCATGTGCCTCATCAGGCACCTGCCACAGTTGGAATATCCTCAGAGGTTTCTCAACAAACAAAACACAAGGTATAAGCAACTTGTCATATGCAGATAATAAAAAGCCCTATGACTGTATTCGGTTTTCTACCAATTGCTGAGGTACGATTGGTGCCTGACCTACAAGGTAGTCTTTGACACAGCCCTGCTGGACAGTTTGCATATTCACAAAACTAGCTTCATGATGGTTATCCACTCCAAAGATCTACTGAATAGATCATACTGTAGAACCACTTCTTTGTTCCACAGATTGCCCCTCCTCTGAACTTGGTTTCCTATTCACATGAAGAAGAGCCATTCCCTGACCATCTTGAAGTGCAATCTGAACCAATGGTTGGGAAATCCCAAATTCACTCCCAGGATAACACCCACTTCCCTTATGAACAGAAGTTATCTGTAAAAAATGTCAAAACCCTGCTTACTGACTTTTGTTATTTTTCCCACTGGGATAGAAAATTCAATAAAATATGGGTAAAACTGGCTAAGCTTTTAAGGGCTCTTGAGCCATCAGCCTAGTAATTTCCTGTGAACCTATAAAATGACATGGCATTGATTGTACTTTTTATGTTTAGCCCTATTTTGTTTGGGGGCAATCCTACTGCAACACAAAGGATTGATATTATAGGGAGCTAGACCAACCACTGAGGATGAGACCATCATATCTCCAAAGTGGCTATGACAATACCACTACAGGCAACACAGACACCCTTCAACTCTGGATCCCAGTCTGTCAGTGTTGCCTCCACAACACCCGCACTAACTGCTCCAACGGCATCAGGTATCTCTGATACAGGACTATGCACTGGTACTCAGTGTGAGTAGTACTAGTGGAGATGGTGATTTCACCAGGAATCAGAAACTGATGGGGCTGGTGTAGGACATATTGCAGAGGGACCTCAATGCCCAAATCAGCAGAACTGGCAAAGTCCTGCATAGAATAGCTGAGTCTATGCCCCATCCAGTATTGCCCCAAGTATCTGCAACAAGAGACAGTGATGACAGCCCTGAACATGAGAACTACTCTAGATTCTCTCTATACTCATGCTGGACCTGGATGCACCTTTGATGTCTCCTGTATGTCTCTACCCCACCTACTGAAGCCTGTTATTTCTTATCACCTTCCCCAACATCTTTCTCTCTGCAAAAAAAAAAAAAAGTGAGCACCTGCCCTACAAATTACATCCCATACATGGCCCTCCACCTTGCTTGGCATTGTAGAGTAATGATAAATGGAGATAAATGATATTTCACACCCTATTGCTAAATCTCCAATATTACACTAGTGCAGTTATAGTCACACAAATGTCCTTAGCCTTACTGAGGTATAGAAATACAGAATGGCAGTACCATCAGGAGACAGTTACTTTCACGTTTGTTGGGCTGTAGAATGTAATGTACACATTATGGGATGTTACAGTTGTCATTACTGTGATGAAATCCCCAAACTAAGACCTCTGTAAGAGACAAATAGCCAGCACTCAACTGGAGCAAACATCTTTTAATGTACAACAACAGACCGGTTTTGGCTCAATGGCCATTTTCAATGTAAAACACCATCAGTACATACACCACCTTATATATCCAAATGTAATGGAATAATTAACCCCATTAAACAATTATTGTTCATGAAGACAAAGTGAAAACAGTCCTTCCAATTTCACAATCCAGGATTTTTCTTTTCTGTTTAACACATTATGCCAACCACTTTTCATTTATCTGTTTCCCAAAATTCTATCAATGGCAATACATTTAAAGGTAGCTGTCTTTTGTGTAATGGTATGTTTATATAAAGCATTAGCTGAATATTTATGTATTTTACATTTGTTAACCATGGGTGTCTGACTGAGCCAAAAAGGCCCTTTTTCAGCAGAGGCCTGGGGAGAAAAGCTCCACATAGAAAAATTACAGATACATTTAGATAGTTCGACATGATCAGTATACACACAAATTACAATAGAACATGTTTTTACAGTGGTATGTAGCACATCAACAGTTACAGTGGAGAGAACAAACAAGAAAATTATTTAAAAATAAAGGTAATTAATAGATTTGTGGTGCACAGCTGAAATTTGGAACATAGGCAGAATACGTACATAGTACACAGGTACAGTACATACATTGTATATTAGCTAGTGTTTGTGACTAAGAGTGAAAACTATCATCAAGTACGCTAGGTTTAGTATGTGTACCTTATCCACTTTCACTAGCCTGGGGAGCAGTTACGGCGCTGCCAACTTTGCTTTAGATGTTGCCTAATGAGGTTTTTAAAGGAGGCTTTGGACAATGTGTTTTGTATGTTAGTGGGGAGAGAGTTCCATTTTTTAGCCACTGAACTACTATATAGTGTGTCTTCAAAGCTATTGCAGCTGTTGGTGACTTCTGCTAGTAGTTTGCTTGATGATATAAGAGGTCTTTTGGCTGAGTGTTGTTGTACTAGGTTTTTGAGGGCAGGACACTTATTAGGGAGGTAATAGAATGACAGAGGCAGAGCTGATTGTAGGTTAGGAGGTTGGGCAGTTCAAGCCAGTAGAGCTGTCTCAAAGCAGTACAGTGATGAGTTCTATATGAACAATTTGCAGCAAAGTGGGCAATTCTGTTATAGCAGGCTTCCATTTTGCTTGGTTCAGTTTTGTTGAGATTAGTCAGAATGGGAGATGCATAGAGTAGGGTGGATAGAAGTTGGGAGTGAGCAATGGCTGAGCTTTTGTTGTTGGTAAGAAATGGTTTGATACTGTAGAGTGATCCCAGTTTGGCATGTGCTTTTTTAATAGTTAAGTTGAGATGACTATCAAATTTTAGGTGGGAGTCTATGATTATTCCCAATAGCTTAGCCTGTGCCACTGGAGCAATTAGTGTAGCATTTGTGGAGTAGATAGTGAATTGGCTGTTATCAGTGTTTTAGTTAGAACTCGTTATAATCATAAGCTGAGTTTTCTTTGGAATGAGGATAAGTTGGGCTTTGGCAAGATGGTTTTCAGCATCAGAGAATGCTAGTTGAGTTGTTTGTGGGAGGGTGGGAATGTTTTTTGCAGTCCAGATTAAGGTATATCATCTGCATACTGAATGATAGATGCATGCTGTGTGGTGGTATGGAGGTCATTTGTGATGATTGTGAATAGTAGTGGTCCTTAGAGAATCCTGTGGGACTCCTATAGTTTTGCGCAGCTGAGGAGAGAGAGAATTTTCCAATTTCACAGCTTGGTACCGGTCAGTTAAGTAGCTTTGGAACCAGGTAAGAGTGGAATTTGATAGGTGATATTGGTTTAGTTTGTTTAGCAGGATTTGGTGTGAGACTGTGTCAAATGCTTTGGACATATCCAAAAAAAGAGTTGACACCTGCAGGCCTACGCTTTTGAGATGGTTTACTGTGTCTGTGAAGCAGAGGAGGGCTGTAGTGGTACTATGGGCAGGTCTGAAACCATGTTGAGTAGGTGACAGGATGTTGCTGTTTAGGAGATATTTTAGCACCTGGGTATGGATGCATTTTTCTAGGATTTTACCAGGGGAAGAGTAAAGCAATGGGTCTGTAGTTATTAAGTTTAGTGGAGGTCCCGCCTTTTGTATGGGTGTAACATAGGATATTTTCCAGAGTTTGGGCACATAGTTTTCAACAACTGGGATAGCAATATCGTCTGCTGTGAGTTTCAAGAAATAGCTGGGGAGTAGGTCGGCTGCTGTTGATGAGGTTTTTAGTTTGGTGAGCATGCTTTTGATACAAGTGGTGGAAACGTTTTTGAGAGTAAAGCTTGTATTAGTGTTATTTGTGTTGCGGGGATAGTGAGTTTGGAAATGTCCTGTGATACTAAGGATAGAATTGAGTTCACAAAGTAGGAGTTGAATTGTGTTTTGATGGGAACTTTAGTGTCAGGGGTGGTTGGTTTGGGGGTAGCCTTTTGGGTGAGTTTTAGTTGCTGGTTTACATTTTCCCAAAATTTTGGGGGGTTGTGTTGATATTTAGTTTGTAATGTTGTGTAGTAGGATGTTTTTCCAGCCTAATGCATTTTTTTTGCATGGTTGCGCAGTTCTTGGTACTTTGTTAGGCTTTGTGTTTCTTTGGTTCTTTGTTAGAAAAGCCAGGCAGTATCTCTGGACTTGAGGATTTAAATGGTTTCTTTACTAATCCAGGGGTTTGTAGAGGTTCTAACCTTGATTTTGTGTAAAGGAGCAATAGTGTCTAGGTGTTGCAGAAATGTTTTGCTGAAATATGCTGCAGCCTGGTCAAGTGGGAGGGTTTTTAGGGGGGGGGGGTCCAGTCACAGTAAAGTATTGAGGACCTCAGGAGAGAATTATTTTGCGCTTCTAGTGGATTTATAGTTAGTTGTTTTACATATGCTTGTTCTACTACATATAAGGTATATTATATTCTGGTCACTTAAGGTGTCTAGGAGACTGCCTGTGTGGGAGTACAATGTGGGGTTGTTAGTTAGTACCCAGTCAAGGATGGATTCCCTTTCAGATTTTTTTATCACATCTAGTTGGAATTTGGACTAGCTGCTGGTAGCCATGGAGATTTATTAGATTACTTGGTGGTTCTGACATATAAGTGAACCAATCTAGGTTGAAATCCCCCAGAATAAGAGTTGCTTGTGAATATGTGGAAGAACACCAGGATAAGAAGTCTTCAAGGCTAGCAGGTGTATTACCAGGTGGAATATAGATCACAATTGTGGTGATGACCTTTTTAGGGTGAAGTTGCAGTTGTGAGATATGTATGTCCCGATTATTGGGGGAAGTGTAGGGGTTTGGTAATTGACATACAGTTAAGTTGGAATTATACAGTAAGGCAGTTCCAGCCCCTTTACAAAGTGGTCTGTCTTGTCTAATGATATTGTAGTCAGTAGGGGGAATGTCTGAGTTAGCTATGCTTTTATTTAGCCAGGATTCTGTTAAAGCAACTATGTCTGGGGAGTAGTGTGCTATAGTGGCCTGAAGTTCATGGTTGGTTTTGCTGCTGTTGTTGAGTTGCCTAGGGATGAAGATAGTGGGGGTGTTATGTTCTGACATTTGTGTGGAGCAGTCTGTGTTGGACAGGATGGATTTGGGCCTGGGTTAGGGTGGATGACCCCACTTATGGTGAGCCTGGTGTTAAAATGGTGATACATATGTTGGGAGTTTGGTGATGAGTGTGAGACAGTATTGTGTTTTTTTGAGTAGGAATGAGAGCATATGTGTTTAGTTCTGAATTGGTCTATTATGTAGTTATTGAACAATTGTGGGCAGATATTATTATAATGTGTGGTGTCTGTATATGAGAGTGCATAGTATAGTGTTGTGCTACTAAGGTTTGGAATATTGTTTGAGTGATAACTTGTGGCGTTATAAAGAATTATGAGAAGACAGACTAGACTTAGTTGTGTGATAGTCATGGTTATAAAGTTTAAGTTGGTTCTAGTTGGATGTGTGGATAGGAATTATAGGGTTGCACTTAATGTGGATGGGTAAGTAGTGTGGGGTGCTGCAATAATGCCTAGTGGGAATGAGAGTGGTTGGGAGTATTTTGTGGTGGAGCAAGTGGGTGTGGTGTAATGTGATCTGACTTGAGGAGCTGTGATTGGTGGAGATGAATGTGAGGTTGAGCTGTGGGTGTGGTTGTGATTACTATAAATGTAGAGGTAGTGGGGGTGGGAGGGAATTGGGGGCAGGGTAGGGGAGTGGAGAGAACCCGACCATTAGCGAGGGCGAACGGAGTGGGACAGAGTAGACCAAGACAAGAGTAATGGGCTGCAAAAAGTAAGTGTTACTTTAGAAATCTGAAGACTTTAAACAAAATTCTGAGGTCTAAGGGCTTACCAGCAAACAGAATTCAATAGCTGAAGAGCACTTGTGTCCTGGTGGGAGACTAGTAATTTAAAGATGGCTCCATGCTCAGCAGGATTCTAATATAGACTTAGTATTGAGGAGGGGGCTAGCACAAGGGGTGTAAACCAGGTGGAATGCAAAGAAACCAGCAAAACCAGATTGGCAATCAGTGGAAATCTATCAGTGAAAACCTTAGAGGGGGTGAGTAATAATTCATACTCTACCTGTAAAGTGAAGGAGAGAAGAGACAGCAAAGTTTATTAAGGTTGGGAGTATGTCTTCACATTGACTTGCTTATTACTTGCCAGTTTGTGTGCAGAATAGAGTAGGGAGATACATTAGCAATGAAGGGGAATGTAAAGAGATGCAAATAAACAGGTGGGGGCTCATGTGATACAAATTAAGGCAGAAAGCACTGAGAGGGCTGCTTGATGGTTAATTTAATTACAGAGATCTGAATTAAATGTAAACTGTCTATTGGACAGTTAGGATTATTGCACAAGCTGGGGAGGGAAGGACACAAGGCTACAACAGTCAGTTTTATTAACATGCTGAAAACTACTAAGAAACACTGCTAATGTTATAGCTTCACTCTCATAACACATACAAGTAGAATGCCTAGGTGGACTGACCCTGCTCTTGAAGCTCAAAATGTATATCCTTGTTTAGTTCTGCAGTACTGATTCCTTCTTAGACTGTATGGGTGTGGTGTTAGCTGCAGACAATTGCTGAAGAGCACGTGTGTTCTGGTGGGAGACTAGTAATTTAATCTAATCTAACTAGTAATTTAATCTAATCTAACTAGTAATTGAGTAATCTAAAGAAGAAAAAATATCTATTTCTAATACTGCTTAGATGTTCTGAAATACATAATTCTAATAGTCTGGAGGTCTGACCAAGATAAAAAAGCTGTGCAGGAGCAAATTGCCAGATAAAATGCCCAATCACTGTTACAGTTAACAAACATTCTTATGGAAAAAACTTTCGATGCATTGCTACTTGAAAACTCCTTTGTTGGACAAATACATTTACAGAAAGAACAATGGCCACAAAGATGACATCCAACCAATTGTGTGCCATCTACAGTAGTTTGTACAGAGTGTGCTAAAGGCAAAAAATGTTTATAATAACTGAAATAACTACCTAAAGTTTTACCTTTATGAAAAGAAAATGAACATCTTTGACCTAATAACTCACATAATCTATCATCTGTCAAAAGAAGGTTTAAGATCCAGCTCCTCAATATTTCTATCTCCTTCCCAAAATTCACAAGGACATGCACAAGCCCCCTGGTAGACCTATAGTCTTTGGTAAGGGCTCCCTCACTGAACATCTGTCTGCTACCTTACTATCTATTTAAAGCCAGTGTTATCTGGGGTGAAAGCCAGGATACAGGACACTACCAAATTTCTGAACATCATTTCTGATGTCCAGTTAGAGAGAAATTGTTTATTATGTGCATTGGATATTACGTTCTTGTATACTAGTATTCCTCACTGGGCAGGTTTTTGTGCTCTAGAATATTGGTTAGATAGAATGCACTTGTAAAGTCTTGGCTTCAACACATTTTTGTTATATTTGGCTGAGCATGTGTTATCTAAAAATGTATTTCTCTTCAATGCCAAATGTTTGTGCAATTGAGAGGTACAGCTATGGGTGCATCTTTTGCACCCATTTATGCTGACCTTTTCATGTGGTATTTGGAACAGATAATTGTATATGATATACATCATATTTTTCTTGGAGAAATTAACATCTGGCGTAGATTTCTGGATACCTGCTGAGTGGTGTGGAAGTCGGACGATGTATATTTACAGGAATTCATCCAATATTTGAACAGAAACAAATGGGGAATCATATTTACAGTAAATTATAATGTTTCATCTATTTCTTTCTTAGATGTTACTGTATCTAAACTATCTGATGGGACTTTGTCCAGCACATTATATAGAAATTCCCATCATTCGAATACGTTACTTCACGCCTCCAGCTGTCTTCTTAAACATATCATGGTGAATATACCCAAGTCACAGTTTATGAGAATACACAGAATATGCTCAAATACTGAAGATTATATACATTTTGACAAAGACTTAATAAATCGTTTTACTGAATGTGGTTACCTAATGGCAAAGGTTAGACAGACTAGTAGGGAGGTACAGTTACTTCCAAGAAGTGAGCTTCTTAAATATAGAAGTCATGCCCATTGTCCAGATAACAAGATCAGATTTACTACTGCTACCTACAGCAGAAGCACTCATAGATTTTTAGATCTGGTATGACAACACTGGGACATTCTTTTGACAGATGATAGATTATGTGAGTTATTAGGTCAAAGATGTTCATTTTCATTTTGTAAAGATAAAACTTTAGATAGTTATTTCAGTCATTCTAAAATTTTTTTGCCTTTAGCACACTCAATACAATCTACTGTAGATGGCACACAATTGGTTGGATGTCATCCTTGTGGCCATTGTTCTTCCTGTAAATTTATTTGCCCAACGAAGGAGTTTTCCAGTAGAAATACATCAAACGTTTTTTTCCATAAGAGTGTTAGGTAACTGTAACAGTGATTGGGCAGTTTATATGGCAGTTTGCTCCTGCAAAGCTTTTTATGTTGGTCAGACCTCCAGACCATTACAATTATTTATTTCAGAACATCTAAGCAGTATTAGAAATAGATACTCAGCTAATGCTTTATATAAACATACCATTACACACAAGACAGCTACCTTTAAATTTATTGTCATTGATAGAATTTTGAGACACAGATCAATGAAAAGTGGTTGGCATAATGTGTTAAAGAGAAAAGAAAAATCTTGGATTGTGAAATTAGGAAGACTGTTTTCACCTGGTCTTAATGAGCATTTGTAATAATTGTTTAATTGGGTTTAATTATTCCATTATATTTGGATATATAAGGTGGTGTATGTACTTATGGTGTTTTACGCTGAAAAAGGCCATTGGGCCAAAACTGGTCTGTTTTAGTACATTAAAAGATATTTGGTCCAGTTGAGTGCTGACTATCTGTAATAAAAGAATGGGGGGTAGGAAACATAGGTCCAAAAATAGGAATTGATGGGTCTCTGGAGACAATGCTGAACTTTGTAAAACCCAGGTAGCGTCCCCAAGTAATGTGATTAACATCTCTTCAGTGGTTCTGTCTGAATCTGAATGTCTGTTACTGAACAAAGGCCTGAATTTCATTCCAGGGTTTTTTGCCCCTGAAGATGTCTTTGTTGAAGATTTATATGCATTTTTCAGACTGCGCAATCTTAAATTATATTTTCAGAATGTTGAATGTGTTAGTAAAAATAGTGGCTTCAAGTTTAATAAATCAACATTTGTTCTACCTATGAATAAGAATGTGGAGGTATTTCAAAAATGCAAACTCAAAGAGTTGCACTTTGGTTTAAATGGTCAACAATATGTTTCTCCTTTAAATTTGTCTACAGAAGAATTGAATGTCCTGACATAGTTGAAAAATAATAAAAATATTGTTATTGTTCGAGCTGATAAAAGTGGAGCAACAGTTATAATGGATAAATCATTGTATGTTGCTAAAGCAGATAATCACTTACAAGATGTTAGATTTTATACTTGTATGCCCCATGATCCCACATTTGATTTCAAAAAGGAAATTGATGCATTTTTGGAGTCTGCTATTAGTAAATGAATTATAGATAAACGTACTATGTTTCATTTGAAGGTTTAAGATCCATCTCTTCAATATTTCTCTCTCCTTCCTAAAATTCACAAGAACATGGACAAGCCCCCTGGTAGACCTATAGTCTCTGGTAAGAGCTCCCTCACCGAACCTATGTCTGCTTACCTTAATATCTATTTAAAGCCATTGTTATCCGGGTGAGAGCCAGGATGCAGGACACTACCAAATTTCTGAACATCATTTCTGATGTCCAATTAGAGCCAAATTGGTTATTATGTACATTGGACGTTATGTCCTTGTATACTAGTATTCCTCATTGGGCAGGTTTATGTGCTCTAGAATATTGGTTAGATAGAATGCCCTTGTACAGTCCTGGCTTCAACACATTTTTGTTATGTTTGGCTGCATATGTTATCTAAAAATATATTTTTCTTCAATGCCAAATGTTTTTTGCAGTTGAGAGGTACAGCTATGGGTGCATTTTTGCACCCATTTATGCTAACTTTTCATGGGGTATTTGGAACAGATAATTATATATGATTTACATCATAGTATTTTTCTTGGAGAAATTTACATCTGGCGTAGATTTTTGGATGACTGTTGGATAGTGTGGAAGTCAGACGATGTATATTTACAGGAATTTGTCCAATAATTGAATGAAAACAAATGGGGAATCAGATTTACAGTAAATTACGATGCTTCATCTATTTCTTTCTTAGATGTTATTGTATCTAAATTATCTGATAGGACTTTGTCCAACACATTATATAGAAAACCCCATCACTCGAATATGTTACTACATGCCTCCAGCTGTCATCCTAAACATATCATGGCAAATATACCCAAGTCACAGTTTATGAGAATGCACAGAATCTGCTCAACTACTGAAGATTATATACATTTTGACAAAAGACTTAATAAATCGTTTTACTGAATGTGGTTACCCAATGGCTAAGGTTAGACTGACTAGTAGGGAGGTACAATTACTTTCAAGAAGTGTGCCTCATAAATATAGAAGTCATGCCCTTTGTTCAGATAACAAGATCAGATTTACTACTACCTATGGCAGAAATACTCATGGATTTTTAGATTTGGTACGACAATATTGGGACATTCTTTTGACAGATGATAGCTTATGTGAATTATTAGGTCAAAGATGTTCATTTTCTTTTCGTAAAGCTAAAACTTTAGGTAGTTATTTCAGTCATTATAAACATTTTTTGCCTTTAGCACACTGTGTACAAATTACTGTAGATGGCACACAATTGGTTGGATGTCATCCTTGTGGCCATTGTTCTTTCTGTAAATTTATTTGCCCAGCAAAGGAGTTTTCCAGTAGAAATACATCTAAAGTTTTTTCCATAAGAATGTTTGGTAACTATAACAGTGATTGGGCAGTTTATCTGGCAGTCTGCTCCTGCACAGCTTTTTATATTGGTCAGACCTCTGGGCCATTAAAATTACATATTTCAGAACATCGAAGCAGTATTAGAAATAGATATTCAGCTAATGTTTTATATAAACATACCATTACACACAAGCCAGCTACCTTTAAATTTATTGTCATTGATAGAATTTTGGGACACAGATCAATGAAAAGTGGTTGGCATAATGTGTTAAACAGAAAATAAAAATCTTGGATTGTGAAATTGGGAGGACTGTTTTCACCTGGTCTTAATGAACATTTGTAATAATTGTTTAATGGGGTTTAATTATTCCATTATATTTGGATATATAAGGTGGTGTATGTACTGATGGCGTTTTACACTGAAAAAGGCCATTGGGCCGAAACCGGTCTGTTTTTTTACATTAAAAGGCATTTGCTCCAGTTGAGTGCTGGTTATTTGTCATCTTATTACTGTGATGAAGCCTGATTCCTACATTCTGATACATTCCTCAACGCTTTTCTCTTCTGTCACTGTCCCCTCAAATGTGTAATTTTTGATTTGTGAAATATGATTCCTTTATGGTCTGCTGAGATAATGCTCAGGTCTATAGAATGCTTTTACATAGTGGCAAGTGGTCAAATTCAGACATATGTCAAACTCTATTTCCAATTTTTCATGTTAATATTACATGAGGTATTGTTGACTACATTTTTTATTATCCCAACATTATCCTGCTTATGTCTTAATCTTTGTTCCACGATCCTACCATGGCTAGCTCCATATTTCTGGACACTTTATTGTAAAGAGAATAAGAGAATCATTTTGATGAAAAATCTAAGAGTAACACACCACAAAGGTGCCAGAAATTACCCATAAACACAGATATTTTTATCTGTCTCCCCATGCCTCTATCTCTCTCCCCCTCGTCTTTGTCATCATTTCTCCACAGTATTTGCACAAACCCCGGCATTGAGCAGCTGTAGTGACTGGCTGAAAATATCAGTTCAAATCTTATGGCAAAAACTGGTGAAATTTGCGTTCAGCTGTGTTAGCCTTCTGCCTCTCACGCTACTGTGCTTAGTCTTACTGTGATATGGACAGGCATTCAGACTGATAGCTCTATGAAGAGGCAGTGATCACATGCTGAACAGGCAGCAAAGTTGAATCTACACCATATGGGGTATTTTGCTTGTAACTACTGTTATGAAGTATGCTGCATACAATCTCCCTTACTTTATAGTATTTCCACAGTGCCTTCAAATGTGAATGTTTTAGCACCTCACATTTGCCTTGCTTTGTAGAGTGATCATGCACATAGACAGTCAATGAAGACTGTGAGATATTTGAATCCAGCGTCAGTTGTGAAATGATGAACATTATCATTTATCACAGTTAAATCTTTAGGTATCACTACAAATTATCATTCATTTATGGTTTTACCTTTCAATGCTAGAGCGGCTGAGATGAGAAAAAATATTTAAAAAAAAATGGACGGCTTTTTTTTGGTACTGTAGACCTGTTAACAAAGTTGGGTAATGACCCTGGATTTGGATGCAGAAGAGATAAGAACATTAAAGATATTTTGGAACAGGCTAATAGGCAAGCCAATGCTACGAACATGGCAACCTATAAGATGTTGAAATTTGGTACCTGCCCACAATGTAGATACATTTTGCATTGCGGTTCTTAGCAGTAATGGGGAATTTAACTGCTTTACTAGAGGGGTAGTTTATTTAGCCACTTGTAACCTCTGTCCAGCATTTTATATAGACAAAATTGAGCGATGGTTGTACAAAACAATGAGCATATTTAGGAAGGGCGCTACGAGAAATGCACTTGTAAAACATGCAAAAGTTTATGTGGATTCCCAAAAAAAAAATTGTATTTTTTTTGTATTGGAAAAAGTCCCACCTAATGAAAGAAGGGGATGCAAGTAGTATAGATTAGAATACAGAGTCTTTTTTAGCAATTGTGTACTAATGGCTCCCAAGCACAAGCCTTTATGATAAGATATCAAGTAATAACATTTCATGTCTAAGGGCTACTAAATTATAACAATTGATTGGTCATATAATAAGATATTCATAGTATGTAATTATTTATAAATGATTCATATAATGGACTGTTATTATTAATGTGACAGAAATGTTTGATTGGTTGATTTTATTAACACATGATACACACTAGTTTTATTTTGTATGTAGTTTAGATTGCTTCAATCATTCTGACAAAAAATGAAAGCATTAAATCTATTTATTCCCTGTGAAGTTTTTTGCTTTATGTAGTTTTTTTATTTTATTTTATTTTTTTTTAGTGGTCTGTTTGTTATACCACAGTGTCTTTGTTTTCTCTGGGTACTAATTTTCTGTGACACCTCATCATGTCCTCCCAGGAATTATAGGATGAGACAGGAGCTATTCTAGTACTTCACTGAATAACTGTGTGAAAACTAGTGATCTCAGTCTGCTAGTGAAGTTATTGACTTAAGTGGCTTCAAAATTGGATTGTGTCAGTTTGACTAACCCATTATCTATAGTAATGCAGTTTAACAACCACAACATGCCAGTACTGATAGAAGATGTGACACATCAGGTTGGATAACTAATGATTGTTCTATGTCCAAGTACTTCCCAAAATGAAGGTCATGCCAATTCCATTAATATTAGTAATGTCAGTGTCACCAGGAAGGAATATTTAAATTTGAAGTCTTGGTTGAGCAAACCAATTAAGTTGGGTATACTCAGTAAACAAGTGTCAACATCTGAAACTTTGGTGACCAAATTGAAAATTTTTGAAAAAATGTTTGCCAAGTACATGAGCCTACAGCTTTACAGGGCTTTTCACATGGATTGTACCTCCACGTCGAGAGTACCTGAAGGACTATGGTTAAGCAAATACCCTAATGTCATCATTTCTTGGTCCATTTTACACAATGACTTATTGGACCTTTTTCACAGGTGGGGCTTTGAGCTAATATCTCTCTTTATATACGATAATGAGAGCCAGCTAAATAAGTTAATAGATGACATTAATTCTTAACAACAGGACATTGCATATGACCTATTGTTTTAATCCTATGAGAACGAATATAATAACAGTTTTAACTGTGTTTATACAAGATGCAACTCTTTTGTTGAAAAGAAAGAAAAAATGCTACACCAGGACAATCCTGATATGAAAGTCACGGGGCTTATCTAGAATCCAAAGGAATTAATAAATTCCCTGACCCTGAGGAAGGGTTGAACAAAATACTGTATAATGTTTTAGATGATGGGTTGATGAACTTTTTTTTTTGTTTCTCCCCTAACCTATCACTAGAGACAGATACCATCCAGGACCAATGTTTCTATGGACAGACCCATGTAACAGCAAAACAGGCAGCCGAGGAAATGGGGCAAACTGAAGTAGAAGAAATAGAAAGGCAAGGGAAATGGAATTGTTAATTCAATCACCAAGTACTGTATACATCAATAGTATTAAAGTGTTTAATTATACCATTTAATGCCAGTAGAACTTAAACTCTATAGTAGAAAGCTTAGTTTCTCTTTGCAGTTTTCGGAGGAGAATAGATACACTAAGGGGGCTTACTATAAGAAGTAGTATCTGCAGTCCTCCTTTGACACCTGCACTCAACATTTGAAAAGATGTTTGAACTAGATTTATGAAACATGTTTTGTCATAAAAGTAAGTTTTTTTTTTAAATCTTGCTAAGGGGGAAAATAACTGTTTAACTCAGCTGATGAATGCTAGATAATTCATAATGATGAAAGGTGGGGGGGGTGTTTTTTAATAAGTAGTCTGGACTTGTTTTACTGTTCCTCGTTCAGAAGTGGGATTAATGTGTGTTACAATTAAATTGTTTTTTGGTTGAAGTAACTGAAAGCTGATTATGGTCTTACCAACAGCTTATTTCATTTTTTTATATGTTAAAAATTCAATGATCCTCTTAATTCTGAGGATTCCTAAAGTCCACAAAAATCAGGTTGACACTGCCCTTAGATCCATAGTGGCATATTCTGGTTTCAAGCCTGAAGCTTTGGTTAAATAAGAGAATATTAAACTAATGGACATTTTCATGACAAATCCCATGTTTTGAAAAACTTGCAGGATTGTGATGTCCAAATTAGCTTATTCAGATCCATTTTTCTTTTTTACCCTAGATGTTAAAGATTTATTTTGACTATCCCCCATTATACTGGTATGAAATGGATCCACCAGTCTTTGTTAGCAAGTAAGAAAATGACAAGCGATGATATTGTCATCATTAAGCAAGTGACAGAAATTATTTTGAAAAAAATTGTTTATTTTGAAGATTGTTTTTTCCCATAGATGAATAGGGTAGCTGCGTGACCACCCACAGTTCCAATTTATGGCAGCATAGTAATGTGATATTGTGAATCAAATGTAATTTTCAAAAATAGTCATTGGGCTTACATGTGTTTATAGCTGAGGTACCTGGATGACAGTTTTATCCTTTGGAGGGGATTAGCATACACTATTAACTGAAATGAAACCTTTTTGAATGATTATTTACACAACAGTAGTCACCATCCAATATGACAAAATGAAATGAAAACCTTGGTAAAGGTCAAAGGGTTCACCTTTCAATCTGGATATCCAAGAATGAGGTATTCCATCATGAAATGGGAAAATTTGAATGTTTTTTTTTTTTTCTTCAGAAGGGCATGCCCCAAAATATTATTAGACTACGTGGGCAGCAAGGTTCAATCAAAACACACAAGATTGTTTCCTTCTCTATTACGAAAACTTAATCAAGAAGTAATGAGAGATAAATCTGAGGTAATATTGCAAACTATTATTCAGTTATGGTTTTACCTTTTAAAGCTAGAGAAGCTGAGATGAGAAAAAAAATGTCATTTTTTTTTTTTTTTACAGTAAGCCCATTAAAGTTTGGTAATGGTCCTTGATTTGTATATAAAAGAGACAAGAGCATTCAGTGTTTGTTGGAGCAATGTAATAGACAAACTGATACTAAGAAGATGACAAACTATGGGATGTTGAAATGTGGTGTCTATCTACAATGTAGATGCATTTTTAGATTGTGTCAACACAGCAGTACCTAACTACACATGGGTTCTTAGCAGTAATGGGAAATTCAACTGCTCTACTAGCGGTGTGGTTTATTTAGCCACTTGTACCCTCTGTCCAGCATTTTATATAGGGAAAACTGAGTGATGCTTGAAGAAAATAATTTATGAATATGTTTATACAATTAAGAAGGGGGATATGAGAACTGTACTTGCAAAACATGTGAAAGTTTGTGTGGATTTCAAAAAAAAAATGTATTCTTTCTTTACAAAAATGAATCAACTTATGAAAGAGGTGGAAGATGGGACGATAAATTGGAACACACAGATATCTTTTTTGGAAAATGTGTGCTAATGCCTCCTAAGCAACAGACATTAATGATAATATATTAATTAATAGAGTTTTCCTTCTAAGTGCTGCTAAATAATAAACATTGGTTGGTCGTATTATAAAATATTTATAGTTTGTAATTATTAATTCATGCTTTTCAATATTTTTATAACTAGCTGTTTATGCAGTGATGAACTATTAGGATTGATGTGACACTGTTGTTTGATTATTTGTTTTTATTAATATTTGATTCACATTGGATTTATTTTATCAGTTCTTTCATTCTGAAGAAGTTTGGGAAATAAAATTAAAAAAAGTGCTTAATCTATTTATTCTTTGTGCAGTACATTCATTTTTAGTGGTCAGTTTGGTATAATGTTGTGACTTTGTTTTCTTATGTTGCTAGTTTACTGAAATGGGTCATAATCCGAACTGTCTAGATAACTGTACTCATTATGTGTGCCATGCTGGGCATGAAACAACATAGACCATTGCTAATTCATTTTCTAAATACCTCAAACATGTAATAATGCATCTGCTAATACTTTGCCATTGATTGCACAAATGAGTTTGTCAGTGCTCACTTCAGGAAGTGATTTTGACCAAAAAAAATGTAATTTCCTTATATTACATGTGCATGTTTTAATCACTTATTATAATCTAGATATGATAAGTTCACTGTGATGCTGTATAAGCAATACATAATGTAAATTATGTTTGCAGTACAATGCATTACACTTGCAAATAAAATACAGTGGTTTGGGACTTTTGCACATATTGCTGAGTGGTATTACATAGTATCCTTTCAAAATTTTTTTATTTATATTGCACTCTGTAAACACATTATAAATTATTTAGGATGAAACACCAGTAAATAAAGATTTGTTTACAATAATTCTGAACTGAACAGTCAAGAATGGGTTGTTACTTCACTGTTTCACAACTGTGATAATCATCCATCATCGGCATTGACAATATACCATAATGTGAAACAACTTTATCTCTCCATACTACCACAATTTCCATGAATGAAAGGATATATAATTTCAGTGAGTATTATGTAATTACATGTGATCAACACATTGCTGTTTTGTTTGTCAAGACACTTTCCTTTTCAACCAAAAATGTGACGCACACTATTTTCTCTGCAGTATACCCATGAGGCCTTCATTTCAAATGTGCAGTATTTCGGACTGAAAAGGAGACATCTCTTGCACTGTTTGTGGTTGGAATAATGTACTCTAGACTGTGTAATTAGATAGAGAGGTGGTTCAAATCTAGCAGTGAGTATTAGCATAAGTGTGTTTGTGCCCCTAGTGCTAGCTAGAAATGCCTTCACCCACAGATCACATGTGTAGACTTCCATTTTAGAGAAACACATACATAGGGAGAGAGAGAGAAAGAGAGAGAGAGAGAGAGAGACCATCCCCATCAATGTCTTCTCTTATTAATGCAAACAATTGTCCTGCAACACACAGATGATGGCAACCTTTCAAATATGTATTGCATTCAGACCTTCCCTGTTGTATTTGGAGTTGATAATATGTACTCTAGATTGTGCACATAGATAAGTGGGTGATTCCAATATAGCAGTGAATAATGAGATTGAGTGTGCATGTCTCTACTGGTAGGTAGGAATAGCTATACCCACATGTATGATTTTACCTTTACAAAGTGAGATAGCTCTCCCATGACTTTCACTCACTTTAGCACACACACACACACACACACACACACACACACACACACACACACACACACACACACACACACACACACACACACACTTCCTTTTCCAATAAACAGTGATGTCATCCTGCCAAATTTACTCTTTCTCACACTTGTAATCAGAATTCTTGTGTGGCACTTGCAGTTTCATCAATAGCCTGTAACTTGTGATCTTAGACAGGTAGATGTTTCAAATCTAGAAACTCAGTTGTATCAGTGTGTGTGTGTGAATCTGCATGTAGGAAGTAATGCTATAACCCACAGATGTGATGTATAGCAGCAAAAGGATCTTCCACTACTTTCTCTCCCTTTCAGCCCAGACAACTGCTTTGGTAAATACTGATGAGGCCAATTGTTAAAATGTGCTTGATCTCACCCTTGTATTAAGACTTCTGTAGCTCCAAGAAATATTATGCTCTCTATTCTGTAGACTTAGGCAGGAGATTGAATCTGGCCTACTATAAATATTGTGAGTGTGCATGTTAATGCAGTCATGGTAATGACTGGATTAGCTAACATATGTGGTTGTGTACACCTACATTCATGCAAGATATTGCTATGGAAAAATAAATCACACCACTATTTCAATCAGTTCTAAGCCACACATATTCTTTGCACCACAGTGATGATGTCATGCCTGTAAATATGCTGTGTCTCGCAGTTGTAGTAAGATTTGTCTTGTGGTACATTTCGTTTATACAATATTCTGTCTCTTGTGTACCTTAAAATAAGTTTTCAAAACAAGTAATGACTGAGTAGTTTTGTTATTTGTATAGTTCAGGGATGAGTGAGGTCCATCACAATTCTAATGTGTAAAATTACAGTGAGAGGAGACTTCTCCATTATTTTAATTTGATTTTAGCCCAGACAACTGCTTTGCACAGCAGTGATGATGTCATGCCTTCAAATATGCTCTGTCTCAAACATTTGCTAAGACTCAACCCGTGGCACATGTGGTTAATGCACAGTTCTCTAGATTGTGGTCTTAAATAGTCAGCTGTTCAAATCCTGCGAAGGACAGCATAATGTGAGTATAGTGTCATGATGCATCCAGTATTGGACCAAAATCTTTCCATACCTTTTAGATCTAACATACACCTTTCAAGACATTGATGATTTTGTGCCATTCAAAAGGTGTCCTTTGACCCTTTTGATCACAGTCTTCCTATGGCACATGCAGTTAATATTAATACTACATGCTGGTTATGTTCAATACATTATTGACAGACAAGTGTGGCTTACCCGACAAACAGTGCTATGACTTACTTATACTTGTGTGAACAGTAAGATGGCTAAATCCTTTTGATCCCTCAGAAGAATTTTTAGTGGATACATGACCATCAAAAGCCTTTCTTAGTTCACACCTTGAAGTGTGTCCTTTCTCACCTGTACATTACAATCTTCTGTTGAAGAAGCACATAGTGTACAGCTAATCATTCCAAAACAATAATGATGTAATCCATTCAAGTGCATTCTTCATGGCACTGCAGACATGCTTCTTTTTGTCCTGTTAATGGTTGATAAACATTTCTCTGAGGTCTGACTTCAGCAGGTGTTCAAGCCTTGCAGAGTGCAACTGCTGAATTTGTTAAACAATACTTGCAGACATTATTTCGTTCCTCAGAAATAATGCTCTGTATTCCATGATTTAATGAAAATGTTTACTATACTTTTTATTATTTTGCTCTCAATATAGGTCTTTAAAACAATAATGGTATATTTATCACTTCATGATGTGTACCATGCTGCAAAGTTGGCAAAAAGCATGAGTGGACTATGTTATGATACTTTCTTGTGATTTCATGCTGCACAGTTAATGTTATTGAAGTCATTGCTGTACTTCCGTATGAGCATGCCCAGTTTAGTGATGTATGCGCTGCACTCCATTTAGCAAACAGAACATTAAGTAGTCACTGTTATGACATGCTTCTTTTCATTTGTTCTGCTTTATCAAAATAGTATAGAAATAAACTGAGGAAATACGGCTTCTTCAAATAGTCTATTTACCAAGACATGCTAATATTTCACCTGATTCTAATTTATGCTACTGTACTATAATGTGTTCAATAGGGCTATTTTCAGGGCATAATGTGATGTACCACATGATGCTATAGTACATTCACAAGTGTAGTTTGATAGACTTTTTTATTTCAATTTGTACGGTGTGGCAGTTGAGGCAGGAAGGACATGTAATATGATTCATTACTCACACAAATGCATTATATTGAAATCATTTTAAAATTACAGTTGATACATTTCCCCTGCAGCTGATGTCATTATACAATACTGATGGCATTTAAGTTGCTTTTGGGCTAAGTCTTCTATGGGCTACTTATCCATTTGTAGTCCTTGTATCACACAAACATGCAATATATGCATAGTGATATATTGACATTCCTGATAGAAAAGAAATCAAGTAAATCCAAAAAATGGAATGGAGTCCACTGGCAAGTATATACCAATGCAGAATGGTAAAAACAGTCCTTTATTAGAATAAAAATGATTATCGGATTCACCAACATAAAATAATAAGCGCTTTTGTCTCGAACTATACAATTCAGGAGACTTTATCAAACAAGAACTGAACATTAAAACAGAGTTTAAATACTAAAAACACTGAACCCCCCCAATGACATCACTTCCTGGCAGAGCGCAAAGTTCTATCTTCCTGGCAAGGCACAAAGTTCTAATAAAAGAAACAGTGTATCTAAAAAGAACATTGAGCTGAAAACCATATACAAGTGTAAATCACATGCATAAAATAGTATAAATAATAAATAAATAACTAATATATATTGGCAGTACTCTAATAAATATAAACAACAATAATTGTTCATGTGCAATCACGCAACTGTCAACAAAAGATAAACAAATGCACAATAAACATGGAGACCTAAATAAGGTTCAAAATAACAAAGTATTGGCAGCTTTGTTAAAACATGCCCTAAACTCTTACATGACAGAATTTAGCAACAGTCATAAAAATGTGCAACATATGGTTTAAATGCTTGTATTACATAGGTTAAAACTGTTATTTTAAATATATATATTTTTTAATACAGTGAGACAACTAAATGGGAATTAATTCGGGCAATCAAAATATATACTAGAGCGCCACCACCTTCTCCAATAGTCTAAGAAGCCACTGCTTAAATATGTAAACATAAAACCTATCTCATATAATACAATATGTAAACCTAATAAATACCAACTAAATAAATAACTAATAGTTAAAAAATAACTAAATAGTTAAAAGGTGTATTTCCATTAGTCTCTACCTAATGCTTTTATTTTTAGCAAACTACTAATGGAACTGTTATCATTTAAGCCTGGCAAACATGCAGCATTCAAGCACAACTGCCAGGCAAATTCCATTTTTTCTAAATAGTATGGCCAAGCACCTCCCCTAGTGGAATACACCATACTTTACAGTATAAAAAATTTAAAATAGTGTTCTGGGTATATATTAATATGTTTGGCTAATGCATTATGGTCGTGGCCATCACAAATATCCCTAAGGTGCTCACCTATTTTATTTTTCAACTTTCATTAAGTTTAGCCAATGTAAAAACATGAACAAAGTACACATAGGGCACAATAAACAATTCTCTCAGTGTTATAAGAGAATTTACCACTGATCCAAATGTTCATTCCATCGACTTCTACAACTTCAGCTTCAAGTATATTGCTACAAAACTTGCATCCTCCAAATTTATACATATGTCCCCTACTTTGTTTTGGTGCATGATGTTCAAATATATTTTTCAAACAACAGCCTTTCCTATATACAGAAATCGGACCTTCCCCAAGAATATTTAGCATATCCTTATCATTGTGTATGAATTCCCAGTTCATATTTAATATATTTTTAATGTTATATGCAACCCTACTAAAAGTAGTTATAAAACTATTCTGATATTTATTAATTTCAGCCACCTTATTGTCAGTAAGGTTTGCAGGACCTGAGTCAGGTAAAACTAATGACTAATTAGTACTAAATTCTATTCTCCCAACCTCTTTAGTTTTCAGAATAGGTACAGAGTGAGCTTCTTTTCTCTTATTAACAACTTCCTTCATTATTTGATCAATTAGTTTCACTGGATATTTCCTTCTAATGAACATCTGTTTAAGAATGTCATATTCCACTAAAAATGTATTCCATTCAGTAGTCATCCGGGCAGCACTCACAAACTGTCCCTTAATTACAGCCCAATTTTGGAGAAATGGATGACTACTACTAAAATGCAAAAAACTGCTTGAATATGTGTTCTTACGAAATATTTTTGCAACAAAACAATTTAATGCTTCATTCTTTGCTAACAAAACATCTAAATAAGAAATGCTGTCATTACCTATTGAGTGTGTAAATTAAAAAATGTGGTAGTGCCATTAATAAAAGTAATAAAAGCATCAATCAAATCCATTGGTCCGTTCCACAAAATAAATATATTGTCCAAATAATAAACATATTGTTTTACAGAATGGATAATGTTGGGATGGGAAAACAAAGCATTTCTCCCACTCCAACATAATGATATTGGCATACAAGCCACCACATGCAGATCCCATTGCGACACCTTCATTCTGAAAAATGTATTCACTCTCAAACAAAATAAAATTGTTTCTTAATACAATATCCATCATTTGTTCATATAAGTTAATTTTGTCCTGACCAATGTGCTTTGTTTACAGGTACTCACTAAACCATTAAAGTCCTATTTCATGAGGAATAACACTATACAAGTTGATAACATCTATAGTGATGAATGAATAGTCATTACTATATTCAATTTCATCCATTTTCTTTAAAAAATCCCATGAGTCAATACATATATATTGGGTTTGTTCCATACTAGCTGGCTTAGGGCTTTATCAAGATACTTAGCTAGTGGAAATGTAATAGATCCCCAAGCAAACACAATGGGCCTCATAGGTGGCTGATAGACATCTTTGTGGATTTTTGGGGCCCCAAAAATAGTTGGAATAATTGGATATTCCACCGTTAAATAATGTATTTCATTAATAGAAATGAAACCATCAGTGAACATATCCTGTATGAACCCTTTAACTCTCCTATATGCCCCATTCATTTCATTGAGGGAACTCTTAGTGTAAGTATCCGTATTCAAGATATCCAGCATTTTGTTATTGTAGTCAACTGTATACATGATAACTACCCTGCCTCCTTTGTCTGGTTTCATAATCCTCACACCATTATTCTACATCAAAAAAGCAAGTTTAGATTCTTTCTCATCATTTAAGTTAGTATATACTTTGTTTAAACCAGATTTTCTATTCCTCAACCTATTCAAATCCCGAATGTCTAGCTCACAAACTTTTTCAAAAAGTAAAAATGTAGGGTGTAAGGGCAGGTTAAAAGTGCTGGAGATTCTGAATGGGTCTTTCAAACCCTCTACATTATTAAACATAACATTAAGATTTAATTTTCTAACATATTGCTTCAAGTCAATTACAGTGTGAACTAAATTCATGGATTTATCTGGCAAAAATGTAAAGCCATTAGCAAAAATGTCACAGCTAGTCACATTAAAGAATAAATCAGTATAATTATATACTTTGAAGTCTTTTTCAGAATTGAAGTGCAGTGTTAATGGTGGTAAAATACTACCATTGCTGTTCTTCATGCTGTTTAAAACCATTGCCTCAGATGGGGCAAAATCTATTGCCCCCTCCGAGTGTTCCCCTTCTGACCCCTGTTATTGTCCCCTTCCCCTTTGAAAGCAGTTGTATTGGCCCCTCTGCTGCTGTTGAGGTCTCTGTTGATTCCTTAGACGTTCGGAGCACCTCAATGGTGGATATTGTTCTTCGGCTAAAAAATGTTCTTCTTTGAAGATGTCCATCTCTGTCACCTCGTTGAAAGTTCTAACACCATTCCCTTGTTGTTCATCACTTCTTTTATGTTGCTGCCAAACTTGTGAGGGGGTGTTAGGGTATGCTAAGCTGTCAGCATATTCTTGCTCATCCCTAGCCAACTTCTTAATCTCCCACTTTTTAATAATAAGTATTTGTTCTTTTATGTTCTGGAAGATGCGACAATATTCAAATTAGTTGTTTGTAAAGACAGGGTTTTGTACAATTAATTTATCTAATTTTGTCACTTCAGAATTCAAAGATTCAATCATCCTGTTATTATAGTCAATAACCATTTGCATATATTCTAACCCAAATCTATCAAATAGTCCTAACATGTCTTTATGAAAATCGGAACCTGCAACCAATCCTGTAGGAAAACGCCACATCCTAAGGCCTTTTGGTACAGTTCTCTGTTTAAGGCACTCTTTAAAAAACTGGTTATCCATTTGTATCTTTTTTTATTTTTAAAAGGTACCGATCTAGTTCATTAAGTTGATCCTGTAATGTCATACTAGTAACGTTTGTACTATTCACTAATATGCAATCATTCTTTAACCACTCAGATAGCGTGGGTGTTTTAAAAACCCTGCTACAATTATCTGCACCAATATGCCCATCACAGTTTACCTCATTAGATCTAGTGATCAGTCATAGCAATGGTGTAGAGGTACTGAAAGCTGTTGGTTGTCCTTCACCATTACCCGAGCCTTGCGCTCCCATGTTATTCACCAAAGTAGAAGCCCCTGGTGTCAGGTGTATAGTCATCTGGTAAAGAGTATTTTGCTCCATCCGATCTATATGGTTCATTAATTGTTGAATTAAAATACACAGGTCAGCAATAGATCCATTTGATTTCCCACTCGTTTGTGGGTCACCTGTAGATACACTGCCAGACCCCGACTCCATAACAAACAACCAGTACGTGTTAGAAAATAAACCAACAAGTAAATCCAAAAAATGGAATGGAGTCCACTGGCAAGTATATACCAATGCAGAATGGTAAAATCAGTCCTTTATTAGAATAAAAATGATTATCAGTATTCACCAATGTAAAATAATAAGCACTTTTGTCTCCAATTATACAATTCAGGAGACTTTATCAAACAAGAACTGCACATTAAAACAGAGTTTAAATACTAAAAACACTGAAAATCTCCCTCCCAAATGACATCACTTCCTGGCAGAGCGCAAAGTTCTAATTAAAGAAACAGTGTATCTTCCTGGCAAAGCACAAAGTTCTAATTAAAGAAACAGTGTGTAAATTGCATGCATAAAATAGTAATAAACAATAAATAAATAACTAATAAATATTGGCAGTACTCTAATAAATATAAACAACAATAATTGTTCATGTGCAATCACGCCACTGCCAACAAAAGATAAACAAATGCACAATAAACATGGAGTCCTAAATTAGATTCCATATAACAAAGTACTGGCAGCTTTGTAAAAGCACACCCTAAACTCTTATATGACAGAATTTAGCAACTGTCATAAAAATGTGCAACATATGGTTTAAGTGCTAGCATTACATAGGTTAACACTGTTTTTTTAAAAATATATATTTTTTAAAAATATATGTTTTTTAATACAGTGAGACAACTAAATGGGAAGAAATTCGGGCAATCAAAATATATACTAGAAAACCACCACCTTCTGTGATAGTCTAAGAAGCCAATGCTTAAATATGTAAACATAAAACTTATCTCATATAATACAATATGTAAACCTAATAAATACCAACGAAATAAGTAACTAATAGTTAAAAAATAACTAAATAGTTAAAAGGTGTATTTCCATTAGTCTCTACCTAATGCTTTTATTTTTAGCAAACTACTAATGGAAATGTTATCATTTAAGCCTGTCAAACATGAAGCATTCAAGCGCAACTGCCATGCTAGTTCCATTTTTTCTAAATAGCATGGTCAAGCACCTCCCCTAGTGGAATACACCGTATTTTCCAGTATAAAAAAATTAAAATAGTGTTCTGGGTATATATTAATATGTTTGGCTAATGCATTATGGTCATGGCCATCATGAATATCCCTATGGTGTTCACCTATACTATACTTCAACTTTTTGTCAGTTTTGCCAATGTAAAAACATGAGCAAAGTACACATAGGGCACAATAAACGATTCTCTCCATGTTACAAGAGAATTTAACACTGATCCAAATGTTCATTCCATTGACTTCTACAACTTCAGCTTCAAGTATATTGCTACAAAACTTGGATCTTCCACATTTATACATATGTCCCCTACTTCATTTTGGTGCGTGATGTTCAAATATATTTTTCAAACAACATCCTTTGCTATATACACAAATCGGACCTTCCCCAAGAATATTGTTAGTTAGTTAGTATTAGTTATTTATTTAGTTGGTATTTATTAGGTTTACATATTGTTGTATCATATAAGATAAGTTTTATGTTTACATATTTAAGCATCGGCTTCTTAGACTATCAGAGAAGGTGGTGGTGTTCTAGTATATATTTTGATAACCCGAATTTATTCCCATTTAGTTGTCTCACTGTATTAAAAAATATATATTTTTAAAAAATATATATTTAAAAAAAAACAGTTTTAACCTATGTGATATGAACATTTAAACCATATGTTGCAGATTTTATGACAGTTGCTAAATTCTGTCATATAAGAGTTTAGGGCATGTTTTTACAAAGCTGCCAATACTTTGTTATATGGAACCTAATTTTGGACTCCATGTTTATTGTGCATTTGTTTATCTTTTGTTGGCAGTTGCATGATTGCACGTGCACAATTATTGTTGTTTATATTTATTAGAGTACTGCCAATATATATTAGTTATTTATTTAGTTTTTATTACTATTTTATGCATGTGATTTACACTTGTATATGGTTTTCAGTTCAATGTTCTTTTTAGATACACTGTTTCTTTAATTAGAACATTGTGCTTTGCCAGGAAGATACACTGTTTCTTTAATTAGAACTTTGTGCTCTGCCAGGAAGTGAAGTCATTTGGGAGGGGGATTTTCAATGTTTTTAGTATTTAAACTCTGTTTTAATGTTCAGATCTTATTTGATAAAATCTCCTGAATTGTATAATTGAAGACGAAAGCACTTATTATTTTATGTTGGTGAATACTAATAATTGTTTTTATTCTTATAAAGGACTGTTTTTTACCATTCTGTGTTGGTATATACTTGCCAGTGGACTCCATTCTGTTTTTTGGATTTAATTGTTGGTTTCTTTTCTATTATGTACTAGTCATTTGTTATGGAGTCGGGGTCTGAGAGTGTATCTACAGGTAACCCACAAACGAGTAGGGAATCAAATGGATCAATTGGTGACCTGTCTATTTTAATTCAACAATTAATGAACCGTATGGATCTGTTGGAGCAAAATACTCTTTCCCAGAAGACTATACACCCAACAGCAGGTGCTTCTACTTTGGTGAATAACATAGGAGTGCAAGGCTTGGGTAATGGTGAAGGACAGGCAACAGCTTTCAGTACCTCTACACCATTGCTATGACTGATCACTAGATCTAATGAGGTAAACAGTGATGAGTATATTGGTGCAGATAACTGTAGCAGGGTTTTTGAAACACCCACGCTGTCTGAGTGGTTAAAGAATTATTGCATATTAGTGAATAGTACAAAAGTTACTAGTATGACATTACAGGATCAACTTAATGAACTAGATCAGTACCTTTTAAAAATAAAAAAAGATACAAATGGATAACCAGTTTTTTAAAGAGTGCCTTAAACAGAGAACTGTACCAAAAGGCCTTAGGATGTGACGTTTTCCTACAGGATTGGTTGCAGGTTCCGATTTTCATAAAGACTTGTTAGGACTATTTGATAGATTTGGGTTAGAATATATGCAAACGCTTATTGACTATAATAACAGAATGATTGAATCTTTGAATTCTGAAGTGACAAAATTAGATAAATTAATTTTACAAAACCCTGCCTTTACAAACAACAAATTTGAATATTGTTGCATCTTCCAGAGCATAGAAGATCAAATGCTTATTATTAAAAAGTGGAAGATGAAGAAGTTGGCTAGGGACGAGCAGGAATATGCTGACAACGTAGCATACCCTAAACCCCCCCCCCTCACAAGTTTGGCAGCAACATAAAAGAAGTGGTGAACAACAAGGGAATGGTGTTAGAACTTTCAACAAGGTGACAGAGATGGACACCTTTAAAGAAGAACATTTTTTTAGACAAAGAACTGTATCCACCATTTAGGCACTCAGAGTGTCTAATGAATTAACAGAGACCCCAACAACAGCAGAGGGGCCAATACAACAACTGTCAAAGGGGGATGGGGGAATGCACAACAACAGGGGTCAGAAGAGGAATACTCGGTGGGGGCAATAGATGTTGCCCCATCAGAGCAACGGTTTTAAACAACATGAAGAACAGCAATGGTAGTATTTCACCACCATTAACACTGCACTTCAATTCTGAAAAAGACTTCAAAGTATATAATTATACTGATTTATTCTTTAATGTGGGTATTTGTGACATTTTTGCTAAGGGATTTATATTTGTACCGGATAAATCCATGAATTTAGTCCACACTTTAAAGAACTTGAAGCAATATGTTAGAAAATTAAATCTTAATGTTATGTTTAATAATGTAGAGGGTTTGAAAGACCCATTCAGAATCTCCAGCACTTTTAACCTGCCCTTACACTGCACATTGTTATTTTTTGAAAAAAGTTTGTGAGCTGGACATTTGGGACTTGAATAGAGTGAGGAATAGAAAGTCTGGTTCAAACAAAGTATATACTAACTTAAATGATGAGGAAGAATCTGATCTTGCTTTTTTGATGGAGAATAATGGTGTGAGGATTATGAAACCAGACAAAGAAGACGGGGTAGTTATCATGTATACAGTTGACTACAATAACAAAATGCTGGATATCTTGAATACGGATACTTTCACTAAGAGTTTCCTCAATGAAGTTAATGGGGCATATAGGAGAGTTAAAGGGTTCATACAGGATATGTTCATTGATGGTTTGATTTGTATTAATGAATTACATTATTTAATGGTGGAATACCCAATTTCCCAATTGTTTTTGGCGCCCCAAAAATCCACAAAGATGTCTATCAGCCACCTAAGAGGCCCATTGTGGATGCACGGGGATCTATTACATTTCCACTAGCTAAGTATCTTGATAAACCCCTAAGCCAGCTAGTATAGAACAAACCCAATATATGTATTGACTCATGGGATGTTTTAAAGAATATGGATGAAAATGAATATAGTAATGACTATTAATTCATCACTATAGATGTTATCAACTTGTATAGTGTTATTCCTCATGAAATAGGACTTCAATGGTTTTGTGAGTACCTGCAAACAAAGCACATTGGTCAGGACAAAATTAACTTATATGAACAAATGCTGGATATTGTATTAAGAAACAATTTTATTTTGTTTGAGGGTGAATACTTTTTTCAGAATGAAGGTGTTGCAATGAGATCTGCATGTGGTGGCTTGTATGCCAATATCATTATGTTGGAGTGGGAGAAATGCTTTGTTTTCCGATCCCAACATTATCCATTCTGTAAAACAATATGTTTATTATTTGGACAATATATTTATTTTGTGGAACGGACCAATGGATTTGATTGATGCTTTTATTACTTTTATTAATGGCACTACCACATTTTTTAATTTGCACACTCAATAGGTAATGACAGCATTTCTTATTTAGATGTTTTGTTAGCAAAGAATGAAGCATTAAATTGTTTTGTTACTAAAATATTTTGTAAGAACACATATTCAAACAGTTTTCTGTATTTTAGCAGTAGTCATCCATTTCACCAAAAATGGGCTGTAATTTAGGGACAGTTTGTGCGTGCAGCCCGGATGACTACAAAATGGAATACTTTTTTAGTGGAATACGACATTCTTAAACAGACGTTCATTAGAAGGAAATATCCAGTGAAACTAATTGATCAAATAATGAAGGAAGTTGTTAATAAGAGACAAGAAGGTCACTTTGTTCCTATTCTGAAAACTAAAGAGGTTGGGAGAATACAATTTAGTACTAATGAGTCATTAGTTTTACCTGACTCAGGTCCTGCAAACCTTAGTGACAATAAGGTGGCTGAAATTAATACATCATATCAGAATAGTTTTATAATTACTTTTAGTAGGGATGCATATAACATTAAAAATATATTAAATAAGAACTGGGAATTCATGCGCAATGACAAGGATATGATAAATATTCTTGGGGAAGGTCCGATTTGTGTATATAGGAAAGGCTGTTGTTTGAAAAATATCTTTGAACATCATGCACCAAAACAAAGTAGGGGACATATGTATAAATTTGGAAGATGCAAGTTTTGTAGCAATATACTTGAAGCTGAAGTTGTAGAAGTCAATGGAATGAACATTTAGATCAGTGGTAAATTCTATTAAAAAATGGAGAGATTTGTTTATTGTGCTCTATGTGTACTTTGCTCATGTTTTTACATTGGCAAAACTGAACGAAAGTTGAAGAATAGAATAGGTGAGCACCTTAGGAATATTTGTGATTGCCACAACAATAATGCATTAGCCAAACATATTAATATATACCCCAAACACTATTTTAAATTTTTTATACTGGCAAGTATGGTGTATTCCACTAGGGGAGGTGCTTGGCCATGCTATTTAGAAAAAATGGAACTAGCATGGCAGTTTCGGTTGAATATTGCATGTTTGCCAGGCTTAAATGATAACATTTCCATTAGTAGTTTACTAAAAATAAAAGCATTAGGTAGAGACTAATGGAAATACACCTTTTAACTATTTAGTTATTTTTTAACTGTTAGTTATTTATTTAGTTGGTATTTATTAGGTTTACATATTGTATTATATGAGATAAGTTTTATGTTTACATATTTAAGCATCGGCTTCTTAGACTATCAGAGAAGGTGGTGGTGTTCTAGTATATATTTTGATTGCCCGAATTTCTTCCCATTTAGTTGTTTCACTGTATTAAAAAATATATATTTTTAAAAAATATATATTTAAAAAAAAAAACAGTTTTAACCTATGTAATATGAGCATTTAAACCATATGTTGCACATTTTTATGACAGTTGCTAAATTCTGTCATGTAATAGTTTAGGGCATGTTTTTACAAAGCTGCCAATACTTTGTTATATGGAACCTAATTTAGGACTCCATGTTTATTGTGCATTTGTTTATCTTTTGTTGGCAGTTGCGTGATTGCACATGAACAATTATTGTTGTTTATATTTATTAGAGTACTGCCAATATATATTATTTATTTATTATTTATTACTATTTTATGCATGCAATTTACACTTGTATATGGTTTTCAACTCAATGTTCTCTTTAGATACACTGTTTCTTTAATTAGAATTTTGTGCTTTGCCAGGAAAATATACTGTTTCTTTAATTAGAAATTTGTGCTCTGCCAGGAAGTGATGTCATTTGGGAGGGAGATTTTCAGTGTTTTTAGTACTTAAACTCTGTTTTAATGTTTAGTTCTTGTTTGATAATGTCTCCTGAATTGTATAACTGGAGACAAAAGCACTTATTATTTTACGTTGATGAATACTGGTAATCATTTTTATTCTAATAAAGGACTGTTTTTACCATTTTGCATTGCTATATTGACGTTCCTATACACGCAACCTAGTTGTCAAGGGAATCACTGCACATGTATTTTGCCTTGATTTATGTACATATTAGTATGTCACATGACCATGCCCCTCACTTTGTGGGTCTATATTATATTATCTCACGCTTACAAAAGCAAACAATAATTACTTGACCTCATGTAAGCGAAAAATTACAACATCAAAACCTCAGAAAAGCGATTTCTTTTCCAAGGGAAACAATCGCTGTTCCAAAATAAAAAAAAAAAAAAAAAACTTTAAAACATTACATAATGTAAGCCCCCCACACCCCCGACATGGAGGGCTGTGCCCCCCCCATACTTAAATATACCACACTACAGTGCCGAAAATTGGCAAAGTGATGAAAATGGCCAAGCGAATTCTTTCCCAGGGAAAGAATTCTCTGAAAGCTGCTTCATTATTTTGCCTTTTCATTCTTTTAGGTTCGATCAAGACGCATTCAACAAAATGCTTCTGTGATCATGCAATAAGAACCCCATTTTGCACCTACAACATCTCACATCTATTAACGTCAGAAAACTGTAAGTATGAACAGTAGCACATTATTCGGCTGATAAGCTGGTCAAACTGACAGTTTTGTCTATGTGTCAGGTTCTTCTGGACTGCAGGACATAAATGTACAGCATGTATGAATAGCCATATTTTCTACCATTCACAAGATGCAGTTGCTGCCACAAATGCTTGTTTCCTGACTTAATATTAATACTATTATTGAAATGATTTCACAGGTGTCTGTAATTCTTCTCAGTATGTTTTCATTTTTACAGGTGCGTGTATATATTGACATTACAGCCTCATTATTGTTGCCTTCATACGTATAGGACAATGAAAGGGTTACAATTATTTAACCTGTATGTATGTTCTAACAACAGCTGTGTGCATATAAATTATTTCCTTTGATTAACCTAACAGTACACGTGAGAATAGCAGAGTAGTTCTATACATCTGTGCCATCAGTGTAGCTATGCATACTCCAATGTACTCCAGTGAGTGCATTTTTTTCCTGAACATCTCTCAGAAAATATATTTTTATAACTGAACTAGTGTATAATGTACATTCCTATATAAAACATGTTGCCCTAAGTCACATTTACCTCTAAAATAGCATTTTTATGGTTACAAGGCGCAACAAATGAAAATAAAAGTCACTTTATGAATTGCAATGTGTAGCAGTTCAAGAGTTGTGTACAATTTTAAATGATAGTTGAGGGGGGAGTCAGCATCAGGTTTGGTATAAAATATAAATTTCTGGATATGCAGCTGATGTTGCACTACCTGCAGTATATGCAATATCCCCTGATGTATCTGCTTTCTTTGAGACTGTCATCTCAACTATCCACTTTAACATAATTGTACACGTATCACATTTACTCCCATTGTTACACTGTAGCTGTGTCCTCTTTCGCTTCCTTTTGTCAGCATTTCCTTTTCAGTAGATGTGACCCTGAGTGGACAGAGTTACTTGTATAGATATCAATAATTACAGTTACTGGTGTTAGCATGTTAAACTATTTATATGTAACTACACATTCCTCATTAACCCCGAGTACCTTCTCATGGCTCCTGTGTGTTTAAGCCCGAGCGCACCATGAGAAGATACAAATTTCAAGCCGTTACCCTGGAGTGCTTCCACAAGCGAGAGAAAGTGTACTGCAGGTTTGTAGTTCACCTTAATGTAAAACATACTGAAATCGTAACTGAATATGTAATTTACCTTATCTAGTTGCGATTCAGTATGGTTTTACATTAAGGTCACATTGAAGTTTTTTTTCAGAAAATACCTATTAAAAGTTCTTGGTAAGCAAGTGGTGGCAACCAATCAGATTCTTGCATTCCGAGCCACCAATTGCATAACACCTCCACCCGCAGCCTAAACTTCTTTTGTTTTCCCCTTATAAAAGGAGGGTCCAGCAGCAGGTACTTCCTTTCTTTCTGCGAAGAACTGGAGATTTTACCTGCTACTGGATCCTCAATTTTATTTTTGCTAGTCAAGGATTTTACGGACCACCATATAGGCACTACCGGGAGTTCCCATTCATCCACTGTACTGTAGAGTTCCCGGTCAGCTCAGCGCTCAGGTACTGTACTTGTTTTTTGGAATTATGTACTAATTTTTGCTCGCAAGAGCAGTTTAACACACTGTCATGTAAAGCAGCACAAACATGAGTCTGCTGTCGTTGTCCTGTGATCTGATGGTTGAATGATGGTGTCTGTGTGAGCCATTTCACTTGCAATTTGCAGTCAATGCAACGTTTTTAATTTTCTTTTTTTTTGAATGACATTGCTACTGCTAGTACTGTTGCCGCCAAATCTTTCCCCACATTCCTACACAACAATCTGAATAGTGTACTTCACAAGTTATTGTGTGACTTTTAAATGCATCATTTGTGTGGTAACTGTTTTTAAAGCAACTTACCAGTGAAGGCTCGCTAACTGTATTGTATGAAATATAAGTAATCATAGCCTCATAACCTTAATTAGTAATGGGAGAGCTGACATCCCTTCAGCTTAGAAGGTGCAGCAAGGCAGACAGTTCTGTTACAATAACTAGGAAATTATGTAATGTGAATCTTGTATCTTACATGTGTTTAAAATGCAAAGCAGTGGTATTAATTATATGAAAGCAATGTGGAAATTTCAAACAAAATGAACAGTTTCCTCCATAAAAATGCTGGTTTGGATCAGTAGTCTGGCAAAATGCTTAGGCAACCTAAAACTACTTTATCCTGATTCCTTGTCTAAAAAATAAGACTTTTTACATGGGCATATTTTGTGTCTTTCGGCTTTTCCCAGTTAGGAGTCACCACAGTGGAACTACGGTCTGCTAATAATTGGCAGTTGATTTTTACATACCGGCTTGCCAGGCCTGAAGCACAACCTTCAGTGTAGGTACGCCCATTCACGCATGTCTCCACGCAGAAGACGATCTAGCTGAGAATCGAACTGGACAGCGTTATCTTACAAAATATGATGTTACTAAAATCTGCACGTGCAGGAGGTCTTACGTTGTGGGTGCAGGAAAGGTTTTTAACAGGCAGTGTGATGTAATCTCCACAGACAGCTTGTGTCGCTTACTTTTTAATGAGGTACAGTGTGAGTTATTCAAACTAAACAGAGCTGCAAACAGCTTTGAATAATGGCATAAAAACTGGAACAGGGACATCCATGCCATGTTTCATTAGCTAAGATACTGAGGGAAGCAGCCTTTTAATTTGAACTCTTGCTGAGGGCAGGGATGCATTTTTCTTAGAAGAGTAAGTCCTCATAGTGTGGTACTGCTCACAATCTTTGAAAATCTGTTTCTAAGAAAAGTTTTCCCAGTATGCAAGGTACTCGATAAGGAAATAGAAATTAGCCTTCTAGAGTAAAGACTGAAGAACAGTTTCCAAAGGTAACAGGTGGCCTATTACACAGTCTTCATGTTCTCATACCAGCAGGGAAAATCAAAATGTTTTCTCAATGTATTTATTAACACCTTAGTGAAAATCTGAATATTTTTGCTTGGCACGGAGATGAATCTGCATTTCTGAATCACAACATGGTCCTTCCCTGCTGTTCATAGCTGTGGTAATATTAAAGTGTACTCTGTCTCAGTATCATAAGCCTTCAGTGGCATCGGAGTACCACTTAGAAGAGCACTTTGCATTACAGTGTGAAATGGGCAGCAAATATGAAGAGATCATGCCACATTGATATCTTGCCATCAGTAGCCAAATTGCTTTTCATGAGTAAGTCAGACGAGTTACGTTCACTTCACCTGATGTCTAGAATCCTTTACATTATACAGTGCACAACAAAATAATCTGGTCTTCTGTTTGTACTGAGCCCACAGGCCATGAAGTATGCCTTAGAAGTTGAAGCCACAGTACATAAAATGTTAATGCCTTGACTCAAGCTGTTTGAAGAACCACTTTTTTGCTTTTGAAAAGTACTAGTACTAAATATGTTTTTTCCTTGATATTATTTCTCACATTTGTGTACTTGTTTACATTTTATCATTGTAAGTCTTGCCGAAAAAAGTCCTTTGTCAGAAAACTTGTTGAAGACTGAATATAACAGGATTAAAATATCAGAACATATTAGAATATATTCCTTTCAAATGAAAAAAAAGCATTTTGTTTGAATTCAGAGCTGATTCTTCCACCTCCTCACCTACCTGTATCCCACAGGACTCCATTTTGCCCCCTCACCATTTTTTATCTTGGTCAGCAAGCTTCCAAAAGACCTGCCTCTTATACCACTCATAATATATGTTGACATGATATTATTTGAGTAAAAGCTGTCAGACCTTTCAATATAATCAACTACAAAATGAGTTACACTCCCTAAGTGAGTACATAAACAGCAAACTGCTCTAAAACAAAAAACATTCTTTGGATCTAGACAGAAACTTGCCACAGCTCCAAGTAGTTGGCAAATTACAGAGATTAACAAAAACCCCACAGAGTCAACAATTTCTTCATATATAGGCATTTGGCAAGACTAATAGGTGGATCTTAGGCTGCACATTGACAAAACTAGCAACATATACTATGCATAGTACTCACAAGAAAAACATCAAATTTCTTCTACTCCACTCCTAAAGCTACTATACATAAAGGTATAATATTTCCTTATCTGGAATAAACCCTTCCTCTTAAAGCTGATGCTTCATAAAAACAGTAAAGCACTAAAATATTGTCAAATTATACGTTGTTTTATAACCCTCTGTCTAGTAAAAGAACCTAATTAACAAAAGGCTAACGTTTTTATGTGCTCTCAGTTGTATGAACTCCTGTTAACGTTTTCATGTGCTCTCAGTTGTATGAACTCCTGTTAACATTTTCATGTGCTCTTAGTTGTATGAACTCCTGATGTTATGTAGTCCTATCTCGCCCTAATTTTTGCTGGATGGGTTTGGAGCTGATCCTCGGCTCCTACTTAGCTGATACTAAAGCTTGAGAGCTTTTACTGGCTCAAGGCTATCCCCTATCCCATGGTGCACCACGGCAATTCTCCAGATCTCATTTGCCGCAAAAGCTTCGAGGTTGTCTCCTTACTGGCTCATTGGCTAAGTGAAATTTTTCGATATTTTTGACTATATTTCTTCACCTTTTTCTATTTAACTACTTTCTCCTTATTATCTGAGTAATTGTCATGAGTGTTTGCTTCCCCTGTCCCCTTTTTCTAAGGAATGTATGGCCCATTTTAGTTAGACGGCCATAGTTGCCCATTTAAATTAGAGGGCCTTTCCTCTCTGTGTGCTAGCCCTTTCTTTCTATATAAAAAATAATAATAATAATATATATTTCTTCTCTTTGTAGTTGTACTATTGCTCTTTTGTTGTTGTATTGTTTTTTCTTCTCAATTCAAATATGTCTAAGGATAAAGACAGGGAACATAAAGAACACCGCCCTTCTGGTTTCATAAAATGCGGCAAATGTTCTCAAAAAAATGCCATTGACTGACAGTCACACCATGCCTGTCTTTGGCATATTAGTGGAGCGGCAGTCCTTACCCTGCTTTTTCTCTTTATATGTGCCCTTGCTGTGCACCCTTGTCAGTGTCCACCCATGCTTTATTTCAGGTAAGGTAAGACTGTCTCCTGCTGTTCAGACGTTTACAGAATGCGTTCATGCATGGCTTAATGCACAGGGTCAGTGGATCTACAATCTGCCATAACGGCATCACCGGGGAAGATGTTCACCTGTTCAGAAGGTATGGCATTCACCTAACTGAGGAGGGCATTGCGTTGTTCTTGACCAACTTCCACAATGGCGTGAGGAGAGCCATGCAAGATTGCTAACATGCAGCTTGTGAGAAGAATGGAAGATACCCATGACCAAGTCCGACCAGTATAGTAAGTAAAACACTATTATGAAATGTGTTGTGTAAAATTCATTTCTCTGAGCTTGGCAAATAACTGTTATGGAGATTATGATTTTTTTTCATATTTTGGTAAATAACTTTGCAAGGGAGCATCTGAATGTGCCAAGTAATATCTCATTTTGAATAAAGTATTGATGGCGCCAGCATGGTAAAATAATTGTGTCTGTATGTTTGACACGTGCAGATATCAAAGTTTGTTTGGGGTTTAGGTTATGGAAATTATGATTTTTTTCATATTTTGGTAAATAACTTTGCAATGGAGCATCTGAATGTGCCAAGTAATATCTCATTTTGAAGACAGTATTGCTGGTTCAAACATGGTAAAAGAATTGTGCCTGTATGTTTGACACATGTGCAGATATCAAAGTTCGTTTGGGATTTAGGTTATGGAAATTATTATTATTTTCATATTTTGGTAAATAACTTTGCAAGGGAGCATCTGAATGTGCCAAGTAATATCTCACTTTGAAGACAGTATTGCTGGTTCTAACATGGTAAAAGAATTGTGCCTGTATATTTGACACATTTGCAGATATGAAAGTTTGTTTCGGACTTAGGTTATGGAAATTATGATTTTTTTTTTCATATTTTGGTAAATAACTTTGCAAGGGAGCATCTGAATGTGCTAAGTAATACTTCATTTGAAAAGATTATCTATAGTTCTAACATGGTAAAAGAATGGTACCTGTATGTTGTACTCCTAGGCAGATATCAAAGTTTGTTTCAGACTTGGGTTATGGAAATTATGATTTTTTTCATGTTTTGGTAAATGACTTTGCAAGGGAGCATCTCATTGTGTGAAGTAATACCTCATTTTGAAGACAGTATTACTCCTTACAACATGGCAAAAGAACTGTGCCTGCGCACTGTACACACATACAGATATTGCAGTTTGTTTAGTCTTGTACGAATATGAAAATTATACATTTACAATACTTCTCATTATTATGCCCATATCTTTGTGAGGGAGCATGGTAATCCCACAAATGATGCATCATTTTGAAGCTGACATTCAGATGCACAACTTCTACTCTGATATGTAGGCTCTGTCTCTTACAGCTGATGAGATATTATGCTTTGTTTATTTATCAATTTTGAGAAATAATATATTAATAATATTTCTGTGAATATCTCATGAAAGGAGCGTCACACAGTAATGGTTAAGGTATCATTTTAAAGCTGACATTCATACTAACAAATTAAATTCAAATTGTATGGGTCTGCATGGTACATAGACCAAGATATTGTGCTTTACTTTTCCAAAAAGGTAAAAAATATGCACAATATCAGCATTCCTTGCCAAATATTTAATAATGACTTTGATATGCACTATCAACATTTACACTGTTGGAAAGGGCAGTGTCTGCTGAACAACTTTTGCGGTTACATTTTTAGTGTAGCTCTTATAGTTAAAGAGTTATGAACATTTGTTTTCTGTATAGTATTACAAATGGATTTTCTGAAAATGAGCTTAGGCTGCACTGTTGTTCCTATGGTGGAATTAAGCAGGCAGCTTTTTCTGTGCTGCTCCAGAGTGAATGAGTTAAGTTCCCTCTGTCTCTTAATCATGTACACCCATGTGCCTTTGCCTTGTTTTGTGTTGTCTGCACAAACCCTCTTACTGAGGTTAAACTTATTTACAACCTTTGTTTATAGTCTATGCTAGTCTTTCTACATCTCAGTGTGGCCACTAGCAGGTGTTCTATTTGAGAACAACTACTACTTAACATGGAGGGTTGCATAGTGGCTATTATATTCAATGGACACTACTGCTAATAGGGCTAAGAAGAATGAATGCATATGCTTAGTGTGACATGTCTCGCTCTTCTTACGTGCATTAAGAAGACATTGAGGCTTGGGTATTTGTTTAAGTAGCTTGTTGTATACAAATACACCAGGATGGATGGTAGGAACATTACATTTAAATGAACTATCTAACTGACCGACTACATACCTGTATGCTCACACTCTGGCTGCTCACTCAAAATGGCATTGTTACTTGCACGTGCTCAGTACTTATATACATTTTTGACTCAATGGAAAGCTTCTTAAAGGTATATCACACTCACTGATCTACATCCACCCTCTTTACTGAGCTGTCTCATATAAACAATAATATTTTAATATGCATGCAATTATATAGACACTAATAAAGAAAAAAACAACAGTCATTTCCAGGGTGCAGTTTATCTGGAAGTAAGTTTCGAGATGCGACCTGATCTCATGACATAATAGTTAGGACTGGGTTTAACAACAGGGACAGTCATTGAGTAATGTTCTGCTTAAGGAGTGTCAGGGATTATCTCAGGAATTGGGATTCTTGACTGAATATTCTCTGGAACAAGAACATTGGACAAGTCAGTGTGAGAACCGGAGTCTTTGTTACAGGCAAGATGCCGTACACTGGTTTGGACACTGGTAACAAATGCTTTCCCTTTCATCTGAATTCCACTCCTTGTGATTCCACAATGTACAGTCTCAGCTCTTGACAACATTTTTTCACAAATGTGATCAAAACCTTTTGATGTCTGCATCCTCATTATCTCCCATTTTTAAAATGAACTGAGTGGTTTGCTGGTTTTATCATAGTAAGACTTCTGGGACAAATGCTTTTTCAACAGTTGGGCTTTTACTGCTTTGATGTTCTTAGCACATGGAACCAACAAAGTATTGCTGATTGGTAGTGTGGTTCTGGTTTGTCTCAACATAAGTCTCTGGGCAGGTTTACTAAAATGTTTATCAGGAGGAATGTTTCTGAGATTTAAGAAGTTGAGAAAAACATTGGTATTGCCACATCTGGATTTCTGTAACAGCTGTTTTGCACTTTGAGCTGCACATTTAGACAAGCCATTTGACTGAGGGTATTCAGGACTACTTGTAATATGAACAAAGCCCCATGCTTCTGCAAATCTCTTGAACTGCTGACTTGTAAACTACACCATTGTCAGAAATAACTCTGTGTGGACTACCATGGACAGAAAAATATCACTTCAACTTAGTAATGACAGTATTGGAAGTTAGGTTGGGAAGTAAGTCAATCTTGAAACAATTTGAATAAAAATCTACTCACACCAAATAATGTTGACCATTCCACTTAAAGATATCTATAGCTACTGTCAACCAAGGTAGTTCAGGAATCTGGCTTAACTAAAGTTGTTCTTTCTGTTGATATGGCCTTTTACTATTACATATTTAAGATGAAAATACCTTCTCAATATCTCTTGACATAGAAGGCCAAAATACTAGACATCTTGACCTTCTTTTGGTAGACTCAAGTTCCTGGGTGGCGACTATGCAAGATCTTGTTATACTCCTGTTGCAAGGACTTCAGAGCAATCACTTTAGGACCTTACATGATGATACCATTGTCTGACAAAATCTCATCTCTGTATGGAAAATATGGTTGCACTTCTACTGGTAAACAAGATTGCTTTAAAGGCCATTCTTGACTGATAAAGAAGTTTAGCTTCTGGAGAGCTGGATCTGAAACTGTATGAGTTCTGAGTGCATCAAGATGTGTGGAAGAAAAATTTCTCACTTCTATGACTTCAAAATCAAGTTGTTCATTGTTATGCTGTTCTGTGTTTTTTTCTGTGTGATATGGATAAGGTATCAGCAAGATAAAGAAGTCTGCCTTTTGTGTAAACAAGATGGAATTTGTACTTCTACAATTTGAGAATCATGCTTTACAATCTGGATGGAGCTGTATGCATAGACTTTCTCAAAATAGTAACTAGAGGTTGGTGGTCAGTTTCAATCTGGATAGGTTGACCATAAATATAATTATGGAACTTCGAACATGCAAACACAATTGCCAGGAGCTCTTTCTCAATCTGGGCATATTGTATCTTGGTCTGGGTAAGGGTTCTTGATGCATAGTCTACTGGTCTACCCTTTTGAAGAATAACTGCACCTAGACCAAATTCAGAAGCATCACAGGAAAGAGTAACTGATTTGTGAACATCATAGAAGCTGAGACTTGGTGGGTTGGCAATTTTCTCTTTCAGGGCAACAAATACTCTTTGGTGTTGTTCTGACCATGACAAAATTACATCTGTGCATATCAGTTCTCTGAGCGGTGCTGAAAGTTGGCTAAAATCTGGAATGAACTTGCCTAGATATTTGACCATACCAAGAAAATGTAGAGCTTGGACATTGTCTAAACCTGGCATCTCTAGAATTGCTGCTTGCTTGGAAGGATCTGGTTGTAAGCCTTTACTGGTAAACAAGTGACCAACATAAGTAATTTCTCATAGCCTGAACATGCACTTCTGAGGATTCAGCTTAAGATTCACTTCACGTGCTCTTTTCAGAACTTTCTTGAGGTTTCTGTCATGCTTGACTTCACCATTGCCTCCTACTAGACTATCATCTACTATAATAGCAGACAGAGTCAGAAAATGTTACTCCATCGCACGCTGAAAGACTTCATTGGCAGAATTTATTCCAAATGGCATTCTCAGAAATCTGTATATTCCGAATGGCATACCAAATGTGGTTAACAACGAAGATTTTCAGTCGAGAAAAACTTGCCAAAATGAACACTTTGCATCTAAGACAGTAAAAAACAGTGGCATTTGGCATGAGGGCAGCAACCTCTTTGGCTGTAAGTATTGGATGATGAGGCATTTTTAATGGTTTGTTCAGATCTGTTGGAGCAATACATATTCTGACATCATCTGAGCTTTTCTTGTGAGCTACTACCATTCAGTAGGTTCTTCTACTGGGCAAATTCCTCCTAGCTTCACCATTTTGGTTAGCTCAGCTTTGACTCTGCTCTGCATAGCTACTGCAACTTTCTGTGGTGGTCTTATAACTCGACTGAACTCTGGGTCTAACTTCATGGAGTACACAACTGGTAGCTTGCCTAGTTTGTCTGCAAAATATCAGCATACACAGAAAAAATAGTTTGGGCAAAATTTGAGCTGTTGTCATGCAGGCTTACATGGTGAACTTCTTTATTAAGTGAAAGCAGTCCCATTTTCAAATTGTCTGAGAGGCCTAATAATGACTGCATGTCTCTTGATTATGTAAACTTGCATGTGATCTCTGTTCCCAGCAGAATAACATGAAAGCACTACTGAGTCTTTGGTTTGAATCTTGTCACCACCATAAACAACAAGCTTCGCACACTTTGTCAAATCAAATTGTTCTGTAGCTTTTACTGTAGCAAACTTTTCTGCTGACATAACATTGCTCTTTGAGCCAGTATCTACTTTGAGCTCTACAGGATTCCCATCAATACAAATAGTACAAAAGCTGTCATTCGTTGCCCACATATCTGCTACATTAATTGTTTCACCAAGCACAGACACACCATCAACACAAAAAGTAGGTTCAAAGCCTTCTAATTGATTAACTTGCCTCTTGGAATGGCCTCTTTTAACAAAAGAATGTGCTTAATCTGATTTACAAAACCTTTTGACATGATTCCACTTATTACAAGAATGACACTGCTGACCAAAAGCTAAGCACTTTTCTCTTTTGGGTTTGTGATTTCCACCGCAGTTATGACACTTGTCTATGAAGCTAGATGGGGCACATATTTTGACTTTGCTGACTCACCCTTATGCTTCACTATTTCACTGAGCATGCTCTGGAATTTGCTGGAAAGACTTGGGGTTTCCCAGGGACTTTTATAGGATCTGCCTCAGCTGCCTTGTGCTTGGGCCTGTTTCTTTTAACCATGTGCAGCATACTAGCAACATGAGCTCTGTCACTGTGCCTTCCACAGCTATTCTCATTTGTAAGCATATGTGTGTGCTTTTCTGTAAGCTGATATATCTGACAAATCTCAATGGCCTTATTTAATGTTAAGTCACAGTCTCAAAGCACAGTCTTCCTCACTATGCCATTATTAATACTGCACACAATCCTCTCCTTTATCAACTCATATCTCAGATCACCAGACCTGCACATTTTAGCCTTATTTCTCAAGTCAGTTATATATGCTGCAAAAGTTTCACCATGCTTTTGATCCCTTGTGTAAAATAAGTGCCGTTCCATTGTAACATTAATTTGGGGTTTACACATTTCTCTAAATTTATTTTTTAAGCACTTGGGGTGTTCCGTTGTTTCGGCCAGTACCACTATACGGTGGTTCACACTCCCTGCAAACACATCAGGTGAATATACAAATGAACGCTATCTTTCAATGGCCTCTGAACCAGCTAAATTAAGCAGAATAAATACCTTTGTACATGCATTTTTTCAGAAAAAGCAGCCTGTATAAAAATAGTATATTCCTGCTCAAACATTCTCTACTTTTCTGTGATATTGTTATCAAACATAAGCAGTGTAAGTCTGCAAAATCCTTCTTCCATGCCCACAGATTATAGTAAAACACAATGCAAAATGGCCCCTGTAATTATGTATGAACATTCACACACACCAGGTACTAGTAATAATATTCAAATGCACAAGAAACTCTTCAAAATACTGCACTCTGTGAAACATGCTTTGAAATAACTGTAATTTGTGAAATATACGTTGAAATAACTGTACTTTGTAAAATAATTTCACTGTAATACTGCACACACTTGCAAACACTTTTCACACCAGATATTTTGAATAGTTTTAGTTAATAAGAAAAAGTAACACATAGCAAAAATATGGTTGTTTTCCCTTTTTTGTCCATTGTATGCATTTTTGAATATTGTTTCAAACATTTTTGTAATTATTTTGAATATCTTTATCAATATTTCACAGTTTTCTATATTTCATTTAATAAGAAATTCATTTTGAGCATTCTGAGTGATTCATTTTATATTTGCAGCAAAATAAATCATTTAAGCAAGTTTTAGTACCTGAAATTTGTTTCTGACCTGTTTTGCAAATCATCTGATCAGTAGGGATGATCCACTCCTGTATATTCCTCCAACTTTAACCAGTTGCCTCATGGCTGTAACTCTGGATCCCATTCTGACACAATGTCACTCTTCTTATGTACATAAAGAAGACATTGAGGCTGGGGTATTTGTTTAAGTAGTTTATTGTATACAAATACATCAAGATGGCTGGCAGGAACATTAAACCTAAACAAACTATCTAACTAACTGAATGCCTAGATACTTACATGCTCACATTCTGGCTGCTCACTCAAAATGGCACTGTTGGCTTGCATGTGCTCATTACTTATATGCATTGCTGACTCATTGGAAAGCTTCTTGAAGGTATATCACACACTGATCTACAACATGTTCACACATGTTAGTGAATCACTGGATTAGTCCTTAACTATAGCAAATATCTGACTTTCACTTTAGATTTGGTGGTACCATTTCATATTCATCATTTCCTCCCTGAGAAGGCATGATCCATACTTTGGCACTGAAGTCCATTCCCTATAATGGGACAGACAAAAGTTGCATTATGTTCATTAGCAGGCAGAGATCTTCCACAGGAAGGCATGCTTTCTATACAAGGAATGCTAATCAGTGACTACAAACCTACCACACTCTTCCATTTAGAGGACAGGATGTGTAGCCTGGCTTGCTTTATCACCTTGAGAGGTTTTACATATGAGCACTGTAAGTAAGTGACTAACTTTTTCATTGACAAGATTATCACCATTAGATCTACACCACAATGGCATCAATCATTAAATTTTTCATTGATGATGTCTGACTTCTCATGATTAGGACATTACATCTAGATTTCTAGCATCTGCCTTAAAACTTCTGGATTGGACCCTCATTCTGTCAGGATTGTTATTGCTTGCCTTGATGTTTTTGGTATAAGTATTTATAAGGTTTTGGTGTCTTCTTTGAGTTTTAAAGTGTGCAATCAGTTTCTTCAGGAGGTCTTTGTTATACTACTCCTCAGTAAACATCTTTGAACTGCAGTTATCTGAATAATTTTCATGTCATAAAATTGGGCAAATAGATAACATCATTTATGCATACTCACAATAATCCCATTTCTGACTATGTGGGGTCATGCATTTTTTCCAAGCTAGATTCCACGCAGTGCTCTGCAAAATTTATTAGGTGACAATGTGGAGACAACTGCTGATTACAAAATAATAAAAAAAAAAAGACGACTCTCATCTTGGTGTAATAAAGAGTTATGCCAATTTGTATATGAAAAAAGAAGTATCTTTCTGCAGTTAATATAAAAATCTTATCAAACTACTAGAACAAAAGAAAGCAAAACAAAAAATAAGAACAGGAAAAACAACATTTGAGAACAAACTTATAGAAAACTTCTCAAACAAGAACTTTTATAAATAAATACATTTATTTATTTTATTTTTATTTGCAGTTTGTTTTCCAGGATAGTCCATTGGGCTACAAGGAGCCCATTTTCAATGGAGACCTGGGGAAAAAGGCTCTAGAGCAATACAAATACATAGTACAGAAAAAGCACAAATCCATAATATACATTTCAATTAAATGTTAAATACATATTTCGGATAGTACAAATCCATATCACACCATTCAAATAAATGTTACATAATACAGAAATAACAAAAAAAAGAGATTTTCATTAGCAAATTTACATCAGGTTAATTCAAAAAGTAGTAATGTTTTTCTTTTTTTTTTTTAAGGCAATTACGTTCGATTCTCAGCTAGTGTCCAGGGAGTGTCTTCTGTGTGGAGTCTGCATGTCCTCCCCATGGGTCGAGTGGCGTTCTGAAAGACATGCGTGAATTGGCGTGCCTTCGTTGAAGGTTCGGCGTTGAGCTAGCAACTCGGCACCATGAAAATCTACTGCCAATCATTAGCGGACCGGAGTTCCACTGTGGCGACCCTTAACCAGGAAAAGCCGAAAGACAACAACAACAACGAGGTAATTTTTTTTAGTTGTTAGTTGAATGTGTGCCAAGGGATGTAGAACTTTAGGAGGTAGTGACAGGCAATAAATAAGTTTAGAAAGTTAGAAAGAAAGTGTGGTCAGAATTAGGTTGGATGAGAGCAAGAGAATTTCCATTGCAACGTAAGGTGTGAGAGCAGTGAGGTTTTAAAGAAGGAGAGACTGCTGGTAGTGCAGATGAGGGAAGGGAGAGAGTTCCAGATGCTTGAAAGGGAGAAGGACATAAAGTGATTCCCAGCAGGACGGGTTGTTTTATGCAATTTAAGTATGTTTTGGGAATTGGATCTTATGAGTCTATCTGGCTTATGCATTTCAAAGATATTTGCTAGGGAGGGGCAGAGAGATGGGTTATGAATGAATTTGCGCTCTTGGATGAGATGGGTATATGTGAGGAAGTTTGGTAATTCTATTTTATTTATTTTATTTTATTTTATTTTATTTTACATTTGTTGACCGGGCTAGTCTGGCTGGATACATGTCCATTTTCAGCAGAGGCCCGAGGAGAAAAGCTCCACTATATACTAAGTACATTACATAAAAAAATTTACTACTCTAAGATAATAGCTAAAATCAGATATTACAAAAACAAAAAGAAAGCTAATTTAAAAAAGAAACAAGTTTACAATAAGCAGTTCATTAAATATACACAATTTTACAAAAAGTACATACTTAAATCTCAAAACAGTAAAAGAAACAAAACTGAGGTGGGTAGAGAAGAAAAGAGTGGAGGGGAAACAGGGTAAGAGAAAATGGTTAGTCCGGTGTATTGCAGGAACACAGCCAATGATTTTGGAAGTAGTGTTTAATTTTTTGTTTGAAAAGTGGCAGGGATGTAGTCAGAGTTATGTCACTAGGTAGGAGATTCCAACTTCTACCTATTGTTTTAGTGAATAAAGAATCACCTGCTGTGTTGTTTGCCTTTATAGATTTTGTCATGAGTTTACAAGAGGAGCGAAGTGAGTTGAGATTGTTGTAAGGGATTAGAAGTTGAGAGAGTATTGGGGTGTTGTCAGGTAGGTGTAATATGTTGTGGGCAATAGTGAGTTGAGGAATTATAAGGTAGTTTTGAAATTCGAGCCAGCCTAGTTGTTTTAGGTTTATACAATGGTGGGTCCTAAATGGGTTACTAGTGGCAAAGCGAGCTATGTTGTTATAGCAGGTTGCAAGTTTGTTGAGGTTACTTTTCTTAAGGTTTGTATAAATAGGGGAAGCATATAGGAGAGTTGATAAAAGATGAGATTGTGCAATTTTGATTCTAGTTGCTGGGGTTAGAAAAGGTTTGATGCGATAAAGGGATCCTATTTTTCTGTTAACTAACTTGATGTTGTTGTTAATGTGCTGATCGAAGGAGAGATTATTGTCAATGGTTATTCCTAAAAGTTTTGTAGTGAGATCAGGTGAGATGAGAGTACCATTATTTGAGGAAATGGTAAAGTTTAAAGGGGGGGACCGAGAGGTGGGGGAGAAGAGGAGGAGTTTTGTTTTTTTGGCATTTAGAAGGAGAAACCATTTAGAAAACCATGTTTCTACGGTATTAAAGGTATTTTGGGTCAGTGAGATCAGTTCTGTAGAGGATGATGCCGAGCAGATAAGGGTTGAATCATCTGCGTATTGTATGCAGGTTGCTTGTGGGATTGCAGTCTGTAGATCGTTAATAAAGAGAGAGAACAGAAGTGGACCAAGAATGGAGCCCTGGGGAACTCCGATGGAAATGGGCAAGAGTGATGAGATATGGGGCCAGATTCAGGAAGGCTTACACGGAGTTCAAGAGTAGTGTAAGCCTCCGTGTAAGCCTCCTGATTCAGCAACAGCCCAAATCTCCGTGTAAGAGACAGCTAACACGTCTCTTACACGGAGTGGGCGTGGAAATGCTCAATACCTCATTTGCAGCTCCAAGATATGCAAATGAGGTATGTGAGCGATCCACAGCCAAACCAGTCCGTGTAACGGACGTGTTAACTACAGAAATGTACTCAGCTGACAACTGAGTACATTTCTGCAAAATTAAAACGGAGCTATGTCAGCTCCAAATAAAGGTGCATTTGTTATATTAAGCATGCCAATGGCCAAATATGTGGCCATTGGCATGAAAATGTTGCAAAAAAAGTTATATAACTTTTTTTTTCACGGGATGTATGTGTTTAACTGTAGCGCACACCCGCACAAGCGGGGTGCGCTACCTAAACTGAAAACCGAAGCTTATAAGCCCACAATTGTGGGATTTATGTATTACATGAAAGTCAATGGAGGGACTTGCAGAGCAAAACAATATGGCCTCCGTTTAGTGGTTGTCAAGGGGAAGCTCCGTGTAAGATATGTAACTAAGCATTACTAGGCAATCCTATGTAAATGAGGCTTACAATACTGAATCACACTGCCACATAAGTAATGAGCACTTTCTGAGTCGTGTAAGAGTTAGAGAAGGGGAGGAACAGAGTAAGAGGTAGGTGACATCATGGGGGAAGGATAGAAAGAAATGTACCAGATTGGAGGGCAATGTAAGGTAAGAGATGACAGACAGACATCAGGGAGGGAGGTGTGTCCCAACAGAACACTGGGAATGTCAAGAAATTGAGGGCATACGCTATCCCTACACTCTAAGTTTCTTGAAATACGTGCATCTTGGCGTGTGCAGCGTGTAAGGCAGGTTCAACATGTGGGAGCGTGTTGCAAACTGTTTACAACGGTTTGCGCTGGCGTGCGTGTGTAAGGCGGTGTCTTGCGTTTAGCATGAATCATCCTAGCTAACAGCGAGTAAGGATGTGTGCGTCGTGTAACACCGTGTAGGGATGTGTACAGCGTTTAAGTTACTGTGAGCGTGTTTAAGCCGGTGTGTGCCATCTC